>NC_090023.1:250016689-250323374 GCF_037176765.1 Anolis sagrei
TTATGTTGGGTGATACCATTTGTCCTTAGACCCTTTTGTTCTGAGTGGCCTAGCTTCCTGCTCTCCAAGGCCCAGGTCAATAGAGTCATTTAATTATTATCCATGCAAATGGGCTTGGTGAATCCTTTTGTTAGGGGATTAGTAGCTCAGGAAGCATGAGGGGACTTCCTGAGCTAGGCAAATTGCTGGATTTTGAAAACAGTGGCTTTTCCTTCATATTTTATCTACACATATGGGGAAGGGGAGCTCTGGCAGCCCTCCCTCCCTCCACCAGAGATTCAGATAGATCAGTGAAATATCATAAACGTTCATAAGGGTTTGGTATAGGGTCCATAAGAATTCCAAAGTCCATGAAAAGTTGATTAAAGGTTTCTAAAAGTTCATAGAAAGTCCATAAAGTGTGGGTTACAGGGGCATTGCCATGTGGGGCCCTGGAAAGAGCCTTAGGTTCCCATATAGGGGAGAGATAGGGGACTATGGGATCATTCCAGCCTGGTGTCCTTGGTAAAGCTATGAATTACTTGGTTTTGAACTATCTTTTACAGGGTCCTGGGGGGGGGGGGGGCACCTCCGATATCAAGATGAGATGGGAAAACAGATAATTCCGACTGAAAAATGTTTGCTGATTATAGAGAAAACATTTTGTCTTCCCTCATATTCCTCACATTTCACCATAAATGGAACCTGCTTCTGTTTTTTTTAAATATATATATAATATCTGATGTCTAGGTGTTGCTGATAATCTCACAACAATGGCCAAGGAAGCCAGGGTATAAATCAATGAGAACAGGAGAAACATGTACATTATTGGGGGAGGGCAGTCTGGAAGAAAGTCTAAGTCAGTGGTTTTCAACCTGTGGTTCCCCAGATGTTTTGGCCTTCTACTCCCAGAAAGCCTAACAGCTGGTAAACTGGCTGGGATTCCTGGTAGTTGTAGGCCAAAAACATCTGGGGACCCCAGGTTGAGAACCACTGCCCTGCTGCATTGATGCTTACAGCACTTACTACTTAAGAAATTATCTCTAACAAAACAATCAGGTCTATCTTTGTTTTGTTTTTTTCTATAAGATCTTGTGTCTTATATATTTTTGAAATGGATGTATTTGCCATTGTTTTGCTTTTTTTAAAAGCAGCCAATGATCATAAACTGAAGAATTCACAAGATAATTTTCTGCTACCTTGACTGCAAAAGTTGGTTTTCATTTTATGTCAACACCACCTCAAGAAAGTAACCACAGGGCATCATGTATATACTGATTTCTTTTAAATGGCTACAACAGTGACAGTTCTGTGGTGTGGTTCTTTATTTGTTCTCCACTGAGCTGTGTTAGTGAGAAAAGCTTTTGTAAACATGTTCCTTTTCATCTCCTGCATATTTAAGAAAAATTATATTACTTCAGTAAATTACTTTGACATGAGGCCAAACTATATCGGCATTTTGTGTTCCAAAATGTCCTCTTTTGTTAAAACAATATTAGTGTGAAAGGCAAGAGGTTCCAAGACAAACCTCAAGACATCTCCCCTGAGTGAACAGAGCTTAAAGAATAAATTAAGAAAGAAAACACTTACAGAATTTGGAAACCTAATTTTAAATATCATAGAATGATACAGTTGGAAGGGTCCCAAGGACTGTACAGTCAAATCCTTTGCCAACACAGGAATTCACAGCTAAAGTATTCCTTGCAGGTGGTATTCCAACAACAGTTTTAATACATTTGATGAATGCATCTACCATATTTCCAGATAGTCTATGTATTTATTTATTTACAGCATTACTACCCTACCCTTCTCAACCCCCGAAGGGGGACTCAGAGTGGCTAACATAGGCAGCAATTCGATGCCACAATCACAATAACATCAATATAAAGCACAAATCCGTAAATGTTAAAAACAATAACAATTAATTATATAATCACACAACTCATAATCACATATCCGTTTCCAATTATCATAACAGTCATCAGGTCCCATTCATGTTCAAGTGCTGCTGTGCCCACTAGCCCAAGGCCTGGTTCCACAACCACAATTTTATTTTATTTTTTTCTGAAGGAAAGGAGGGATGACACCAATCTAATCTTGCTGGGGAGCGAATTCCACAAGTGGGGGATCACATCGAGAAGGCCCTGTCTCTCATCCCCACCAGACGCATTTGCAAGGCCAGTGGGACCGAGGTCAGGGCCTCCCCAGCAGATCTTAGACCACGTAGAGGAAGATATGTTTGGATAAGTATTTCACAGTCAACCAGTAGTATGATGGCATACTGAAGTCATCCATAATTGAACAGCAGTAGAATGATGGTCTGGATCTCATACAACTACTTTCAGTTATGCATGACTTCCTCGTGTCATTATATTCATTCTTAAATGTAACTTGAAATGCTCATTTCCACAGGGACAACATTGGGCAAACTCAATCGAGCCCAACTCAAAAAACATTTCTTGCAAAACTTTCCTGGGGAATATTGAAAAAGTCAAATGAAGATGCTATTCATAACTAAAGTGTTATTTTTATGTAGTGAGCCAATTTTAAAATCTCCGTTGAAGGAGAGTCCATTATTTTTGTCATCATCAACAGTATTCCAGTAACCAAAGCAGAACTGGGTGGTACTATTACTTGTCTCAATTTATACACTATACTCCTGTTGCCTAAAATTGCATTATCAGTTCCTGAAATCTTTTGCTACTGGATCCTTCATTTTCTTTGTGAAAGATAAAGGTTGGCAGGCATCAACAGTGAGTTACAATAGTCTATGTCCAACTTAACACAAGGACCAAAGTCCTGCCAAACACACCTTTACAGTTTCACCCAACATTACTGTTTCACATTGGAGAATGGCAAGGTCTTGCATAGATACTGGCTATTCTTCAAGGATCTCCTGAACAGTCCCAAAGGTTTCCGAAGTTGCCTGTTCCAGTGTGCCCAGCTACAGTGTGCCCAGCTACAGGAAAATAGCTGGACATATACTCAAACTAAGGCCCGCCAGCTGTTTGGGCTTCCAACTCCCAGAAGCCCTAACAAGCTTGTTCAGTTGTCAGGAATTCTGGAAGTTGAAGGCACAAACAGTTAGAGAGCTGCTGTTTGAGGATGCCTACTGTTGATCCTTGGCTCTGCAATGATATGGAAATAGCTATTTTGGGAGGATACATCACTTATAAAATAAATTGAGGAATGGCAATGGGAGATGTAGCTATAGAGTCCTACGGCACATCTACACTGACCAGTTAGGTCAGTTTGAAACAGGTTTGGTAGAAACTGGTTCAGTGTATGGATAGTTAGATTGAAATGTCTGGAACAGGGTTGAGGCCAAGTGAGTGAGAACACTAATCATGGAAGGTGGCCTCAAACCAGTTCCAGAATCTGCTGAATTTTTTTTCTGTTTCTGGTAGAAATACACATCAGCATTCCAGAAACATAAGAGATGGCATGGGGGGCGAGGGAAGAGGACAGTGATGATTAGCACTGGGGGTAAGCATTTACCTATCCTCAGCAGTGGAACTCTCTGCCCCGGAGTGTGGTGGAGGCTCTTTCTTTGGAAGCTTTTAAACAGAGACTGGATGGCCATCTGTCAGGGGTGATTTGAATGCAATATTCCTGCTTCTTGGCAGAATGGGGTTGGACTGGATGGCCCATGAGGTCTCTTCCAACTCTTTGATTCTATGATTCTATGATTCTATCCCTGGGGACTAATTGACCTGCTACACTTGGGGTGCTTTTCGATAGCCCCCTACCTCCTCCTTCCAAATTTTTAACAAAGTCCATCATGGGCAAGTGTCTACCATGTGCTTTTCATTCTCAGGAGCTGATTTTGCCACATGACATGGTTTTTATTTGGGACTCAGTAATGCACATTTAGAGGTTTAACTTGAAATTTCCCTTGACATCTCTTAATGCACTTTATACTCTTTAATTTGCACTGCAACATGCATTGGTGTTGTGTATTTTCTAGCTGCTGCAGTCTGAAGACAACCTGAAGCTGCATTAAATTATCAGTGTAGATGTGTCCCTAGCTATGTGCCAGAAGTACATCTCCTGATCTAGGATTGAGCCATTGTTTCTTATGGGATCATATATACAGAGGGAAAAAACAGATGTTCTCCATTTTGAGCCAGACCTTAGTTTCCAGAAGTCCGGGCATGACTTGGAATAGGATAAGGCTTCTGAAACTGGAGTTCATATTTCAATTTGTTTCAAAACAAAAAATGTAAGAAAGCAAACAAACAGTGGCATAGGATGCATACAAACCCAAGGACACATATAAGATTTGTATTTCGATTCTAGTGAGTGAGGAAAGTTGCCCTGGATGAGTTTTTGTTCCCATAGCAACAACATGCTATGCAATGATTCTAGAAGATCTTTCACAAACTTTGAGGACCACTAAGCTATTTCATTTACTGTTATGCTATGTACTGTAAATCTACACTCATGTAGTTATTCCAGCCTTCTGCTAAATACCCACACCATTCAAGATTGCATAGCTTTATTAAATCCAATGCAGAATGTGAAATGGCTGTTTTTGCAACCCAGATTTTTTGTGTGGGTCAGAAGTGACTTGAGAAACTGCAAATTGCTACTGATGTGAGAGAATTAGCCATCTGCAAGGATGTTGCCTAGAGACACACTGAAGTTCAATGTGTGATTTGGAGGGTGTTTCAGATCATAGCAATAGTGCCATGATTGTGAGTATGTAGTATAACTGATTATGGAGTAGCTGTTGTTCTTGTTGCTGCTGCTGTTCTTGTTCTTGACTTTGGGAAGCTCGAAAGTTAACCTATCATGGGGTTTTCTTTTCAGGTTTTTTTTTTTTCAAAGGGGGGGTTGCACATTTTTTTTATAAAGTAACATTTTCTGCATGGAAGATAATATTTCAATGCAACAGTAGTAATTCACAGGTTATTAATATTGATTCCTGGGCAGAAAAAGCAATAATTGAAGTGTGTTCTACAGAAACTTCACATGGTGATTTGCATAGAAAGTGGTATTTTCTGTACAGAAAGCAGCATTTTATATTATTTTTTATTCATAAAATTTCTGTTTTCTGCACAAAACAATCATGTGTGACTTTTTTATTTAATAAATCCTAAATTGAGAATAGATTTCAAAACTGGATTTTGAAGATGCTTTCACAGGAGGAAGAAAAACAATGAACTTACATATTGCTACTTTCAAGAATAAACTGAGAAAGAAGATGACCAGGCAATATTTTGGTAGGAGCCAGCAAGAAAAAACATGGTGTCTTGTAGAGAGTGGGCGAACTTCAGATAGTTCAGAATGGTAGCACTGGATATTTAAATACACATTACTCAACATTTCTAGCAGCTTCCATGTTGCAATTTCAATCTAATATTGTGTCCCCAAAAAAGAGTCTACATGCCATTCATCATTTCCCACATCTACCATGCAGGTAGGCTATTTCTGTAGGCTATGCTCTGACCCATTTTGGCCTGCAAATTTAAAGTGCATGGAATGAGCATCCATGAGCCCCCGCAAAGAACATTTGCCTACAAGCATTCACAGCAACCAAATCAAGGCTTGAAAAGTCTTGCATTCATTAAAGAAGAAGAAGAAGAAAAGCATTTCTGTTTTTATGTCAAGCACTCTGCTGTTAGGAACTGAAATATCAATGAAGTCAATGACTGTGACAATAACTTTTAAATCTGAGCTATTTCACAGTGCAACTTTATTTTTTTCTTTCTAAAGGTTTTAAGAGAGAAATAAAAAGGGGGCTACTTTTTTTCAAAACGATCATTTGCATGTGTTCTAGTTTCATCTCGAGCAGCAAAATTGTAAAATTTCTATGACTGTCAGGCCATTTTAATGAGTTGGAGAAAAGTGTTTTCTTATAAATTATTCATCCCCTAGCTCTTCTATTTTCAAGTCTCTCCCCTTTGCTATATGACATTAGTGTGCTATTTTTGTATAAAAAGGGGGTGTTAAAATACACAAGTTACAGCAAATGTCTGAAATCTGATGATGGCCGACATTTTTCTGTGACAATCCTGTTCAATATTTTTAACATCTGAACATTCAGGAATACACAGGTTAAACAGCTGTCACACAGAACTGGGCAGGTGATTGTTATCTGTTCCCCAGAGGCCAGTACTCCATCTGACAGCTTTAGTTACAGTGGGTTAGGTTTCAACCTATTGAAGGTAAGAGTAGATTGATCACACAATGAAAAAAAAAACCATTGCTGGCTGTCTTTAGGTTGGATGTCCATCTGTTGGGGATATTTTAGCTCTGGAATCTTCATAGAGGGAGTTGGATTACATGGTGTGGAATCATAAAGAGACCATAGGAACCATCCAGTCCAACCCTCTGCTATGCAGAAATATATAATCAAAGCATTCCTCACAGATCACCACTCAGCTTCTGTTTAAAAAACCTCCATAAAAGGAGATTCCACCACACTTCAAGGCAGCATAAGTATTCCAGTGTCAAAAAGCTCCTACCATCAGGAAGTTTGTTCTAAAGTTTGGGTGAAGTATTTTTGTTTGACTCCAATCCTCCATGTCTTCGCCTCCGGAGCAGAAAAAATAGACTGGCTCCTTCATAAATATATCATTTTCACATATTTTCACATGGCAATCATGTGCTCTCTTGTCCTTCTCTTCTCTAAGGTTTACTCAGCTCCCTTAGTTGTTCCTCATAGAGCTTGGCTTCCATAGCTTTTACCATTTTGATCACCCTTCACTAAAGACATTTCAACTACAACATTCCCATGACAGTGTGCATTGGGCCACCAGGGGATGTTCATAGATTTCTATTCATATAGCTTTGCCAAAATACACAGGTGAACTATGATCTGCATGAAAAGTTGGATGATCATTATCATATATGCACATGATAGTTCACTGGGAAGGTCATATTTTCAGAACAAGGTCTTGTATTCATGAACTCATAGGCAGATCTTGTATGAGTAAGAAAAGATCTACAAGAAGATATGTTTCACCCATTTTCCATGTTTCCCACAACAGGGAATGGATATCATTATTCATACTCTTCAACATTTCACAGATGAAAGGCAAAACACATGTCACCAAGCAGCATTAGAGTGTGGTCAAGATTTAAAAAGCTATTAAGAAATTACACAAGCTAGGAGGAAATTTCTGAGAGTGCCTTGGACTGCAAGAAGATCAATCCAGTTCATACTCCAGGAAATAAAGCCCAGCTGTTCACTGGAGGGAAGGATATTAAAGACAAAGATGAAGTACTTTGGCCACATAATGAGAAGACAGGAAAGCTTGGAGAAGACAATGATGCTGGGAAAATGGAAGGAAAAAGGAAGAGGGGTAGACCAAGGGCAAGATGGATGGATGCATCCTTGAAGTGACTGGATTGACTTTGAAGGAACTGGGGGTGGCCATGGCTGACAGGGAGCTCTGTTGTGGGCTGGTCCATGAGGTCACAAAGAGTCAGAAGTGATTGAACAAATCAACAACAACATACAAGCTAGGAGAGGCTGAAGTGCTGAAGATGGAGATGGGGTTGCCTTAACCTACTGGGAAAGACAAGATTCTGTCCACTTGTTTCTCCCCTACTAACTGAATGGAAACTACTTTTGCATATTGAACTTGGTCTACACCAATTGAAGTGACAGAGAGAGTATGTGGGAGAAGAAAAGAAAATCTGGGACATTTTTAAAGCACCTGAAAAAGTGAGAATTTGAACTGTCCTCCTGTAAATGAAGGCATGAGTGATTTATATCCACAAAGTATGCTCTGTTCTCACTGGGCTATTTTGGAGGTCTCTTCATTACTCCAGGAAATAAAGCCCAACTGCTCACTGGAGGGAAGGATATTAAAGACAAAGATGAAGTACTTTGGTTGCATAATGAGAAGACAGCAAAGCTTGAAGACAATGATGCTGGGAAAATGGAAGTAAAAAGGAAGAGGGATGGGATAATACAGTTTCCTGTGAATTTTCCCAAAACCACCAAGAATTGTCTCTTGGGTGAGGAGTGGTGCTTTAGTGGTGAAATTTTCAGCACATAAAGCTCAACACTCAAATAATGAGTTGTGTTATAAGAATGATTATAAATAAAAGTTGTTTATCTCTGTTTTGAATGGCTTAGATCTTCTGGATTTTCTCAGCAATAAAAGGTTAAACATTTTCCAAAAATTATCTGAAATACCTTTCCTACTGTTTCTTGGCCTTCAGTGTATGTAGCCTATCCTATCGTGTACTTAATTTAGAAGATAAACTGGCTATGTTTGTACTCAGAAATTCCAATTGCAAATGGTTTGGGAGCAAAAAGAATCACCTCCCCTTCATATTTATCCCACTCTGCTAGGAAATCAATTTTAAATCTGGTGGTCAACTACCAAGGATACACCAGATCACATAGAGCTTCATTTTCACACTGAATTCTCCTTTCTGCTTATTTTTTCCTTAAATTCCACTGCACTTACTATGAATTGTAGGAGACAATGTTATTATGGAAAGGAATGACTTTTAGATTAGTTCCTGCTTTACGAAACAGAGCTCTTCTGGACCTAGAACATGTGGTGGTCAACAACACAAAAAACATTAGGTCTGTGCAATGTAAACGTAAAATGTTTAAATGCTCATTAATAAAGTAGGTGGTGATTAATCATTTCTAAAGTGTTTCTAAAATATTGTTAGGGATCTGTATTGACGATATAACAATTTTTTGTTACTTTTTTGTTAAGTAAATGCGCAAAGTGGGGAGTTTCCAGGGATCCTTTCTCCTTCAGTTTTAGAGCTATCAGGATGAAACTTGCTACAATGGTAGAATATATTTACCACTGTTGCCCCCACCCTAAATTTCAGAACATTTCACTCATTCACTGATTTTTGATATATTTTTTAGTTTTTATTAACAACATTTTAAAAAATCTACAAGAGCTATATCCTTGAATTTCTATTTTTCAATGATACAACATAACCAGTACATTGTAACCTCCAAGTTTCAGAAAGAGTTCCACAGCCACTGATTTTTAGGGAATTTTAACCAACATTAACTTAACAGTACTTTTTCACTAGAAGACTTCAGGGGCCATCCAGTCTAATGCCTTCTGCCAGACAGGAAAAGCACAGTCAAACCACCCCCAACAGATGCCTATCCAGCCTTTGAAATGATGATGATGATGATGATGATGATGATAGGAAACCTACTAGATAACTTTGGAGCTGCTGCTTCTGAACTTTGTCTACCTCAAAGGGTTGATTCAACTCCCAAAAATCCCTCGTTATCTCAAAATCCCTTTAGAGAATGAACACAGGTTTTCCCCACCAAAACTTTCAGGAAGGAGGAGGCAGCACAAGGCGGTTAGCTGAATTCTGGGAAATGTAGTTTGAGAAGACAAGGACCCCTGTGGCAGAGAATTCAAAAGGATCTATTCTAAACTACGTTTCTCAGAATTCTACTCACTTCAGAATACTGTTGCTGCCCTCATGTCTTCCCAAACTACATTTCCCAGAAATGAGTGCGGTCTCTGCCTTTCTCTCTAGGCCGGCCATGCACTGGAGGGTCTTCTTTCTTGTTGGAAATGACAACCTTAATCAAGCCTTCTCTAGCAATCTGTTTGTCTATGATCTTGTTGCTTATCATTTTCTTTATGTATTTTCAGTTGTGCAGAGTTCTTGACTCTATGGTTTCTGAGAAATTATACAAGGGGCTGCAGACCACATGATCTCTCACTCTCTCCTGTTGCCTATGTGACCTGTTGATGGTTGTTTTGTTACAAGAGAGATGCCCTATCTGGTTAGCACAGGGAACCACCTCAAAGATACTTGAAACTGAACTGATAAGTGTGTACCTGTGTTTGCAGAACACATGGAGGTTGTGAGTAAACCAAATATGTTAATTTTTAATCAAAGTCTCCACTTCCACTTAGGCGAACCCTCATTTTCTGAGGATGATTGTCTTCCAGTATTCTTGTGGGTCCGTATGTGGCTGTGGAGCCCTATTCTTGCTCTGCAACTTCTTCCGCAGTGAGGGCATTGGTTTTCAGGTGGAAAGCAGTCTCGGTCGGGGTTGGCTTGACGCGCCTTCCTCTTGGCACGCTTCTCCCTTTTGCCCTCTTCAAATTCTGCAGCACTGCTGGTCACAGCTGACCTCCAGCTGGAGCGGTCAAGGGCCAGGACTTCCCAGTTCTCAGTGTCTATGCCAGAGTTTTTAAGATTGGCTTTGAGCCCATCTTTAAATCTCTTTTCCTGTCCACCAACATTCCGTTTTCCATTCTTGAGTTCGGGGTAGAGCAACTGCTTTGGGAGATGTCTACTTCATTTTTGTCTCTTGAGTGCATGATATAAAACAAGTTATTTTATGGGAGTGTGTGTGTGTGTGTGTGTGTGTATATATATATATATATATATATATATATATATATATATATATAGGCACTGAAAAACACTTCTGAAGCACTGCTATTTTTATGCACTGGCAAATCAGTTTTCCTAACAGATCAGAGATAACAGGTTATTCAGTCTATCAACTGAAACCCTTGTCTTGCATAATTATGTCTGGTTGTATACTACAAGAGAAGATTCTACTCTAAAGGGGTTTTGGCTCTTCTCTAAAAGGTTATGCTTTTCTAAAAGTTGTGATCTTTAAAATGTGTTTTCCAAAAGGTTATAAATACAATTTTCCAAAATTCCTTGCCCAGGCTCCCTCCTCTCCCTGTCCCCTTTGGGAAAGAGCAGGGCTTCTCCCTCCTCTCCGGCCTCACCATCCTCCTCAGCACACTTTGGGGGAACCAAACCCAGCTCTTTTGGGGGAGAAGTTGTGCCCATGATAAAGACCTGGAGCCATTTATGAGAATCATAACTCATCTGAAATAACTCATCTGAAATTCATAGGTCAGTGTTTTGAATCTTGAGTTTTTTGTGTGGCCACCCCTTGCGTTTCTAAATATCACTTCGTATGTACAAACCTTACAAAACAGAGTCAACAAATGAGTTACAAATGATGTTTTGCACATCCCTAGCAAACATACTTCCATAGTCTAGAAAGGATCAGGTAATATTAAGTAAAAAGCCAGTATTAGATGGGTGGCAGGTCTCAAAATAGCCTTGATGACCACATCCAGTCCTGACACTCCACTTTTGCTTTAAAGAAATGAAAATAATGCCATTCAAGATGTAGCTGAGCTTAAATACAAGTCAAGCCAACATTCAAAGGGATTTTGACTTGGATTGTGCATCAGCAGTAGCTGCCGCTACTATGATCATCATTAATATTGTCACTCTATCACTGTGCTGACACTTGAAGGAGAAAAAAGGAGACATCTCTGCTCAGAGGACTTACAACATAATTTGTCACATGAAAGATCAGAGAAAAATGAAGGCGGCAGAGGCAGGAGTAAACAGGCCAAGAAACTGTTGTCTTTTCATGGTAATACTTAGGTTTGGTTACAACAGGGCAAGCAGTTATGACAAAGAGGTTAAGGATCCATGGAAAATGCAGCTTTTGTTTCTAGGAATATTATTAAGCAGAGTGCACCTGGCATAAAGAAGATGCCTAAGGAACAGTTCCATGGAGAAGATGCAGCCAAGAAGAAATCAGTACCGACAAATTTGATGGTGGCTATGTTGCGGAGGCTACATAGATTGGGTTTAAATCATTGTGAGATTAACAAGGGCAATTTAAAGTTCAGAAAAGTTCCTTTTTAGACTACAATTTCCAGCCTCCCTTATAGTCCTAACAGACTGGATTAAGAACAATAGCTGGCTCACAATAGCGGCCACCATGAAGCATCATGGGTTGTGTTATATTGTTTTAACTGCAGGATTCTGAAATTCTTTACTATTCCCAACACAAAACTTTACCAATTGTGGGTACAATTAGAATTCTTCATAGGTTCTATCACACTACATGGCTATAGCATGATAACTGCTCTTTAATGGCATCCTATGGAATTTTGCGTCTTTCACGTTGGAGAAGCACTTGAATTTTCTAGCAGATTGTTCCTAAACGTTGTGCAGATAGACAGATGAATCTTCATATAATAGTGAACTCTGTTGAAATGAAGGACCCCTGTCCCAGGAATAGAGTCATGATGGAAGACCTAGAAAATGCCTAATGAAGATATATTTTTTTCAGAAGTGTATAAATGAAACTATAAGTACCAGTTCCACAGATACGGGGTCATACTGCTCTCCAAATTACAAATCCTAGACATTGCTGTAGCAGTTAATTTAGAATCATAGTTCTCTAATTGTGTAGTCTGCAGTGGCAGGATATCATTGGACTCATGATGTCTGCAGGTCATTCTTGGGTCCTTCACATAATAGAATTCCTTCTGTGGTCATGCTGAATGAAGCAAGTCATGCCCTGAAGAAGATTTGGGATCAAAGCAAGCAATTCTGCCCCATCTCTCAGAGTGGACACCACATAGCTAGAGATTGTACTCCTTCTTACAAATATTCTTAGCTCAAGAGACACTGCATAGCCCTGAGTGGGAAATATATTAAATCTGTCACACGGCAGCATTTGCATATATAATCTACTCTATGTGGTGCTGAAGGTTTATCCTGTCAAATAAACTCACAGTAATAATTTATACCCCCCCCCCCCCCCTTCAGCAATCAAGCCAACACTTTAGAAATATGTAAATGGTTGGGATAGAAAATGGCAACACTTTGGAGCAAGTAGCAAATCTTCATTAATTCCATTGGCATCTATTATATTAACAAAACTCATTTGGAGTCATTGGTACTAACACAAAAATGGCTGGAGAAGCTGCTTTAATTACTCTCATAACTGTGAAGCAAAAGTAATATACACGTTATGTAATGTCTATTTTTTAATAAAGAATATGTAAACAAATCCTTAAAATAATTCATTCTGTTAGTTGCTGGGGAAACCTTATTGTTGATATGACAACCATGGCCAAGTAAATCAGATCACAGCTTGCTTCCCATGTACTTCTCACTTTGGTTAAGAGAACTACTTTCCATCTGTTATGCGACAGTGACATCTAGAGAAAAGGAAACAAGGGATAAGGGAATGCATTAAGATTGGTAGCTGGCTCATAACAGCTACTGCAGCACAATACAGTTTGGTTAAAGTGATTCTGACTATATCTGTCTTCATGCTACAGATGGAAGAAAAAAAGTTGGCCTCAATAATCACACAGAAAGTAGTGTGTTTATATCTTCTGAAACGTCATTAAAAAATGCACATCTTCCCTCAAGCCTTCACAGCTCTGTGTGGTGTCGAGGGTATTCCTCAAAAATCATGCCTGCACACAACAGTGCATACATTTAAAATGTGAATAGAAAGAAAAATGCACACAGTCAAAAGAAATACACACATTCTATGCACCTACACATGCTTCAGTCAGTGGGGGAAAGTTGTATATAATTAGACAAATTGCAGAAATTGATGTGCACAATAGTAAAAAAAAAAAGATGTGAAAAAATAGGAATTAATTTCAGTGCAGGAAAAGATTTGAACTCAATGTGAAACAAGGACAAGATGAGATTTCAGGTGGGATTCAGAGAAGTTCAAAGAGATTGAACAGAGACATTTTTACATTCCTAATTCACATACCCATTTACAGTATCTTTTTTAAAAAAAAAAAAAAAAGATATTCCTTGTCATTCCAACTTCTTAAGCAATGTTCATACAATGGTTGGTTTACACGAAGGAGCTTACAATCTTGCAGATCTACAAACTGCAGGGTTAGGGTTAAAGCTAGGGTTATGCTATGGTTGCAAAGCTATTGTAGATTTGAAATATCGCTAGCCTAAGATAGTGGTTCTCGACCTGTGGGTCCCCAGGTGTTTTGTCCTACAACTCCCCAAAAATCCCAGCCAGTTTACCAGCTGTTAGGATTTCTGGGAGTTGAAGGCCAAAACATTTGGGGACCCACAGGTTGAGAACTACTAGCCTAAGGCAAGGAGTACTACCTGCTCTATCAAAAAATGTGCTATTAAATATTATATCTATTAAATGGAATGCACATTGATGAATGACTCCTGTCTACAATGTGGATTCCATATAATGCTCAAGACATACAGTTGCACATTCCCAGAAAAGACAGGTTAGTGAATAGCATAGCATGATATTTACTGTTTATTCTGACTTGACAGTTTCCACTAAAGAGTGAGATGGCTTTCATGTACAATATCTTGTTTCTTTGGCAGCAGGAACTTCAACAGTGAACATTTTTTACCTCTAACATACTCATATTCTTCTTGGGCTCTAAGAAAGCCCACATTTTAATAGCTACTATAAATCTGATCCAAACAAAGATGAGGAAGAATTTCATTCTGTTTACATTTTGATATGAAGGTACCCGGTTAATACTTCCAGAATCAATTTACAAACCAGAAAATGGTTACTGCTCAGTATTTGCTCATCTCTGAATGGTTTAGTTCACTAAACAAAAAGGTGTCATTTAGGGGAAAGTACACACAAAACCTCATACGTTAGAAGGAAGAGTGAAGGGTGAAGTGGAAGATAGAGAAAAAGAGACAGAGAAGAAGAGTTTTGTTTTAAGAATGTTTAAAGGTGTTTACCCTAGGCAAGCTTGCATACAAAATGCACATATTATGCAAACTTGCACCTAAAATTCAATACTGTTTTGGCAGGTTTTTCATCAAAAATTGTAAATTGAGGTGGTATTGAGGTGGAACAAACTTGGGAAGAGAAAAATGAGAAATTGAGAGAAGCCTAAATGCATCTATT
The DNA here is from genome assembly GCF_037176765.1 of Anolis sagrei. Taxonomy (NCBI): domain Eukaryota; kingdom Metazoa; phylum Chordata; class Lepidosauria; order Squamata; family Anolidae; genus Anolis; species Anolis sagrei. The sequence continues at coordinate 250,031,346 of NC_090023.1, forward strand.
CATTTCTCAGATGTATATCCCATTTTTCTTCTAATAAGCTCTGCACACCCAACATGGATCTCTTCATCCCTATTTTAACCCCACAGTGTGGAGAAGAGCAAACCACAATCCACCTGTTACAATGCAGTTCAAACCCTGCCATATGCACAATGGAGGACTTCTTTATAGCAACACCAGGGGCACTCCATTTAATCAAATGCCAAGTTTTTTTTTTAAACTTTGTGTTTTTTAAACACATTACAACTGTACCCTTGGTTTGTTTCTGATGTGATTAAAAATTTCTAAAATATGTCAGGCTTAGAGAGAGATTGACCAAAGGCGACTTGACGAATTCTTTGGCTTCATGGGGATGAATGCCCAAGTGTCCAATGCGGTGTGCATCTCTTCCTAATCTGAATATATGAAATCTTAACAGTTTTTAAAAGTTTGATTATTTTAATTGTAAATAAGAAAAAAGAGAGTAGTGTCAAAAAAGGAAATGTGGTGAAAACATTGGCTGTAATCATCTCACCTGAAGCCAGCAGCAGATAAAACAGCTTGCACTGGACCCAGATTGATTGGTTCAACTGCTTTGTTAAACCAATCAATAAGATCTTGACAACATGGATAGAGACACTTCATCATCATGAGAAAAAATAGCCCCATCTGCCTCCCCAAGGACCTCATACCACAGTTCATACCCCCCCCCCCAATTGAAGACCTGGGTTGCATTCCTGTGCCTAAACAGTATTCAGGGGACTCCTTAATTGTGGAGATCTGGGAGGGCATAAAGAATGGGGGTTGATGTTACGGGGAGGCGGGTGTAGGAAGGGATGGTAACTAGACCCATATAGTTCCTTTTTAACTTGTGGAATTATGCAATATAATAATTTTATTCAGCCAGCATCTTAAACATTCTGACTTGGACACCACCTCAGCCTTGTTGACTTGCCATGCCTTTTTACTTTTAATGTTTTGACTGTTTGCTATTATTAGATCTAGTAATAAACATATTCTAAATGTTTGATTTATATTTTTAAATTTCTAAGTTTGTTATTTTTGATTTGTTCTATAAGTACACCTGATGTTGTTTACTTTATTGTTTATGATTTGATCTGTTTGTTATGTTATGCTGGCATTGTATGTTTGCCAATTTTCTGTTGTAAACCGCCCTGAGTCCCCTCGGGAAGATAGGGCGGAATAGAAATAAAGATTATTATTATTATTATTATTATTATTATTATTATTATATATTACTAGCCATCCCCTGCCACACGTTGCTGTGGCCCACATGGGGGTTCGGTGTGGGAGGTTTGGCCCAATTCTATCGTTGGTGGGGTTCAGAATGCTCTGTGATTGTAGGTGAACTACAAATCCCAGCAACTACAACTCCCAAATGTCAAGATTCTATTTTCCCCAAACTCTACCAGTGTTCAAATTTGGGCATATTGAGTATTCGTGTAGAGTTTGGTCCAGATCCATCATTGTTTGAGTCCACAGTGATCTCTGGATGTAGTTGAACTACAACTCCAAAACCAAAGGACACTGCCCACCAATCCCTTCCAGTATTTTCTGTTGGTCATGGGAGAACTGTGTGCCAAGTGAGGTTCAATTCCATTGTTGGTGGGGTTCAGAATGCTCTTTGAATTTTAGATGAACTACAAATCCCAGCAACTACAACTTCCAAATGACAAAATCTTTTTTTTTTTTGAGTGAAGGACATATATTGGGATGTTAGGTGTCTTGTGTCCAAATTTGGTGTCAATTCGTCCAGTGGTTTTTGAGTTCTGTTAATCCCACAAACGAACATTACATTTTTATTTATATAGATTATATAATCAGCAAATCTATTAATATAAACTGCCTGTGGCTCAGAGTAGCACTGTAGTTTTTTATGCTGACCAAAGGTGCAGATACCCTGTATAATTAATGCAGTTTGACACCACTTTAACAATCCTGGGATTAATAACTTAGTGGGGCAGCAACACTCTTTGGCAGAGATTGCTAAAGACCTTGTAAAAATATACTTCCCATAATTCACTAGCATTTAGCCATGTCGGTAAAAGTGTTGTCAAACTGCATTAATTCTACATTGTAGATGCAGCCCAATGTTAGACTGAGCTATATACCCCTTCCTCAATTTATCATACTTGTTCTGGGGTCCCTTGCCCCACGTGGCCTTGCTGTGAGTGGTCAGAATCTGGAGAATATCTGTCCATGTTACTAACTTCCAGCAGATATTTTGGAGTAGAGAGGTTTATTATTATAATTGTGTGTTGTCTTATTATAATGTTGTGTATTTTATTGTCTATGTTTTTTAATTGCTTGTATTGTTGTTATTATTGCTTGTATTGTTGTGTTTGGGCTCGTGTGTCTCATCTCACATTTATTGTATTGCCAAGAATTCCCCAGAGGATTCGAATGAGATTCCCCTGAAACCCTGCTCCAGGACTCCTTTAACCAGAGTCTAGAACAGTTATACAAAATTAAGATTTTGTGCATTTCAGCTCCCAGAATCCCCAAGACAGGTTGGTTTGGGAATTATAAATCCAAAAAATAGCTTTTCTAGTATCTGGATTAATTGTGGGTTTTTCTAACTGCAAAGATTGTGTTTAAATTTTGAATTGACCTCAATAATATACAACTAGGAACAGTTAACCCCTGTAAGTTGCGAGAGCACATCCAATATTATTTCCAGCAGGCTCGGATATATTTAATGAATGCAGTTGAGGAAATGTTTGAATAATCCACAAGTCTCTCAGGACCTAATTTAAAATATTCCCACCCCCTGTTTCACCATTGCCACATCTGACAATCCTGCTAATAGCACATTTCTAGGCAAAGTTAGTTACTCTAATTGCTGATTCTACCTTATTAACAGTTCTTCGGAGCTACTAATGCTACAGTTTTGAAAATCAGCATTTTGCTTGCTGTGTTGTGAACATTTTTTAAAAAAAATGCATTCATTGGCAAATTTATTAATTATATCAGTGCTATGCTTTTTTCTGCTGGAAGGTATTTTAAGATATATTTGGCTTTACTCTTTTATGGAATCAATTCTTTTAAACTAAATTTCTTACAGAAAATGATAAGCACAAATAAGTTCCACCCCTATTTTAACCCATAGCCAGGTTTTGCTTAAACCAACATTTTGAAAAGTTACGTTTTTATCACAACTACCCGAATCCCTGACACAGCATAGTCATTGTTAGAGTTAGCGACTATTGGATGGTGATACTCACCAATTGCTAATTTATGTGTGTGGTTTTTATAGGAATTTTGTCACAAGTATTTGTAAGTAAAAGTACACATACTTAATGAAGGCAATTTTAATTTCTTTTCTCAGCTAAATTTTGTATATTTGTGTACACACATGCACACACAAGTGTGTGTATGTGACTGGATGTTGTACAGCTTCTGTCTTGATTGATTACTCTGCTTGAGATATATCCTTCTATCTGACTTGTTTTCCAATAGCCATTGCATTCCTCAACTCTGCATTTCACAACTTTATATTGTCACCAAAGTTTCAGCTAAAGAACATATGGAAATGGTGGGATTTTTGTCTAATATCTTATGGCATTGAATGTTCACCGATATTTGTTGTAAACCACCCTGAGTCCTCACTGGAAGATAGGGTGGGATAGAAATAAAGATTATTATTATTATTACTACTACTACTACTACTACTGCTACTACTACTACTGCTACTACTGCTACTAATGCTACTACTATTCACAGGCCTCTCTGGATGTAGGTGGAATGCAACTCCCATTGTCCCACCAAACCCCTCCAGTATTTTCTGTTGGCCATGAAAATTTATTTTCCAACAGTCATTGCATTATTCAGCTCTGCATTTCACAGCTTTAAAAAGGTAAAGGTTGTCCCTGACATTAAGTCCAGTCATGTCTGACTCTGGGGTGTGGTGCTCATCTCCATTTCTAAGCTGAAGAGCCGGCATTGTCCGTAGACACCTCCAAGACCATGTGGCCGGCATGACTGCATGGAGCGCCATTACCTTCCCGACTGTGCAGTACCTATTGATCTACTCACATTTGCATGTTTTCAAACTGCTAGGTTGGCAGAAGCTAGGGCTGACAGCGGAAGGTCACACCGCTCCCCAGAATCAAACCTGTGACCTTTCGGTCAATCAATCAATCAATGATTTATTACGGTCTTTGACCAGCACAGAATAGAATGGGGCACAGGAGCCTAAGGAAGGGAATCGCAGTTCCCAAGTAGGTCAGATAAAAAGCAGATTAAAAACATGTTATAAAAGAGACAGATTAAAAAGCAGACTAAACTTACAGTTTAAAATCACATATGAATCTAAAATAGGGGGGCGGCTAATACAAATATCAGACCACTGGGAAGCTCTAAAAAGGGATGAGAGGGGAGCATTTACAGCATTTCAGTTATTACAAATCATTCTAACTATATTCCCGGCAGGAAGTTGCCTGGTGGAGTCGGTTATCAGCCGTCTAATGTTAATTGCTGCTGCACAGAACTTGGCAACACTGTAGGTTGTCGCAGAGCAAGAGTCCGAGAGCAACAGGGAGGTATAATATCTTTCAGTGCGCCCTGGATGTTTTAAAAGCCATGGAGTGATTAAATTAGCTCTAATGTCTCTATAGAATACACATTGGAGGAGCACATGTTCAGTTGTTTCAATGTAGCCAGACTTGCACGGGCATAGTCTCTCCTGGGCAGGGGTCTTCTGGTACCTCCCCTCCCCTCCAGTACTGCCGATGGAAGGGCATGGCATCTTGCCAAAGTGAAAGCTCTTCGGTGTTTAGGCACCTCCAGGTTTGCTAAGTAAGCCATGGGAGCGATGAGATATCTGTTATCTTCTCTAATGGTGAATGCTGGAGAGCAGGCTAAGTCTGATTGTCGCTCTATATCCAGGATCCGTTGTCTAATAAGATCCTTGGCTTGGTCCCATCCCATACCTTTCAGTCAACACGCTCAGCAGCTCAGCGCTTTAACCCACTGCGCCACCGGGGGCTCCAAGCTTTATATTGCCACAGCTTTATATGGCCACAAAAGTTTCACCTAAAGCAACATATGGAAGTAAATGTGATGGTTTCAAATGTTGAAGAGTGGTAAAATCCTACATATACACAATCTCATATATTCTGCATGGACATCTTCTCATGTACACTTATAAGGTTGCATCCTTCAAAAGCAAAGGACATTGGGATGAGATTAAGATTGTTAATGAACTCCACACATCTGTGCACTATCCAGTTATGCTCTTTATCTCACAGAATATAGGAAACTGTTTAAACCAGTTCACATCATTTCCCATTTATTGTTGCCCACTGACCAATAATTCTCCTTGTTCAGTCTTGTGCCTGGTCTTCTGCTACTTCCTAGTGTGTTTAATTGGAGGTAGTAGCATTAGAATATCTACATTTGAAGTCTATCCATGTTCTCATACAGGAGATTTAACAGAGACAACCCTGTTCTCCTGGCACATGCAGAATTCTGGAAGATGTAATTTAGGGCGGGCCTTTTGAATACTCAGCTAGAGAGGTCCTTGCTGTCACAAACTACATTTCTCAGAATTTTGCAGGTGCCAAAAGAATGAAGCTGCCCGTGTTAAAGTCCCACTGTGATAAAGACATTAGTGATACCTTTATGATAAGTATGTAATTCTGGGGACTGGGTTTGTGTACGTGTAAAAAATGTTCTTGGTTTGCAGAGTACACTTTGCTCACCCTTGAAAACACATGGAAAACTGCCACTGCTGTAAGATATAGTGATGATAATATTTTGCCAGTTTAACAGAAGCATGCAATTTCAAAACATTTTGTGGGTGGAACACAGAATCTACTAGTTTTTGATTGAAGGTTGGTATTTGGAAATGAAGGAACAGCCACACAGCAAATGCAGATGTAGGTCATAAGATAGTTGTAGGAAAGCTTTCCTGCACAATAAAAAACAAAAACCACCAGCACAAATCTATATCGTGCACAGTGTGAGTTGGTGAGATTTTTGAAGCCTGCTATATCATATCCTCAGTGGGTGAAAGCTAGTTTTGGATAGCTAAAGATTTGTTAGTCTAGTGACCTTGTTTCTTTGTTTTGAAATGAAAGGTCCTGATCTCAACAAACCTGTAGATCAGGGTTCTAAAAGGCAATATCATTTCAACAAAGAAGACCAGTTTCTATGTTTTGTTTGCAGCAAGTCCTTGGCAATGTGTTTTCCAACCAGTGTAACATAATGGAGCCTGTTGTCTGTCAATCGTCCAAGTTGTTCCTGAAGAATTCTGGGAAATGTGGTTCAGGGCAGAGCCTTTGGAATTCTCAGCTATAGAGAACCTTGGCTTCCCTTAACTACATTTCCCAGAATTCTGCAAGAGCAGATCAGACGATTGGCCTCCACTCTATAATTCTGATGAGAAAATGTCCAATATTTTGGCATTCATCAGGTGTAATTTAATCATAATATTCTGTCTGAATTCATTGTGGCAATAATTTTGGGCACCTTTGCCTGAGATATCAAAAGATAAAAAAAAAGTTGTTTTATCACTTGCCAGATGTAGTAAGGGCTTTCAAGAGGTATACTATGTACATTGGAGCAAACTTTCTTATGAAGAAAGTGCCAGGTTGAACCAAATCAACAATGATAGCTCTGCATAAACCCCCCTTCTTGCCATTTTGAACCTTCTAGAGACAGTTTGAAAGCGTCTTAAATTATTCCTTTTTTAAAAAAAAAACAGCTTTCACTTTTTTATGATTTCCATTTGGGTGACCAAACGAATAGGTCTTGTTGTTCATTCGTTCAGTCATCTCCGACTCTTCGTGACCTCATGGACCAGTCCACGCCAGAGCTCCCTGTCGGCCATCACTACCCCCAGCTCCTTCAAGGTCAATCCAGTCACTTCAAGGATGCCATCCATCCATCTTGCCCTTGGTCAGCCCCTCTTCCTTTTGCCTTCCACCTTCCGCAGCATAATTGTCTTCTCTAGGCTTTGCTGTCTCCTCATGATGTGGCCAAAGTACTTCAACTTTGTCTCTAGTATCCTTCCCTCCAGTGAGGAGCCGGGCTTTATTTCCTGGAGGATGGACTGGTTGGATCTTCTCGCAGTCCAAGGCACTCTCAGAACTTTCCTCCAGCACCACAGCTCAAAAGCATCGATCTTCCTTTGCTCAGCCTTCCCTAAGGTCCAGCTCTCACATCCGTAGGTTACTACAGGGAATACCATGGCTTTGACTAGGCGGATCTTTGTTGCCAGTCTGATGTCTCTACTCTTTACTATTTTATCGAGACTGGACATTGCTCTCCTCCCAAGAAGTAAGTATCTTCTGATTTCCTGGCCACAGTCTGCATCTGCAGTAATCTTTGCACCTAGAAATACAAAGTCTGTCACGGCCTCCATGTTTTCTCCCTCTATTTCCCAGTTGTCAATCATTCTTGTTGCCATAATCTTGATTATTTTATAAAAAAAACATTCAGGACAGTATTTTCTCACTGGTCTTGCATGCTCAGAAAAGGAATCTGAGGTAGACAATCACATGGATACAATAGAATTAGCTATAGTAAAATTAATTATTTCCCAGGTTTCCTTACTAGTCTTGTGCATTTGTATAGAATTGCTATTCGTTTCTGTTTGTTTCATTCATCGGCCTTCTGAAAACAAGCACCTTTCTGAATGAGCTTTTTTTTCTGCGTCCAAAGGAATGAAATTTTTAGACCATTGGCCAACATCGGGTTTAAATTTCGTCCCAGAGGGGGGTTATCATTTCATGGCCCCTGAATGAAACAAATGGAACAAAAACACAAATTAAATGGCATGAATGGGTACCACATACATGACTATTGCTTACTGCACATAGACTACTGCAACCTGACACAAAGAGTCAATATTTTTCTAGTCCTCCTTCACCATCCTCCCAATTCTGATGCTGCTAAAACATGCACAGTTACACAGAGGATGGGAAAGATGGCTATAAAAAAAACTCTGTTAAAAAAGAGCTTCTTTAACAGAGACTTTGTTAACTGAAGCAAACTTGTATAAATAAATATTTCCTGATTGGATGGTGAGCCATCAGCCTCATTGGATGGTGAGTCAACAGACTGATTCTACATGTACAACTGTAAAAAAAAAAAAAAGACAACATCTTTCCATTCCATGACAATATAGTGAACTACATCCATGACGATTACAGCACAAGCAAAAACAAAAGTCCATTTCGGCTTATTTACTTCAAAAAGTTTTTAGCCTACAAAGTAAGTTAGGAAAAAATGAATTCCTTCTTAGCTCTGCTAACACTAGTTTGCTTCTGTTCAAAGCAAAGCACTGAATGAGACTAATTACATTTGTATGTAGGATATAATAATTGGCCGCATCATGTGTATCCCATTTCTGCATATGAGAATCTGAAAACTGGGACCAATAAGCATTCAGTGTTATTTGTGGCTGATTGCTGACTGATTTCTTTTTTTTCCCACGACATGAATTATGCTTTGTGACAGCAAAGTGGAAATGATACAATTTCTATCATGAATATAAAGCTATGACAAATGTAAATCCAGTTAAAGGAAGGGCCCAAGTATACAGTTTCACCTTTTAAAGGACTTTCAAACATATCCTTTTGTCTTGTTTCCTGCAGTTTCAGCTCATCACATACACACACACATACCTACCTCACCTCCACTTTGGCACGTTTACATACTTATATGTTAATGGGAAAATTAAATAGCATGACATCAAAGACTTCACATCTGTGAAAGGGAATCTGTCTTCAAAAGACTTTGAGAGAGAGAAAAATCTTCACTGAAATGAAGGCAGTTCTTGTCCTCCGGGATTCACTCTTTTTCACAAACTTATAAATATATATTTAGGAGGCAAAGGAAAACAGGACTTGTAAAGTATTTATGTTTCTCAAGCTTATTTTATGACAGCAAATTCGAGTTCTGTACTAGTATTAATAATCCTGAGTGTGACCTGTCAACAAACAACTTTTTTCTGAGCCAAAAGTACCGTAATTCTCTGTCTTTACATTAGAATTTAGATTTTATGAACACAACACTACAAATGCTGTTCTACAAAAAAGGTTCTGGTCCTGCTATATATGTTTAGCATTGCTCAGTTATCATACCAGCCAGGAGGTGGATTCCTGAACTGACAAGAGTGCTGCAAGTGGAGGCACTGTTTTGACATAGTCTTCCTGTGAGAAGGTCCAGCATCCCCCATAGGCAGGGGAACATCATAAGCACGTTCATCCATTTTGTTGGTTTGCTTATGATAAACAAGTATCAAGCAGCCATTTGAAATTCTCTCAGCAACTCCTTTATTTCAAGCATGCCAGCAACTCAAGTCCAATAGAGGCTCCTGTTCCTCTTCCACTCTCCCTCTTATATCAACTCCTTCACTCCCCCCTCCCTCCTTCCAATTAGTCCATTTGTGTCTCCTTGTTTGCTTTGATTCAGCATCCTTGCATCTTGCAGGTGTTTTAAAGGAACAGCTTCTTTCCAACTCTAGGGCAGGACCCTCCAGTGTCTCCCCTTTACACTTCCATGTAGCATTTTTTAAAAAGAGCTTATGAGAGATAAAGGTTTCATGATTTTATTCCATTGCTTGACATACAAATTTTCCACCCATAAGTCTCCTTATGCACACAATTAAAAGGGCTGAAAATGAATTAGGGTTGCTAGGGATAAGTCCCAAGGTCAAAATCTAACACATAGGGGTGCCCCTTTGTGATGTCACAGTGGCAAACCTAGGAACAAGTGTGAGCCTCCAAGGGGATGCCCTTAATACATTAAGCACCACAGTTATACAAAATATGCCGAAACCAAAACAACCAAAACCAAAACACACACTCTTTTCAAGGCAGAGCTCTCATCCAAACTAAAAAAATGGGTCTGTGCTCCCACACATACATATGCCCACTTCTTTTTCTAAGACAGAGTTCTCACCATGGGATTCCTTCTCTTTACACAGAGGATTGGGGGAGAGTGTACAAGTCCTGGGATGGAGGAATCCCAATTATTATTTATAAAATCCCTATGTAAGTTTGGCTGAAGTTATCTAAAGAATTCTTCATTGTGAGTCCACTTGGTTTTAAGGCCTTGAGGGAAGCCAACCACTCTCTGGGGGTCCCTTTGTGGGGATGCAAGAGAGACCTTTGTTGGTGAACACTTCCAAAGACAACCTGAATGTTGTAAGGCTCTCTTTTCAGGACAGAATTCATACAGTCAGTGAGATCCATTCATTTGGAGGGGGGGGGAAGCAAGGAAGCAAGCAAAAATCCTTAAGTGTATGTACAAATAGCAATTTTGAAATAGCAAATTTAGTCATTTTTTTCAACAACTTAGATTGAGGTGGTAGCAGGAATCTTTATAAAGTTTGCAGAAGAGAAGGGGAAGTAACACATTGGAAGGTAGAAACATAATTCAATAAGTAAAGTAGAAAATTGGGTTGAAAGTAATACAATGAAATTCATCAGTAACAAATGCAAAATGTCACAGGAGTGTGATACAGGAGTAAGGAGAATAATATTTTACTCTGCTTTAATAGAACGAATAGTATTACTATATTCTATGCTAGTCAGGTCCCATCTGCAAAACTGTGCTTATTTTAAGAAGGGTATAGACAGGTTGCAGCAGGTTCAGAGAAGGGAGGTATGGAAAACAAATTGCATAAGGAAAGATTGAAGAAGTTGGACATGTTCAGCTTGGTGAAGCAAAGACTGAACACGTCAAGGTATTCAGTCTTTGCTTTACCTCAAGACTGCAATAGAAAAGAGGGTGCAAAGATATCCTCTCATGCCCAACAAGATAGGATCAAGGCTAATGATTTTAAGTTATTTGGGGGAGGGATTTTCAATGTAATATTAGAAGGAATGTTTCAATGGAAGACTGTTTGACAATGGAAGCAGTTACCTACAGAAGTGGTGTAGTATCTTTCTCAGGTTATTTTTAATAAGAAGTTGGACAGCGACCTGCTGTGGGTGCTCTCCATGAAGTTCTTGCTTTGAATGGGACTCGGTTGCATTGGATTCTACAACATATGTGCCGCCATCTAACTCTATGATCCTGAATAGATAAGTAATAAACTTCAACATAAGTGGGGCAGGCTATGATCTGGGGCCCATTTGCACTACATAATTATAATGCTATTTTCTATTTTAACTGCCTTTAGACCCTCCTATGAAGTCATGGTATTGACAATTAAGGGAGAGGTATGTTGAGTTGTTAGCCAGAGAACTTTAGTGCCTCTTAAACTGTAATCCCAGGATTTCATAGAATGGAACCATAGCAATTAACGTGGAATGGTAGTACTATAATTGTGTAGTATGAGGATACATCAGTCTGCTGTCTCTATGCTCACAATGGGTGGGGATATTAAAGGCCTTTGTTCTCTTCTCATACAGTTCTTCCATTTTAAATGCTAGGTGGCCTGGACAGCTCTCCAAATACCTGGAAGCCACTATGGAGAGGACTGTCAGGTTAAACCCACAGGATTTCCACCGATAGTCCTCCTTACAGCTAATTGTGTGATGCTATTATGGTTTTCGTGCAGCTGAGGTTTGTCAAACAGCTTCCTTTGTGTAAGATTTCCCACTTCGACATTTACAGCATTCAAAGGAGTGCTGAAGTAATACAATCTCTTAGTTAATGTTTTAAAATCTGTAGGGCTTTCTGCTTCCCGGATGGTTCTGAAGGCTTCTCATTAAAAACTTGTAGCTGCCATTGCTTTTAAAGGCACTATCACACTCTCAGCTGCTTTAATTCCTTTCAGATCACACTCCAGGCTGGTGTGGGGTAAAGTTATTGTGCTTCCTAATCATTCGTTGCATCCAGCAGAAGTGGTTTTTCATGCTCTCTTAGTAACGCTGTATGATCAAGATATAAAACAAGAGGATAGGCACCTGTTTTCCATGCCTCCCACTAGGTTTCCTATCTGTTCCTCACAAATTGAACTCACCTGGGGTTCACCTTATGGCAAAATCATGTTCCCTGCTGCAAGATGCACTAAGCAATAAGTTACAGGGCATCACAGTCTGTGCTCAGCTTCCTGGGAGTTACACTGGAAGACAATTTGTATTCCTTTCCACATTATCTGACAAGCAAGAGAGTGTTACATTAGAAAGAACAGCAGAGAGGACAAACTGAACACAAACACACAGACACCGAGAGATGGTTAAGTTACACACAACAGCACAAAGATAAGCACTTCTCAAATGATCAAATAACTATCTCCAGTGGCAATGGTTCTCCAGTATCTCACAATGTACTGGTCTTTTCTTATACTATCCAACAGACTGAAAGTCTCCAGTTCAAAACCAGGCAAAAACAAGTAAAGCTTTTGAGCAAGTGTAGTGTAGTGGTGTGATATAGCAAAAAAAGAAAAAGCAAGATTCGGAAGCAATTCCCTTTTGAAAAAAGGTTGCAACACCTGGTGTTGTCTAGCTCAGGAAAAAGGTAAGAAAATCAAGGCAAGTAAAATTGTGCATGGTTTGTAGAAAATAAAGAAGGCAACATTTTTCTCCCTCCCTAATAGTACTAGAATCTGGGATCAGGCACTGAAGTGCAATGTAACATATTATTGTTATGCTTGCACAAAGGTTATTATACAAATTCATAGGTGTTAGAAGCAGCAAAGAACTACTACATGGTGGATACCATGCCTTCCAGCATTTCATTGAGACACAATTGGCCAATCAGCCTTAGAAAGTGGTCAAGATGAAGAATGTTTTAATGAGGAAGTACACACAAGTTAGGAGAGAGTAATAGTTTGCTTTTATATTGTTATTCTTTTATTTATATTCCACTTTTTCTCTCTAAAAAGAGACTCAAAGCGGCTTTTGCCTATTATTTATTTATTTACTGTATTTGTATACTGCCTTTCTCCGCCAATTGGTGACTCAAAGCGGTACGCCTACTTCCCCCTTCTCTCCTCCTCCTAAGTTGATTGAATGTACACTACATTTTCACTTTGAAGTGGGTGCTTTTTATACTATCTCATTTGTTTATGGAAAGATACCATCACTGTGTTAATAAAGAAATACCAATTGAAAAATGATGTTGCCAGACCACCCACCTCCAAGAGCTGTTCAGCAGTTGAATATGCTGCTTTGCAGGTGGTGGAATCTCCTTTTTGGAGGTTTAGAGGTTTCTCGTTTCCGTTTCTTAACAGAGGCTAGATGGCTATCTGTCAGGGGTATTTTGACTGTGAGTACCTGCATGGGAGGAGGTGGGATTGGATGGTGCTTGTGGTCTCTTTCAGCTCCATGATCCTAAGTGAAATAATCTAGTACTTCAACTGCAGACACGTGATCTGAATTTAAACGTCTCAGGACTGATGCTTTATGGATTAGGCAATTTCACAAATATGTCCTAGCAATACAATGCAATGTTTTGCCTCCCAAGGGCTTGGAGTCTCCACACCCCCACTCCTCGCCCCAATTTCACTTTTGGCAGGTAGAGACCACAAGAACCATCAAGTCCATGCAAAAACACTAAATCAAAAGAGTCCTGAGAAATAGCCATCCACCTCTGTTTGAAAACAATAAAAAATGAGACTCCAGTCTACCACGCTCTGAAGCAGCATATTGTGCTATGGAACAGCTCTTACCATGAGCAAGGTTTTTTGTTTTTTTTTAATATTCAGATTGAATCTTTTCCTGCAGTTTGAATATGCCTTTCATACTTTGTTGCATTCCATTTGATAAAATACAAAATGGGTTAGCAGAAGAAATAGCCTTACAGCACGCCAATTTTCTCTATTCTCTGACAGAAGTCTTTCCCGGTATCTGCTATCTGATCCTTCTTAACTGGAGATGCCAGGGTTTCAATTGTGAGAGCAAAATATGTCACACAAAGCACATACTACTGAACAACAAACTACATTGGACTGAACTTGACATTAACTTTGTGAGATATTACTTGAGATGGATTGAAGATCTGTCTCTGGAATGGGTGATGTATGAATTGCACAATCTCAGTACACAAATCAGCCAGTCCATAAATAAATAATAGGCAAAAGCCAACTACAGCACCACAACAAAAGGCAGAAAACCTTCGGAGTTATCCCTCTTAATGGCAGTGAGAATTTGTTCTTTCATATTTCATATTCCCACTACCTACTTTATACGTTCCTGTATAATAATCCTCCATAAGCATCTTTGATCAAAAGCATCCAATTTTCCCCCACTTCTGACTGTCAAGTTCCAGGTTTCTTAGCTACATGCCAGATGAGAGATTTTATAATGAGCATTATATACTTGATCTTTTCTGAGTGGCTCAAACATCATTTTCTCTTCCATGTGTCAAGGATTTTGAAGGATCTAAGAAATATTTCCTGTCTCAACAGCAACCATATTAGTAAATTAATTATCTAGAATGGCTGTAGAAGAGACATAAGTGTCATTATAAAATGGGGAAATAACTATGAGAAAACATACCAATATTCCTGGAATCTACCATGAATTATGTTCATGAAGAATATATATTTATTTTATTCCAAGTTAATAGCTTTCACTTTAGTTCAGATGTAATGTTTCACAGAATAGCCTTTGATTTATTGGAGAAAGGAATACATTAATGCAGTTTCTAAAGTTATCAGGTTGACGGGTTCTCTTTAGCCTCCCCCTGAAAGGAAAATGCTTCATAGTGCAAGAGAGAAATGAGAAAACCACTATAGCAATTGGTAAAATCCAAATAGAGCACAACTATTTTTGGAACTCAGAATTATCTTTGAACAATCCAGGAATCTTTGAGTATTATTCATCTGTTTAAAGAATATTTAGAGGAAGAATACTGAAGTGGCAAAATAAACCATTCCAGGCCGTATCAACAAGGTCAAGGGCAATATTAGTATAACTTTATCCAGGAGTACTGTGCTGGTACAGCTGTACCAGCAGCTCCTACTTCATTTTCTTTCTATTGAGTGTTTGCATGTATTCCAAGGTTCCATGTATTTTGCAATAAAGTGGTTTCCCTTGTTCTGCAATTATAAGGCCAATGACCATCATCATTATGTTCTTTAGTTCCGCCCCTTTGCCCAGGGCTCTGGGAGGGAAAAGAAAGATTACAGGCAGTCTTTCAGTTTTTGGAAGCCCGATTACAGGACTTGAGCTTTCCCCACCTGTAGAGAAGCTTCATTTCTCACAACATCCAGGGGAAACAGCCCTAAAGCTTCTAAGGAAAACAGTTTTACAGCATAACCCTTGTTGGGGTTAAGGATACAGATCCACATCATTTGTGGAGAAAATCCAAAAGGACTCCAGCTGGAAAATCTACAAGGTCTTGGCTGGTAGGTCTACTCGGGTAACCAGAAGCAATTGGAACCGGGAGTAGGGCCCACACCAGCAGAGCCTAGAAAACAGATTGCCCGGGAGGGGTCAAAAGGGTTTTCCTTGTTAAAGAAAGAAATAGTTCTCCAAGCAAGGTGCCCACCAGTTGATTCAAAGCCTTGAAGGGTTTGTTTAATTTGTTTAAGATCTAAGAAGTATTTGATTGTTTGTTGAAGACTTAAGAAATAATAAAGGACTTTGTTAAACATTTCAAGCTTCTAAAGACTCTGTGTAGGAAAATATTTAGGGCCTCTCACTCGAGGCACCCTGGCTTCCCGCTGGGCACAAAGAGCACGTCCTGTTCAAAAGCCAACTGCTATAGGCCCAGAGCATGACAGCACAAGTACTCTGTCTAATTCTGGGATCTATTGTTTAAGAATGATATCAATGAAGTGTCCAATGGAGGACAATCTAGAAAGTAAAAAGTGTGGAAACCATGCATTGGAAAAGAAAATAATGGAAAGTTGATCCAGTAGCTTTCTTTCAATACCTAAGGGGCTGCAACATAGAAGATAGGAAAAAATCCATTCAAATAAAAAGTGGTATTGACCATACATTAGGAATGATGGTAAAACATTTTACAATAGTGGACTAGGCCAGTATGCTCCTCCACAATTCACAATTCAGCTCCTACAATTCCTAACAGCTGGTAAGATGGCTGGGATTTCTGGGAGCTAAAGTCCAAAACATCTGGAGGAGCACAGTTTAAGAAATACTGGACTTACCTTGGAAGGTCATGCGCTTTCCTTCCCCGGATATCAGGGATGCTTAGCTACAGGATCCTATATTACAGACACTGATCTAGATGGGCATTGGGATGCCTGTCAATCCCATAATAGTGGGTTGTTGTAAGTTTTTCAGGCTATATGGCCATGTTCTAGAAGCATTCTCTCCTGATGCTTCACCTGCATCTATGGCAAGCATCCTCAGAGGTTGTGAGGACAACCTCTGAGGATGCTTGCCATAGATGCAGACAAAATGTCAGGAGAGAATGCTTCTAGAACATGGCCATATAGCCTGAAAAACCTACAACAACCCAGTGATTCCAGCCACAAAAATCTTCGACAATACATTAATCCCATAAAACTTTCCCGTTTCAAACTAGTATTTTGTCACTGCTAACTCCATTGCTCTCATGAATACTCTGCAGAGTGTTGACTGTGAAAGTGCCAACGTTACTTGTAAGACAAATGTACTTCTCCTCCTTCCTATACCTTATCCTAACCCACAGCACTTTGCAAACATTTGGAAAAGCACTTTAACTGTTCAAATGTTTAACGCTGAACATGAACTGCCAAATTGTTGAGGAAGAATGATAAAGGAGCTTTTGAAAATAATACACATAAGCTTTTGAAAATAATACACTATAGACATCTCTTGAAACCTTGGGAACATTTTATCTGTTCATTTTCCTCTGAAACAGGGGGATATTCTATCATTTACAGGATCAGAATTTGGACAAAGAGAAGCTTTCCATCAACTCCAGCTACTCCCAGAATACTGCCTTCTCCAATAGGCCACATCCCTTTGGAATCTCACTACAGCCAGCCCTCCATATTCAGTGGGGTTAGGGGCACAGGACCACCATGAAAGTGAAAAACTTTTTGTTTTAATTGAGAGAATATCTCTCTAGGAACTTCTCAGTCTTTTCGCTTGACTCTATAGTCAACTGCTAATACAAGCTAAACACGGAATTACATTGGAGGACCTCAAATTCCTAAAGCGATGTTTTGTTTGTTGGTGAGGATCATTTCTGCTTTCCATTCCCAAAACAGCTCTGGAACTAAGCACATTTAAATATTCCTTAATAGACAATCCAAACACAATTAAACTAAAGCAGCAGACAGGGCTCTGTAGTGAGAAAGCACACAAGAGGGGAAATATACATGGGGTTAAGGCTAAAGCATGTTTGTGTGTGTATACATGTATTTATGAGTGAGAGAGATTGAGCATCCCACATAGGATGAGATTGAGCATCCCACCTTTCTTTCGTTATGTTCATTGTATCCAAATTTTGTTTCATGCACAAAAATATTTTAAACATTATGTTAAAATTGCCTTCAGGCTGTGTGCATAAGGTATATGAAACACTGTGTTGAGACTTTGGTCCCATCTTCAAGATATTTCATTATTTGCTTATATGCAAATACAAGTATTGTAAAATCCAGAAACTTCAAAAGTCCAAAACTCTTCTGGTCCCATGCATTACTGATAAGGGATACTCAGAGTCAACTTATATTATCTTATGTTATATCATATCACTGAGCAATACCAAATTGCTCAAGGAGAACAAGATGGCCCCTTTTCTGTTTTCATCGTCACAAAAAGCCTGTGAGTTAGATTAGGCTAAGAGAAAATAAACAAGCTACTGTCAACCAGGGCCTATTCACACTATAGAAATACAGTGCTATTATTTCACTTTATAAGTGCAATGCTTCTGTCATATGGAATTTTGAATTCTCAGCCAAAGAGCTCCAGTGTCTCATCAAACTAGAAACCCAAGGAATGTTTACTTTGTTGTTTAAGTTCTTTCTGACTTAGGGTGATCCTTAGGCAACTCAGTCATTGGGGGTTTTTTTTAAGCAAAATTAGTTCAGAGGGAGTTCACCTTTGCCTTCCTCTGACAGAATGTGACCCTACCCAAGTTCACCCAGTGAGTTTCTGTGACTAATTTGAACCTTGGTCTCTACTGTCATAGTCCAGTGCTCAAACCACTATACCACACTGGTTCACTGTTGCTACTGGCAGTTACAATGGAATAATGGTTCTATAATGGTATAATAGATTATGGCAACAAGAATGATTGACAACTGGAAAATAGAGGGAGAAACCGTGGAGGCCGTGACAGACTTTGTATTTCTAGGTGCAAAGATTACTGCAGACGCAGACTGTGGCCAGGAAATCAGAAGACGCTTACTTCTTGGGAGGAGAGCAATGTCCAATCTCGATAAAATAGTAAAGAGTAGAGACATCAGACTGGCAACAAAGATCTGCCTAGTCAAAGCCATGGTATTCCCTGTAGTCACCTACGGATGTGAGAGCTGGACCTTAGGGAAGGCTGAGCGAAGGAAGATAGATGCTTTTGAGCTGTGGTGTTGGAGGAAAGTTCTGAGAGTGTCTTGGACTGCGAGAAGATCCAACCAGTCCATCCTCCAGGAAATAAAGCCCGACTGCTCACTGGAGGGAAAGATACTAGAGACAAAGTTGAAGTACTTTGGTCACATCATGAGGAGACAGGAAAGCCTAGAGAAGACAATTATGCTGGGGAAAGTGGAAGGCAAAAGGAAGAGGGGCCGACCAAGGGCAAGATGGATGGATGGCATCCTTGAAGTGACTGGACTGACCTTGAGGGAGCTGGGGGTGGTAACGGCCGACAGGGAGCTCTGGCGTGGGCTGGTCCATGAGGTCACGAAGAGTTGGAGACGACTGAACGAATGAACAACAACAATGGTATAATGTAAAGAGACACTGGCATGGTACTAGTATTAGTAGTATCCGTACTTTAATAGGTCCTATCCAGGAGTATGTTTTTGTTTGTGAAAACTAGGGACACCAATACACACCCCTCTAAGATCCTGTTCTAGTGAAGGTTGAAGGAATTTTGTCAACAGATCTGGATACGATACTGTTGACAGGGGGATGGCCAGTCAAAATCATGTTAAAGCTTAGTTACTTAGTTATTTACTTAGTTATTTACTTTTCAAAAGAAGACAGTATGATTGTTTAAAATTTGGGGATATTGGTTCAGGCATGTGTACTTACATATGGAGCCAATCACTCACGCTCCAGTTTGAACACTGCTGAGAGCTATACTCATTTTGCACTATCAGCTCAATGAAAATACCAGGTTTTCCATCATCATTATAAATTGAAAGCCTAAGAGGTGAACCTACTCACAAAAAGATTTATATGCAGAATGATTTCAGATGGACATCATAGATAAGGTCAGTAGATGTATTTATGACAGTAGACAATCAATAATTCTTCCAGGAAATTGGCTGGATTTATCATAGGTCTCTAAAGAGGTGTGTCCACATCTACCATGGTTCTAGGCAGAGAAGAGTGGCTAATGGAGCAATATTGATATAATAAAGCACTATCTGTTTAAAAGGTATATGGAGCGGAATCACCATAAGCCATCCACAAATTATAATGCTGAGAACACATTCAGCAGGAGGAAAATTTAGCATGCAAAATATGCTGTAGGAAAGATATTTTGACTTGCAAAGCAGACTCCATCTCTTCCAGCATATGAAATGTAAGTTGCTGATGCTTATCTTAAGACAGTTAAGAGAATTTTAATTTGCACTGCAGAATGGAATTGCATATACTAAAGAAGGTTGGCTTTTGAAGTCTCTGCACTTATAAATGTCTGTTAAATTGTCAAAGGTACCGCACATTGCAAAGCAATACAGAAAATAATATGCAATCATGACAGTTGTATATTAGGCTTTGATGAAATGAATAGCTTTCTATCTCCCTCCCCCTCACACACATATTCATTGTAAACTTTTCTTGGACAATGACCTTGTATTTTTTTAATTTGCATATACTACCATATCTTGGTATATTAAAAGAAAAGAGGAGGAATAATTTATCATTGAAACTAAAATAGTATGAACAGAAAGAAGAGTAGTTTATTACAGATTATTTGGAGGCTAGAAAGTTGAGTGTTATTCTGGCACCTGAAGAAGAAATGTATTCCAGATTATTCTGCACCTCCATTCCACCCAACTGCAAAAGATGGGTAGGTGGGATAATCACAAGTATAGCAAGAAATAGACTCCAAACTGAAAGCTCTATAAGACAATTTTCTGTTGTTGGGATGGCAGAATCTAGCAAACCCAAAAGGGAGTGATCTTCCTTCCAATCATGGCCCACTATGAACTCTTAAAATCAAATCTGGAGCGTTAAGATAAAAGAAATGCTGTGGAACCAATTTTCAGAAAGCACACTGGGCTATAAAGAGTTTTACGGCTACCATGGACAACCAAATGAATTCTAGGGCAAACCAAACCTGTTGTGTTTTAGAGATATCAAGAGATGGAGTAACTTAATGGAAAATATTATAATGCTTAATAAAGTGGAAGGCAGTAGACCACACTATAAATTGATTGATTCAAAGAAGCCATATTTAATTTGCAAATTTAGTGAGCAGGGCAGTTGGTACTTAGGTATTCAGGAGGTTTCTCATTCATAGTGATGCCATAAGTCAGTCAACTTGATGGGAATTCACCACTATAATGACAACACAGAGCTAAAGGAGATGAAAATTACAATGTGATCCCCAATGGAAAGTTGGATACAGGTCTCTATCTGGAACACAGATGGCATGGGATAATGCATTGTTCATTGCAAGCACCAGCCTATCAGGTATGCTCTTTTAATTTTTACTGCCACAGAATCAAAATCTCCTCCATCTACCCCTGTTGTGCTACCCCATTCAGATAATTTGGGAGGGGCACTGCAGCAAAGAGAGTACAGATGATAAATTTATTACAATCAATATTCCCAGTCACTGGCAGGTACTTTTGCTATTTTAAGAAGATGATGACATTAGGTACTATTGTTTTCAGAGACTTTGTGATAGTAGTGGAAGTGTATGTAGCCAGTAGTCTCAATGAAGACTGCTGGTAATAACTCTTAAGATATGCATGACCACATGAAACTTGATCAGGAAATAAAAAAATAAAATACATTGAACTGCAATCTTTTGTCCACCACTGAGCTTGTCTCCATCAAGACAGAAGTTATCATCAGAGAACTCTCAGGTCTAAATATATAGCTACATGCGTACACACACATCACTAGGCTTGTGCATTTCGGCTGAACCTCAATCTGTTTCTGCTAGCCAGATTCCAATGGACCCCCATATTCATTTGTGTGTGCCTCCCGAAAATGGGTGGATAGCCGGATAGCTGTTTTTGGTCCACAGCTGAAAAATGGGTATTCACAGGGTGCCTTGGAACCAAACTCTAGCAAAAACCAAGAGTCCACTGTATATAAAATGACATAATAAAATACCATCCTTTACATAAAATGGCAAATAATTCAAAATGCTAGATAGAATCAAAGATATGTTTGCCAGTATTTCCATGCTGTGGTTGGTTGAGTTCACGGATATAGAATAGATATGGAGGACCAACAGTAACAAGCAAATAAATGAACATTTTAATAAAAAATAAATGTGACAAAAATGTGCATTTCCTTTGTCCCGAGCTTCTTTCAAAAAGGTAAATAGCTAATTATTCAGCAATCTTGTATTTCTGTAGTAACCCTTTACCAGCATGCATCAGTGAACAAAACAATTGCATACCTAGAAGGCAAAATAAGGCACTTTGTTAATTAGCACACTTAATCTCCACACCTAGATAATGGTTTCCTGCCATGTTCCATTGGAAAGGATGCAAAGTGGGTTTCATAATTCCAAAGTAGCAAACCAACTAATTTATGTGTTTTCAAACACTAAACACAATGGGAGTTTTCCCAACATGATCAAGAACTACCTCATATCTGCTCTTGGCAACTTTACAGAGACATTAAGCAACCCTGAGAAAAGTGATTTGCAGGAAGTTTTATTATGCTTAACTTTTGAAATTTGCTGTTCCAGGTGAATTTTACAGATATGACCAAGCAAGTACAGTCTCTATACATTATACCATGCTGGGTTTTGGCTGTTCAGTAGAAAGGAAACTGATTCAGGATTATACAGGGAGGAGTGATGAAAAAAATGTGCACCATATGCTTAAATGCACATATATTCCTAATGCTTCTGCATGCAAGCTAGTGCAGTCCAACAGAAGAGACTGGATCTCTATAGAGCAGGGGTTCACGAACTGTGCTCTGTGGAGCATTTGAGGCTCCATGAGTGATAGTCAGGGGCTCTGTGTTGCCATGCTGCTTCCCGACAATTCCTCTTTCCTCCTCCTCCTGAGAAATGTAGGGAAATTAAATTTTGAAGCTGCCAAAACAGAAGCAGCAGCATCCTTCCAGAGCAGACCCTTTCGTCCCTGCTTCCCTTACTGCCCACACTGTTTTCTTTGCTGCCCAGACCCTACCTGCCCCCTTGCCTTTCTTATGTTGGTTAAAAATGTTCTTCATTTTAAATATTGTATTGTTTTATTTTTCTTTTGCACTACAAGCAAGATATGTGAAGTGTACATAGGAATTTGTTCATTTTTAAAAAAATATTCACACAAATACTCTCTATCCATCTGCCAGTGGCCCCGCCATTCTGTCCAATTTTAAAATGCAATGTGGCCCCCATGTCCAATATATATATACATAACATATAATTAAAAAAAAACATTTATTGGGGCTCCATGAGAAACTTTTGCTTCAAAAAGGGCTGAGTGACTGAAAAGGTTTGAGAACCCCTGCTATAGAGAACTGATTAGACAACTATTGACAACTTCCATCTCTCACTTTCACTTTCAGCATATATACACTAACATACAGAGACATCTTTTGAAATAAGACCAGACACAGAAAATTGGATTGAATAAGGAATACTTTATTTGATCTATCAATTCTTGCCAGCCTAATAAACAGTTGAGAAGGATAGGAATGCATCAAACATCTGGAGGATCACATTTCCCCTTCCTGCTATACACTTACTTTTAAAGTGACTGCATGTAATTAATTAAATTGAATTTTTAGTCTCATGTAGAATAGATCTATTGAATTGATTCCACTGATTCCATGGGTGTACATAAGGTGAGACTAAAATCAGTAAAACCTACTCATGAATATAGCACTGTCATGTAAAAAACCCAGTAATGGTCCCCTTGGAACTTTGTGAGACCTCAGTGAAAGTGTTGGTATCTATTCATTCCAGAAAAGTGCAATATTGTCAAGGCTGAAAAGTTCAAATCAACAAAAAGTTTCTAAAGACTGCATAATCCTCCCCTAAGAAACTAAGAACTCAACTGGACCACTAACTTAAATCCAATTGTTAGACCTCAGTAGAGTAGGTTATTGAAATTTTGAATAGCAAGTCAACAATGATATAAACTTTATTTATTCAGTTTCA
This sequence comes from Anolis sagrei, assembly GCF_037176765.1. Classification (NCBI taxonomy): domain Eukaryota; kingdom Metazoa; phylum Chordata; class Lepidosauria; order Squamata; family Anolidae; genus Anolis; species Anolis sagrei. The sequence goes on from NC_090023.1 coordinate 250,054,665, forward strand.
AGTAAGTTCAATGCTTCCCAACTTGGTTTGGGAAGGCAGTCTTTAAAAATATCTTGTGCTTTGTTTAATCTTTCCCTGTGAATTATCATTGTTTATTGTTCCCCTGTGTGTGTTGGAGAGGTTATTCACCACTGAATCTCCAGAATGCACAACAAAAGAACACTAATTTGAAACACATCAACGCAACTAGAACTTTCACTCACCAAACAAATTAAACCCATTTGCCAAGGTCCCACAAGGTTCAGGGGCTTCAGCCAGCCCTTCCTTCCTGTTAAGATTTGGAAATTACTTGACATTTTCTAAATCATATCAGAGTTAATACCTCTGGCCTAACCACATGTAAAGGAATTAAGCCACTGTATTTATAGTGTGGTGGATAATGCAATGGGCGTAGTATATAGGTTGTAATTATACTGAGATTAATGAGAGATGGGGGTTTGGAGATACTGCTGCAGGTAATGAGGATGAAGAAGTTATAAAGTTTGTATATTTTGCATATACTTTGTGTTGTCGAAAGCTTTCATGGTCGGAATGCTTCTGGAACATGGTCATACAGCCCAGAAAATTCACAGCAACCCTGTATATTAGTGTTTCTCAACCAGGGTGTCAGGACTCCTGGGGGTGTCAGATGGGTCACAAAAGACCATCAGAAAACAGTATTTTTTGCTGGTCATGGGAGTTCTGTGTAGGAAGTTTGGCCCAATTCTATCATTGGTGGGGTCCAGAACACTCTTTGATTGTAGGTGAACTATAAATCCCAGCAACTACAACTCCCAAATGTCAAGGTCTGTTTTCCCCAAACACTCCCAGTGTTCACATTTGGGCATATTGATTTGTGCCAAGTTTAGTCCGGATTCATCATTATTTGAGTCCAGTGTTCTACCTGGATGTAGGTGAACTACAACTCCAAAACTCAAGGTAATGCCCACCAAACCAGTCGCCTGCACCAAGATCCCTCCCTTCCTTTCTTCAGCCCTCCCTCTGAGCATGGCCTACCTTCGGGGCCGTCTTCAGCTATTCTGACCACCATGGAGGCTCCCCTCAAGCTCCCCCAATGCCCTTGCATTGTCTGCTCCAGGCCTAAGTGACAGCAGTCCTTTGGTGGGTGGGTGGAGAGGACAATACTCTGGTCTCTCTCTTTCTACCTGTATCTCCTGGTATGGCCACTATCTTGGAAGGGGCTTATAACTTGGATCTGGTTTGCATGTTGAATAAAAAATCAGACAAGCGGTGGCTTGTTACTCGAAAAGCTTGCAAATTGAAATGGTCATAAGTTCAAATTCCACTGTATTTAGCTTTGGATAAACTAAATGCAGGGAAGGGTTAACAGCCCTGCAGTGTTTGTTTTGCTGTCTGTGCCGCTCTTAGAAGATTTCACCTCCCTTTCTGTCCCTGTGATAATTGGATTTTGAAAAATTGGTTTGTTGTGTAAATAAGGATTGGTGATAAAGCTTCAGTCGAGACACCTTTCCCACATCATAACTCTCAGAAGGAATGACTTTCCCTTCTGAGGGGTAGATTTGTCACACTTGCTTTTGCCTAACCCCTGTTCTTAACTTTGAGTCATTTGTAACTCAGGGACTGCCTGTAGTGATATTCCCTCCTGCATCCTACATTGTACACCTGTGTGTGCAAACACATCACCTGGTCCCTTATTCCTGATGCTGCCCAGGGACACGAGAAGAAGCAGCAGTAATGAAGGGCACGGTCCAGTATGAACAGGATCTTACAGATAGTATTTTGGTTACTTTTTTATTCATGGATTATCAACTTTATTCACAAAGCATTCATAATTTTGAAAGAATGTTGTATAATCATGAATAATTAAAGTGAAAGCATACAATTGAGCCAGGGGAAGTAATCTGAGAAAGGTTAATGACTTAAGAAAAGGGAACCACTACTACTCAAACCCATTTCATACATTGTTTAGAAATGTCCTTTGTTCTCACTAACAAGCAGAAAATATTCCAGTCTTGCCTTTTTACTGCAAGAGATTCAAAGGCAGCAAGCATCAGCAGGAACTATATGTCAACTCTTGCATGACAGCAGTGATTAATTTCTTTAATGATACATGTAAATGAAGCCCAACACTACTGACAGGAAAACAAACACTGACAAGAAGAGAGAGCTAATGTTGGTAACAATCTCAGAAGTACAGGAAACCAAAAAAAATGATAATTAATATTCACAGGACATTCAAGTGATTGATCATTCTACCATTCTTACATAAAACTGCATAGATAAATGAACTTTTGTGTCATTAACTTTAGCCAATGAATCCATATTTGTCAATAAAACAGCAAAATGTGAATCAAGTGCCACTGATCACAGAAGATTTTTACTATGGTGCTTGAGGCAAATGTTGAGCACACTAGAGTCCCTTTGTAAAATACACTCCGTATGAAGAGAGCCTGGTACTGCACTGTGAAAGGGGCAATGGGGATAACTCTGGCAATGAGATCTTGTTGAAAGTTAGAAAGAGGGGTTTTTGAAGCAGACAGCTGTGACCTCCCAGATGCCCTAGCAGTTACATAAGATCTAGCTAGCACAGCTAAGGTTTAAGAATTACAAGAGTTTGTCTTGGCAAATCTGAAGAACCACAGTTGTCTACTCTTGCTCCGTACTGGAAAAGTGACAGGCAAGCATTTCCACATGTAGAACTATGAACATTCATCCATTTCATAGTTCACCAATGTGTCTTGCTGACAGCTGCTGTAAAGTAGAAATCTGATCTTTCCCTCCAACAATCACTGGAAGATAGTGGTATCAGGTGATTGTCAATGACCTCTAATATGAACAGCTAACACTTAAAATAGGTGTGGCTATCACATCAACAATAATAGACTTGCACTGGGATTTCTTTGACCTGTTGTTACTTGATAAACAAGGGACCTTTACTCTCTGATGCTGGTAGTGATTTCCATTAATGAATTGTTTCATCAGTTACCAATGGTGAGGATGAGTTCTCCTACAATGCATCCTAACTTGCCCAACTGTTGGCTACAATTGAGGTCAAGAAGAAGTGCTTCTCCAGATCAAACATTCTATTTTTCCAAGCCCTAGCAATTTATAGTGAATGCTCTATTCTGGAAAATACACAGCAGCAGATGAAGACGTTCTCTCTCCCCTCACTACCTGTGCTTACAATTCTGAAGGCTCTCTCTTCACACACACACAATGCTTCACTTATCTATTTTTAAAGTTTGTCACAACATAGCCCACCAGGAATTCCCAGTAATCCTTTCTCCACACCCTTAATTTGGAAAAAAAATCAATTTAAAAAAGGTATTTTTTAAAAAAAAACACTCTTTTCTCAGGCCTTTCACAGGCTGATGGTGGCTTGCTACAGGTCACTTACATGCTGGAGAAGAAAAAAAAACAGCATGGGGAGGTCAGGGCTTTTTTTAAAAAAAAAAATGGGCAGTCGTAGCCTTGAGAGGTCTCTGGATGACAAAAGTGGCTCTTACCACTCCAGAAATGTACATCCCTATTATAAAGCATCCAACCACATATAGCCAACCATGACCTCTTTTCTATAGAGCATAATCAGGACGCAGAAGTAGAGCTGGCTAATGGACTAACAAGAAGGTATCTGTTAGTTACACAGTTGGATATAACTGCAATTTAAATATGATTAATGGGAGGCAGAAAATGGATTGCAATGAAAAAAGTGCATTTCACCAGGAACTTTCCAAAAATGTGTTTTAAAAGGCCATATGAACGCACCGGAATACATATACCAAGTCAATGGTTTAATGGTTTCCCCAGCCCTTATAACAATGACTTTTGAATCTGAGAGGTTTTTAAGGGGTATGTTGGGCAGAAACTGCCTACTTGTGGAGCTATATGACAGTACTAATGAGGAATTTTCAATGCAATGCAATCTTGCAGAAAAAATGCTGGAAATGTTACAGGTAACTTTCTACAGCAAATGTCAAGTGGCTCAATATAGCAGGAGGGAAAATGTCTGTGAGTTAGGTATGTGCATTTCCTCAAATCTACAGGTTTAATCTAATCACATTCTCTTTGCAACAATTGCCCATGGTCTCTGACATTACTACTAGAGGGGGACCCATAGTAATACAGTAACATTCAGAGAAAATAAAACTATCCTGTTTTAAACAATACTTTATACTATTTTATATGTAATGCTATATTGATATGCTTTTACAGTACAATCTTACTTTAAAGCATATATTTTCAGAAAGGATGTTACGCAGTTGTAAAAATACAATTAATAAGATAAATAGCTAGTGAAATCCTGCTCCAAAAATATACTTAGTGTCTTTAACCTGACATTTTCGTTTGGTGAAAATACAACTATTTCAAAATGATGTTTTTTGGTAGCTGAGTTTTGGTTAAATTTGATGATTTAGCTATCCTTTTTATGTTCTCTTTTTGTTCAGTTTCTGTTCAGTTCTTTTTATTGCTGATATTTTATGTATTATTATATTTTCGTATGTTTCTATTTCACCTCAGTTTCTTTCTGTAAAATAAATAAAGGGTAATTTAAAATAAGACATGTGACAGTGATGTATCACTAGATATCTAAAGAGATCTGGCTGGCCTCACTGTAAGATCTATAATGTATGAGTGCTACATTTCAAAAATTAAGGAAAGAAAAAAATATTGTGTCTTTCATGAAACAACTGTCCATTATCATGAACAATATGTATGCCTGAAGTGGTTGACTAGTCCTGTATTATGTCCTTAACCACTACTTGTTTAATAAAGATACTGCTTCTCCTTTATCCCATCCACAAGTTCTAAAGAAAGTTTCAAGGATCTGGTTTAAAACTGAATTGAGTCCTCAAAAGGAATACTTTGCTTGTTTCCAAATCAAAGGCTCCTCCCTAAACTACAAACCCCAGAATTCTGCAGGAGGCAGCAACCGGATTTAAAGTGGAATTATTCTCTAGTTTGATGAGGTCCTTGGAGGTTGGAAAGCACTGCAACTGTAGATGTTCACTTGTTACTTATCGGCACATTTATCTACTGCATTACACTAATAACTTGACAAGTTACAGCTGAAATAACAGGTCAAAATCCAGACAGCTATCTCAAGGAACAGGAAAGCTTCACAACAGCTAATCTTCTCTGGATGAACATTCTTCCTTTCCTTACCCAGCATATACAAGGTTAACTGATTGTTTACAAGAAGAGGTCATCAGAATAATGAAATAGAAAAATCCACTCTTTTTGTTGTAGTTGATGCTGCTGCTATTTTGTTCCAGGATCAACATGCACTTTATCCAATTACTTGAGATTAATTTTCTCTCAAATTTAGTTAATCCAACACCTTGGCCTGTTGACTCAAATGCAAAATTGTACCAGATTACGATTCCTCTTTCTGTAATCATTTTCTCTTCTCAATGTAATTCTATCACCTCCTGCTTGTCCCTTTGGTCTTCCTCATCATCTGTATGGCTTTCATCATACATTCTAGAAATGAAACATTATTACAAATGCTCAGTATCTCAGAAAACACACATGTAAGAAAGATAAAAATGCAAATACATATTAAATAATGCTCCAGAAGAGATATGTAATCATTGCTCTTTCTGAAGGGCTTGTACTGGTACAGATCATGCAATCAATGGCTATCCACCAAAATGATCCCAAAAGATGCAAATTAAATTTAGATGGTGACTCATCAGACCTCCTGGAGATCTAAAATGATGATGCTTTTTTTTTTTATGTCTGGCTACAGAAATGCCAGACACTGTGTGGCTACCCCTTAGTGTCCCCTAGCTACTAAATAGCCATGGCAGGAGGAAAGCATTTTTTTGGGGGGGGGGGCATTGTTTATCAAAACAATGCCAGATTTGGTCTACTGTCTTCCACAAAACAAGGATCAAAACATTTTGGAGAAGTCTAAAAAAGCAAACATATACCAAAAAACCCTTCATGATTTCAGCCAATGGTAGGAATCTGAAATTGTTCATTCTTGCATGAACAAAATAAATTGACAGTGGCTGGATCCTAAAGGGTGCCATGACTTTACAAGCCTAGAAGGCACCAGTACTATAGATGGCAATGCAGTGTCAGGGATAAACAGACTAAAAGAACCATTGAATATAATGCACCTCAATCTTGAAGGTCTGCATTATAAAATAATGTAATGTGAGGTGGCAGTGGCTGATAAAAGGCTGGTGAGAAATTGGCAGAAGGTGTGGCTTCCCACCAATCTTTTTGTCTTTTGTGACCACTGCTGGTGTCCCATTAGCTTTTTGTGACCAATGTCACTTCTCCCTCCTCTGTGTACAGTCAGAATCTCTTGTGCTCACTAGGCAGTCCTTCAAGATTAGGAGCACAATATGAGAGGAAGAGGGCTTAACATTTCTACAGCTCTGACACCTATCGTGAATCTGCAGTATTTGCCCAGCATATGCCTTTGCGTATGAGGCAATCTCCCATGACCAATAACAGCTTAAGAAGTAAGGATTTATTTTCAGGGTTGAGATGGGAAGAAAAGATTAAAATCCTTAACATCTCAATCTAAATTTCTCCCATGCTCCAATATCTTATATTTCCAATTTTAAAACCAATGAAATTCTGAATGACACCTTTATGTCCTACAACAGCTTTACAACAGGAACAAGATTAAATCACAAGTGGTTTTCAGCAGCTGTTGAATTCACATTACAAACCAGACAGAGGAACAACCACAGAAATTCCCTAATCATAAACACATGAGATTTTGTTAGAGACCTTTTAATTCAGAGGCATCCAACAAAGAATTATTATGTGCTGTATAACAATAATTTAGTAATTTCCTAATAGTTGTGGAATGTTGTCATGGGCATGTGAGAGGTTGGTAAGAAGTAACTCAAGCAGACAAAGGACTGGACGCAGAAAAAAGTGCTTGTGGTGATCTTTGTAGGCTTTGAAAAAAACTGGCTGATTTGTTATTAGAAGACAGACTCTATTTTTAACAAAAACTGAAAAAGGTTAATGCTGCCAAACCTTGCATAATTAAGCATTTCTCGGATGAGCTAATAATTGGGAAACAAACTATATTAGCCAATAATTAGGAAAAATAAATTAACCTACAGAACACCGCCATTTATCTGCCAACCACGGAGAGTAGTCATTGTAGAGAAAATTCAGCACTAAAACACCAGGCACATACAAAATACTTTTCATGTTACATGGAAGGTAAAATGCTATCCTTTATTTTTATCAATTTCTTGCATCTTTGTTTGAATTCAATAGGAAGGTTACTTTACCTTATAGCATCACCTTTGCTGTAGTTATTTATTTCATGGTTATTATGGAAATCAAGAAGGTTTTGATATGTCATCTTTGAATGTCTGTTGAAGTCATCAGAAGTTAAGCCATTCAGTTTTTCCCAAGGATCTGAAATTTTGTAAGATTCAGAAACAGGCAATGAAATTCTCGCAGAACATGAGGAATCTATCAAAGTGCGACAACTATGTATTTCAGAAATGAGAAAAATATTCCAGCTTGAAATATTGGTAGAAGCTCTCCAATGCAGTATCAGTCTGTAGTATATAAATGCCTCTATTATTATATTCTCACGGGAGCAGCCCACGCTGCCAGTTCAGCACTTTAGTGCTAAATTGGAAGTGACAGTAGAACTGCATAAAAACCAGGAAGCATCACACTGCACAAGGCTGTACACAATATCCTTATCAAATGACTGTGCCACCCTGACTGATCCTGCAATTCTCCCTATCTGCTGCATAGATTAACAGAGAACGACACAGCTGCTGTGCAGCTTGGAAATGTTACATATATTGAAGGATTTATATTTATGATCCTTCAAAAACCTGAAGTAGAACTGTCTATGCTTTGGCTTTATTTAAGACTTTATTGCATAAAGGAGGCAAACTGGCATTGAAGGAGGGCCATCACATTTGGTTCTTATTGCACAATGCCATGTAAAACTGGTTGCCAATCTGCCCTCCCTGCAAGAAATCTATCCTTTCGGGAAAATCCATCAATGGTGTGCGATTGCAACATGGTTGTGGCAATGTCTTGCAGAATGAGCCCAGCTTCTTCTGTGCAGGCATGCCAGCACAGAAGTGATGTCAGGGAGCAGGACTGTCCTGCAGCCCCACTCTCCCCCTTGAAGTAATTGATTTAAAGGGTTTTAGGAAAAATATTATTGTGAAATCACTTGTAAGATAGTTGAAAACAAAACCTTAAAGGAGCAGCAGAACTGCAGGAAGGCAGAGTTTAATTTCTAACAGGAGATATAGCTGTGGGTCTACAAAGCAATGAATTGTTACAACTGTGCAACGATAAAGAAGTGTGATGGTGGAAGTGATCATCCCAATAACTTGTCAGTATTCCTGAATGTGCAAATGTTGTGGGATAGCAGCTTCATGTAATAAAGTCCTTAGACTTTCCTAATGCTTAGGAGCTTTATTTGCTCAGAGCAATACAACCTGTTGAATTGGTATTCCCCCCACGAACACTATTACCAAAGTAACATTTCAAGATGTACATTTAAACATAATTACCTGAGTTACTTTGCAATTCGTCTTCTAAATCTGCTAAGGCTTTTTGATCGATACTGTACTCCCAAGAAGGATCATCATGCTCACTGATATCAATGCCTTCAATTTCTGAAATTTCAGAAGCAGCTCGAGATAAAGGCAAGCTATCTGGGCTTTTGGGCCATGCCTCGAGGACTGAAGAAGCACAAAAAGTGTACTTAATGGGAATGTTTGCAGAAAAGGGTCTTGGAGAAGCACTTCCTGAAGTAAACATGAAAGAGAATCTGCTGTTAATAACTTTTTAATATTTCCTTTTATACATAACTCTGCTCTAGTTCATTTTTAATTTCTGATAAAAGGTCTCATGCTCAAAAACAGTGCAGTAACTACTGTACTCTCAAAGCTAGCAACCTCAAAAGTAATCTGGACAAGTCAAAACAATATTTCAGGGGATCCTTCAACACATTAGTATAAAGCATGAATGCGGCAAAAGGGTATCTGGGAATGTGTACGTACGTGCACATGCAACAAATTTGGTTGTGGTGAGAATAGATGACAAATTTGTCATTAGTGTTGTACAATTTCTTGAACAGCTTTCAGTTTCTATTGAACTATATACAATATTTCAATCACAATGGTTTTGAAAGAGATAAATGATAGCCACAGCAGGATGTTCAAGTGTGGTGGGTTCCTGTTCAGGATTCTGGCAACCTACACATTTCCTTTTCCAGATTATTCCATTTTAGTCTCTATTATTAATTGGGCTACACAAAAATACATGTTCAGAGTATGTGTTCACTGTAAATATATATACATTTTTAATGTAACACATTTGTTGATAACTACTTCTTTCTTACAAGCTTGTCCCTGTTTTCTTTCTCAAAGATGATCAGGAATCTGAGGAAAGATATACTTGTGAATTAAGTAAATGGAAGACTTACTGAGTGAGAAAACTGTGCCCTAAAATATACTATACCAGGTATAGAGGGAGAACACAGGGTCGCCGTATAAAAATGCTGCCAGAGACTTCAATTCTAGAATAGTAGGACAGGAAAGTAGGACAATGTAGCAAAAATCATTGCTGTAACCAGGTTTGTGACAGTGCGAAAAATGTGCAGAACACTGTAAATTGATGACACTGTTCCTCATAAAACAGAGTAGAGCTATAGTTCAGTACTGAACTTTCCAAGAATAAGCTAGGCCAATGAACATGACATTTCAGAATGGATCATTCAGAAAAAAAATCTGCCACATTACTTTCAGTTTCCAGATTGCAAGATAGTATATTAAGAAAGGACTGTTGTGGCATGTACACCTTTGCGTCAAATGATAGATTTGTCCCTGGATAGTTCTGCATTTTGCTTTCAAACAATAAACAAGCAGTACTCTAACCCATGGATAAGACTGAAAGAGAAGCTCCAGGGCTTGGGCTTTGTCTTCCGCATCTACTTAATGGTCTGGTCTGCTCAATTTTCAAGACATCTTGCACAACACACTCATCAGCACATTCACTTAAGCTTAAGTGTTTCATCCACTTTTCCATCCCTAAAGTTGAAAAGACATGCAATTAAGAAGACCTTGAATATTCAGCTTAATTAAACATTTTCTACATTTGCACAGCATATAGTTGTCTTTAAACAAATCAACCCAGAATATTTGACATCGTTGCCAATTCCAGCAAAAGTATTTCTGAGTATCACTAGGGTTTTCCTTCTCTTGTCCAATCCACTCACTCTGTTACCTTAAAGACAACATGATATGAAGGGATTAAGAAGGTGCCAACAACTAGACTCCAAATGAAGAAATTTTTCAGTTTCCACATTTACATGTGTCATCTACTGATGAAATCAGTTGCCCAGGGCCAATAAAGAAATACAGGATGCACACTTTCATTCAATATATTAATCTTTTGTTGTATGCAACTACATTTTTTTTGATTATTTGGAGGCACTTAGTTTAAATATTAAACAAGTTCTAATTAGTTAGTACTTGTTTAATAGGAGCTGGGGGTGATGACGGCCAACAGGGAGCTCTGGCGTGGACTGGTCCGTGATGTCACGAAGAGTCTGAACAGTTTATTTTTAGAGCTCCTGTTGCTTTCTGTAGTAAATAACAGTGGCTAACACAGACCATATGCCATCTACCTGTCACCATTTGCTTGCCCATAGAAAATCATGATCACCATATCTAAGAAATAGAGTGTTGCAATCTATCTGATGCATCTTTCTGAATCAGCATCCCAAATAACACCAGGAACAGGCCTAAAAACCAAGCTACCAAGATTTTTTTTTTGTTCAGCTGTATAATAAAAAATAAAATGTTGCCCTTCTGAAGGCAAATGGTAAAAGTATCAATTGCAAACTTTCACATTGTCAAAGAATGCAGATGCAATGTATTTCTTCATGCCTAGTTGAAGCCTGAAGTCCATTCCATGGTTAGTCTGTATTACACAAACTTTAACTTCAAAGGTACACAAAAACAAAATACAGATCTGTTTTAAGATGGCTAAGTACCTAGCTCATTAATTTTCATTTAACAATTGGGCTGTTTACCCAAGCAATTAATGTATCCCTGCTAATGGTTCATTAATAATTTCCCAGAAAGCTTGATGCACCTTGTTCTTAAAAAAGAAACCAGGTCTCATCAAAGCTTAGCTTCAAAGAAAAATCAAGAAATCTGCAGGTGACTGAAAACAATTAAGTATAACATGGCACTACTTTCAACTTGAACATAAAGGAATGACATATTTTGTCTCCTTGCTTTTACTGCTGTAAGTTTTTCTTGTCTTTTCTCAGCAAGTCAGTTACACCAATTAATGCCAAATTCACTGATACAAAATGTCCCAGACAAAACACATGCAGATAGAGATGCTCCTCTGTACTTAAATATGTAGCTAAGGCTACCATGCCCTAAAGTAAATGTGCTCCAGATGTAAGGTATGTGCAACTGGAAAAAATTCATTCTAGATTATTACTATACCTGAGAATGAAATGTTGCTGCTTGTAGAATGCCTCCCTATATATGGAGAAGGAAATGAGTCCATCATAACCTGCTGGCAGCTTGTACCCACAGTAAAAAATCCTTCAAGTCCTTGATATGGATGATGAATAGGCTTTTCCCTCTGGGCTACCTTTAAGAACTAAGAGAGCAAAGATTGAAAAGATAACATATAAAACAGTTGTAAAGCCACCTGCTATACATTCTGCTAGGCCAGAAAAAAGTGCAGCCCATGCTGACATTATGTGACCTCCGAGATAGTTCCACAAGGACCTTCAAATTCACTTAAAATTTTAGAGCACTTTAAATGTGACTTTTGCTCATGGGGTAATCTTTTTGTTTTCTATTTATCCTTTCTAATGCACAGAGACATGTGAATAAACCTTTGCTAACCCTTCAGAATCACTCCCCCTCAATTTCCTCTCCAAATGACAACAGCAAGTTGTATTACACCATTTTGGAGTAGAAACAAAGGAAAATGGGTCTTTTGACATGCTGGGGTGTACAGCCCACATAGGGTGAAAAGTTGGTTTTCTTGACCACCTCTATGCTAGCATATTCTATCTTTCAAAATGTGAAATATTCTGCCACTTGGTGCAGAAAGAAAACCTAATCATGGTTAGGGTTAACCAGGTTTTGTTGCCTTAACTTTGAGTAATATTGTATTCTACTGAAACATCCAATTGTCATATTCTGAGTCAAGCCATCCATAGGGTGGACATGGAAATAATAACTACTTGCTTATATTTCAAGACTTCAAGCATCGCTTCATATGATTTGTTTAGTACAGAGGAAATTCAATGCATTCTTAATCTAAATTAGAATAATAGAATTATAGAATTGGAAATGACAAAAAGGACCATCTAGTCCAATCCCTGTCATGCAGGAATACACAACTATAACATTCCTGAAAGAAGGCAATCCAATCTTTTTTTAAACATCACAAAAGGGCAGTCCATTGCTCTCCAAGGCAATCTATTTCACCGTCACACTCTCTTAAGAGTCAAGAGGTTCTTCTTAATATTCAGGCAGAATTTATTTTCTTGTAACTTGTTTGATCTCCTGCATTATATCTCTTCAGATCTTTAAATATGGCTGCTCTTTTCAAGGGCTTCTGTCAGATAAGCAAACTTAAAATCAAAGCTTCTATGATTTGCATAGTTTAACACCAGTTTTACATCCTGGATGACAGTCAGCTCCTAAGCATAGTATAACATGCCGCTATTGATCTATAGCTTCAACATTAAGTATATTGTTTAGTTTTCATAAGGATATTAAAAGGCTAAATTATATCATATGTATAGTCTTGGTCTTCTTCACATGTCACATAGGTTTCAGCAGCAGATGTCAAGATACAGAAATCTGCTTAGTTGCACAGATTGAAAATTGTGTATAAAAATGAAATATACAGTATATATAATTTAAAAGGTCACAAACTTGGAAAACCACAGCTATGCTAAGCTTCCTTACATTTGGGGGGGGGGGGGATACTGTAATACATTCAATGCCACCTATATCTTCAGAGATTGTACTAAAACATTTGGAATTGCTTTTGGGCATCAAACAGTGTTGTCCTGCTTTTCTTCAATATGTCCCTAATAATATTCCAAACTCCTCAACAGTTGGATAAGACCTCATCTTATCTATTTAAGGGAAGGAAAAAAGTCTCATAAAGCAGAAAGGTTAAAGTAGACAACAAGTAGTGTGGCTTCTGTTTTTAATTTTTACATTTGTGCAAAGGTTAAAGAGGCATTATTATAAAGTTTAGGACAATTTTTGTGTCAGGACTAATTCTGAAGAAGAAAAGCAATACAGAACTAAGAAATCTGAGCCATCCAGATGTTGACCATGTTCTTTCACCACTGGTCAATGCGGCACTCCAGTGACACCTGGATGGCTAGGGGATCCCTGAGAACAGTAGAGCAAATTATTTATCTGATTTTTTTCCTAATGATCTCACCTATAGATTTGTGGTTCCACCCAGACAGAACATACCTAGGTAGACTTTTTCAGCATGACCTAACTCAAAGTGCTGTTTTGGGAATAAAGTGGGGAAGGAGGAGAGCCAAGCATGCCTCCTTCAGTTTACTGAGTTTGGTGGGGATTAATTGTAATAACAAAATATTCCTATTGCTACCAATGGAAAGCACTTATAAGTAACACAGAATCAGTCTAGTATTGAATAAAGATGGGCACATGCTTCAAGATGGAAGGGGAAAATGTGGAAAGGGACTAAAGGGAGAATGGGTGTTGCTTCTGATCAGTCAATATCTTGGTACTTCCCTGAACAACTAGCATACAACCCTTTCTTACAAAAAAAAAATCCAATAGGGAAGGTAACCTTTAGACTGAAAATGTATCTCCACCATACACTAGGACAATTTGAATAATATATTCTATATTCTTTCTAAAAGCACACTCTCCTAAAAAGCTTTTGAACATCTATTTGTAAATTGGAGGGGAGCATGTCACCATTCTTTCTTTCTCTTGACAGCTGCTATTTTAGAATCCTGAAAGAAGATTTCCCTCTCAAATGTTTTAGGGGACAGACCACATCTCCCATTTTCCCAGTGATATTCAGCTGAATTTTGTTCATAGATGCATTCTGAGAAAAATATGTGAACGCTGGATAAACCTGTGCAATGGGTTTTCTATTTGTGATCACTTCTAGCACCTTTTCAAAAGCCAGCGTGTATAAAAATGGGACAGTATCTCTGTTCTACCTCCTTTAAGATCCTTGAAAAGACAGGGCATGCTGACAAACAATACGAAATAGAGTCACTGCTTCCATCCCCTTTGCCTCCATGCTTACAGTTCAAAGCCTTTTCAGAGACTTGAGAATATTTTCTCCCCTTGCGTCATGCCCTGTCCTATTTGACACCCCTCTTCCACACGCCCTGTGAAGACTGCAGAGATGAAAGGATTTGCGGGTTCCTTTGGAACAAATATGGCCTAATTCTTAAGATCAGGCTGAAAACGCAGCGTGCCACTCCAAGCCCAAGATGTACTCTACTACTGCAAGAAAAAGTGCCACAATAATGATTTAATGCATCCCAGAAAAGTAACAGTATAATTCTTTTTTATTCTTTTTACCACTGAGGACTTCATAGCAAGTGGTGAAGCTTCATTCAACTCCATGGGTGTCTTGCAGTCCTTGGGCAATTCCACTGCAGCAAAAGATTCAGCAGGAGCCAATTTGAGAGGACTAAATGTTTGCTCAGATGACATGCAAGAGCTTCTCTTTTTTTTCTTGGCACACTTTTCTTTCGTTATAGCTCTTTTTAAAGGGGTGCTGGGAAGCATTTCTTCTGCACCGGAACAGCCGCAAGCATCTTCAGTTCTTTCAAACCGAGAAAAAGGTGTTCTTGCTAAAGAAGTGGGCAAAGTGGGGTGGAGGGGTGGGACAGTATCAATTAAATCCTTGCATGTAGTCTCTGAAATAATTACTGTAAAATAGGCAAATTACACACCAGTAATGTTGGCTTACATATAAAACCAGGGTCGGCATTCACAGCAGCTATTAGGCAGATACAGCCTACATCATAAGCTGAAACTGTTGAATTACACGGACAACTGAGGACAAGGTTTCTATCTTCCCTCAGGCTCTATCTTATAAATTACAAATTTCTTAAAGGGTTAGTAAGAAAAAAATAGGTTGAGGTCACATAAAACTATCTTAAACTCTTAAAGCCTATGTGTTGGTTCATTTATCTATTTATTTCTTGTTAATTCACCATAATCCTCTTTTTCTTAAATGAGCTGTTTAGTCCATTTGTATTTCTAGCCATATATCCAACAGAAACACATCTAGATATGTTCCTGTCTCTTCTAGGAACCAGTAATATACTTCTACTTCTATATCCCATTTCTCAACTGGACACATTAGCAGCTTTTGTGAAGACATGTCCTCAGATATAAGTGAAAAATGCTTCTCAGTACTGGAATCCAGGAGCTAAAACATTAATTGAGCTTGCAAGTTGTGAACAAATTCAGATTAAATGCACTTGGAAAGGCAATGTTGACACAAGTCCTCCTTTAACAATGAAAACCAATGTTATAAGCTTACCTGTTAAAGTTTCTTCACATTTATTATGAAGAAAAGTTAAACACTTTTCACTTCTTACTGAAGAAGAAATAGGTGACCTTGTGGTAATATTGCTAGCTTGTGCCAGAAAAATGTCTGGTTCAGTTTTATGGCTTTTTGACATGGCACCACTTGAGATATGAGACAAAAATTGGAAGAGAAAAATGATCAGATTGCCACATTTAAGCATCTTCCTTTTGCATTCATAGATAGAATACACTGTATCTATATCTACAGTTAGCCCTTCATACTCATTGGAGTTAGGGGCACAGGACCCCTGTGAGAGTTTAAAAAAAAACACATATGTTTCTTTTTTAATCTGAGAAAACACTTCTCTAGGAATTCTAGGTTATCTAGCACAACTCTTTGATCAACTCCTGCTGGAAGATAATCATAGACTGACACTGGAGGACTTCAGAAATTCCTAAAGAGAATATTTTAATAAAATCTACAGAAGTCAAACCCACAAGTGAGGAAGGCCAACAGAATGTAGGTATATCTATCTATTTACCTTTCTAACCAACTACATTTCAGAAGGCTTATAATACTGTTAATATTGATTCTATATGAACAATTACATACCCATTTTGTAATAATATAAATGATTTTGATTAGTATATAACTAATTTTGTATTTGTACTCCATGAATATTGATAATAAATGTTTTCTTTTAAAAAGAGAATACAGAAATATTGTTATTCTCTTTAAAAAGAAATCAGTTTATGATGTAAAACATGTAAGCTACATTGTTTAGAAAAGAAAAATAAAACTAGGCTAAACATTCTAAGTAAGCTGCCCAGAAAATCATGACCTTTTTGCCTCTTCAATACTAGTCTTTGGCTATCACTCCAATACTTGAAATTTGGGTATGGTATTGATATATATATATATATATCTAATCATATATATATGGAACTTCCAAATATGTCCCTTATCTGGATTTGATTTGAATAAAAACGCCAAAAGACTAGGGCAAAGAAAGAACTCAGGATGCATATCAACCTATATTTGTGTACCTACATTTAGATAAAAAGCTGCACGTTAAGAAGGAGGAGGAGGAGGAGGAGGAGGAGGAGGAGGAGGAGGAGGAGGAGGTTGGAACAATTACCTGCTATCAATCAACTCATCAGATCCAGCTTCCATTACTACAAAATTAGTAGACTCTTCTGTCTCCACTTGGTAAGCCTTAAGAAGAAAAAAATGTCTCTTTGAGGGATGTATGACAGATTTAAAAAATGTTTCAAAAGTCATTACAAAATGGGGGTGCTAACACTTTGTTTCTAAAGTGTTTCTACAGTATAAGTGAAAATTTTGTTATTATAACTAGACTAATGAAATTTTGTTACTATTTCATTATCGTAAATTGAGCATAATTACATTACTATAATTGGGGAAACTTCAAGGGCTCCTTTCGCTTTCATTTCTAAAGCTATTGGGTGAAACTTGATACAATGATAGAACACATTTACCACTGTTAGTCCACCAAATTTCAGAATGTTTCACTAATCCACAGATTTTGTGGAATTTTCAAAGTGTTTATAAACAACATTTTAAATAATAAAGAAAATATGTTGCTAGTTTGAAAGTATTATTTCCTGTTTAATGGTCTAGTCCTTATATTATACTTCAGAAACTTTGTTTTTGTGGCACAAAGTATGTTAAATTGGTGGAAACTCAGCAAAGCAAAATGTCCTATAGTACAATGTCCCTCCCACAAAGACAAAGTTTTTGCAGTTTAATAAACTTTCCCCAAGCTTCTAGGATAGAACCAATTAGGAACTGACATTTATAATCCAGGAACAAAAATCATAGTAAATACACCATCAAAGCACCCCTGACAGATGGCCATCCAGCCTCTAAGCTAATTAATATGCTTGCCCATTGAGTTGGAGGGGACCACCAAGGGTCATCTAGTCCAACCCCCTTCTTCCAGGCAGAAGGGCACCATACAAACTCTCCTGACAGATGGCCAACCAGCCTCAAAACATGAATATGCTTCCCCTATTGAGTTGAAAAGGACCCCCAAGGGACATCCATTTAGGATTTCTTCCCAACCAGCACAGAGATTTACTAGAAATATCAGTCCTACTCTTTGCAGATTCAACAATTTATTGGAACTCAGGCTGGCAGCTGCTACGGGGGGACAAATCTCTCCCCCCCCCCATCCTGTTTGGGGTTTTCTGATACTGATGCATTCTGGGAAATGCAGTTTAAGGCCCTGCTACTTCCTTTCCTGCTCCTAATGGCAAGAGGCCAGTAATTTACAAAGGAATGGGAGCTTTTTTCACTTTGTTTTTCTTGCTTGCCATGAAAAAGAAGATCAAGCTGACTTTGGGAAGGAGACTTTCGAGATTTACAAAATACAAACAGAAATGTATTGGGTAAGTTTTGATTCTAAAGTTTTTAGTGCAGGTAATACAAATGTATCAGATATCACTTCGGATGTACAAAACTTCTGAATTTGCTTCTAACTTACAAAACCTTCAAAAATTATGCACATGTCTAATCTTTATATAAATGTATGCATAAGCCTGTTAATCCAGGGCCAGATGTGACAATGCACTCCATCCCCAAACTACAGAGCACAATTTTTCAGCCATTTTAATGAGGCAGAAATCACTTCAGCCCCACTGGACCATCACTTCACTGCCTGTATCATCATCATTGCTGCTACTACCTGAGGAAGACTCTACACAGTCGAAACTGATCGCTGTTTATAAACTTTGGGTTTAAAAAGGACTTACAAACTTTGATTCATTGAATTTCATTTACAATCTGTGGTTTACACAGTCCTCCGTGTGGAACATGAACTTTGTATGATATTGGACTCACAAACCTTGGTTATTAGAGAGATGCCTTCTATGTGTATGTTTGTTTATAATACACTGATCATATTCCTTTGGAGTCTGCTTTAGGAATTTTCTGTCTTTCCTATATAAGGAAGATTTTGGTTTAGAGACTTGTATTTTGTTAAGTGTACCTTGAATCTTCGACAAGCTTTGTTTTTACATTGAATGTTCTATGACTATAGCATATATATGAAAAAAATGCTTATGGTTTATATTATTGTATTATAATCTTGAATATAGTGGTCGTTTGCCTTTGAAAGTGAAATATATCATCTTCCTTAACATTATTTAGCACATTCCAAAATACCAAGAAACCTGGGTGAGTCTGGATTCAAAATAGTATTAGCTAACCTTTTGGTATACAGGAATATCCATGGAAATCTGCCACATTGTAATGCATTATATGTAATAATATAGAAATTTCATACAAAAACAGCTCCGAAATGTTTGAATAAAAAACATAAATCATGTCTAACCACCTTGACTATTTTAAAAAAATACAAGTTATAAATGCTGAAAAAAATGCATTCATCATTTAACTACTGTTCTTTCAAAACAGTTCAGTCCTTCTGAAATTATGGAGGCTTTTCCTCTCACCACTCATTATGTCCCTCTGGGTGTTACTGCAATCATATACTGTAATATAGGTCAGATGTGACTTGGTGATAGAGTCAATTAACTGCCATTGTGATACATAGTGGGATTGTATAGGTGGACAATAACATTGCAAACATTTCCATTAAAGATATAGTCTGATGGTTATTAAGCACAACACATTCAAACAAATAAAACCTGTATGGAATTGAACAGGTAGTATATACTTACATCTTCAAGAATTTTGATTTTCAAAGACGGCTCAGAATTCACAAGGTCAATCTGAGGCTCTTCTTTTATAAAAACATCTGTCCAATATTTCTTCATTTCTTCAGCTATAATAAAAAAAGTCCTGAAAGTGTTCATCTTTTGCATGTGTACTAAATAACTGCTCATGTGCAGCTGTATAGTGATTTTGACAATAATTTCACCTTGCCAAAGATGCACGCAAAGCAAGATTTCCTTGGCCTCATATTACAGGATTGAACAGCTGGAATAGTTAGGATGATATACTTGGCATTCAATGGGAACATCTCTATGTGAAATCATCATTTGCCTGGTAATGGTTTCATGAACAGAAAAATGTTGGAATGCAAAGAACCATATGGATAAGGTGATAACTATAGCAGTATAACTTGACAGGAAGGGGTGTGGGAATAGAAATCAGGTCAGCAATTAAAAAGTGGAGATGGAAGCAATATTTTTAGAATGAACCTGGATAGAATACTCCAGTTTTATATGAAACCTGTTTCTTTCCCCCCAGAATATGTAGCTGTATCTACGGACAATATGAATATAAATATTGGCTTATTTTGCACATGGCAGTGTAAAAATATCAAAACATTTCTCCTCACTTAGCAAGATTTTTCAATTATAATATACCATGGTTTTGCATATAACCATGCCAAATCTTTTACAAAAAAAGTTATAAAATGCAAACAATGTCATGGTGGTGACATGCTTTTCCCAAAGAGTGTCCCTTCATGTTAAGACACTTTTGTTTGGTGAGGACAAGAAAATTTGTGAATATCCTTTAGATTCCTATAAGAGAGCACCAAGCTTATTTAATTCAGTGGTCTCCCATGACTTAACAGCTAGACAGATTTGGCAAACAGGGATCTATTTTTTCCACTAAGTATCTTCTCAAAAGCAGAAAAAAGCAATTTGAGCACTTTTTTATCTCATTCTGGAAAAGTCCTCAATATGTTGTTGACTGCAAGTCCCATGACCCATAATCATCGAGTGTGTTGATTAAGATTGATGGTATTTAAAATCCAACCAAAAATATACAGAGCCAAAGGTTGCCCCTGCCCCCATCTACTACCACCTCTTCCCCAAACAATGCCTCAGTGTTATCAAAATTAGAGGTCCACAATATTATTGGCTGGTTCTCTAGACACCAGTGTCTTTGTGAGGTGAGATGGCATCTTCAGACTTTTACTTCTGATGAGAGAAACAGGCCCTCTCCTGCTGTATCTTTCCTTAAACAAACATGTGTGCAACTAAGTCATGATCCAAACCAGCAGGGAGCTGGAGAAGCAGACTCTTCTTTCAATTTGCAGGGATTTGGGATATTAGAAGATCCAGAAGGCCTTTCCTTCTGCCGATGTTTTCTCTTTTGTTCAGAATTCTAAGTGAGATAAGACTCCACTTCCTCTCCTCTATTTCTGCTAGGAACTGGTATGTAAACAGAACATCAGGCTGATGTTTATAGATCCCCAGTGACAATTTTCTATATACTGCATCTCTCATGACTAGCTGATACAGTCATTTTTGGTTAGTCAGGGTAGGCTCAGCAAAATGTTTGGTTGTCTTTTCTTGTCTAGGCAAAGGATAAAACAGCTGTATGATTGCTGAGCCCCACATTCTAGTTTTCCATACCATCGCAAATCTTTGTGTTGCACTGCTTACTCTTGTTTTACAAACTGCCCTTCCAAAGACCAATTAACAAATTGAATTCTTTAAATGCTTGCCTGCTGAAGAATATTGCATGCTCTATAATGTACCAAGAAGGTTTCCCAACCTGCAAAATGTACACTTGCTATTTCATCTTCGTCTTCTTCATCTTCTCCCACCCAACTATCAGGAGTTTCATTTGGCAATGTTTTTTCAAGTTTCAGTTCATCTGCTATAATGCTATCTGGTAATTTATCAACTGGAGTTCTAGGAAAGCAAAAAGGAAGTGCTAAGAACTATAGTCTTATTATACTTCATTAGCAATTTTGTCTTTACCGGCAGTATTCCAGCTATTCAGTATTCAGTTATTTCCAAAAGAGTGTTTCTGTTCTTACTGGGTTTCAATCAGAATGTACTGAACTATATTAGAATGAAAGAAACCTATAGGTCTTCCCAATAACAACAAAAATGCATTCAAATAATTTTCTTCTACTTAACACACAAATTGAAATCCACTGCAATTGCTTGCTAGTTATATTAAAGTTCTTCATCACATTATGCTGGTAACATAATGCCATGAGATTTCATGACATCTATCATGTCATTTGTAATAAGCGTTTTACACCAGTAATACTGGAAAAGAGTACTTTCATACATTATTGCATAGCTACTATGAAAATACTATCTTAAATAGGCAATTAAATTAGAAAATACATTTCCCTCATGTATTTCAGAAATCCAATGAATACCTTCTGTGCTTCTTAATCAATAATCTTTCCATATATTTCAAACTATCTTCTTTGAATTCAATTTCAATAGGTTTTTTCACAAGTGGAGGACTTGTCTGCACCTGACAAGTACCTGAATTTTCTATAACACAAAGAAAAGGATTAACTACCATTCAAATAACTCTATGACTCTAGCAGAAGTAATGAAACAGCAAAAAGTCTTATGGCACCATAAAGACTAACAAGCCGTATTGGTATAAACTTCCAAAGACTCCATCTCACTATATCAATACAACATTTTTGCAATGAAAAAAATGGAATAAAACACTCACAAAGAAAGTAATTTAGAGTAGTAATATTTACTGACACAAAATATAACTCTTATGAACACGATACTACAATTTGTGGAAAGAAGCTACATACTGATGTTAGCTCCCTGTATCTCCACCAAAACAGAAAACTAGTGTAATATCATCACCATTTTCATGCACCACAACAGATATATCTGTTTCGCCATTTTTGGGACATAAAATGAATATTGATATGACATGTGCATGGTTGCCAACATTTACAACTGAGACACTATCCCATTTTTTTCCTACTGACCATTTGAATGTGTATCTTAATAAAGCAGATTCATCTTTCTTTTCAATTATTAAGTAGCAATTAGTAAGCCATACCTGAACCAACTTGACAAGAACGTTCTTCCTTAGATTTCTGAGAACAACATCTATTTCTCCACTGATTTAGAGCTTCTTGAAAAGACTTTGCTGATTCTTCTTCATCATAAGTACCATCAAATAAAGACCCACCACTCTGGCTGTCAGACCTAATCTCAGAAGGTACTCTAGAAGCTTCCTGAATTCAATTCAAAAATTAATTTTGATTAAATTACAAAACTGTTTTCTCTCTATATATTTGTATCTATATGTAATTTATAAACCCCCCCTCTCTAATGGAACTGACAATATAAATTAAAAACAGAATAATGAAGCAATATGAAGTATTCAAGTTCAAAAAGAATTAAACCAGATTTGCAATCAAAACACTAATTCTAAAATATTAAATATTAAAACAAAACACTTAAAAGTACTAAAAACAATACACTTCATCCAGATATGTATAGAGATCTTCAGATACAGGATAAAAAATTGCCCTATTCCTAAAAATTAGATGCATTGAACCTAAAATGGATTACAAAATGAATTATGAGGTCAGTTTCGACAATGTATATGACAGAAGGTTTCTAGTGCTCAACATCTCTAAGAATAGATGTCTCAAATTACCTCAATATTACATGTTGGCATTTTTTGTAAAGGTGAAGGAAGGTGTAATGTATCTTCTAACATATCCTTGGTTTCTTTATTTTGCTCATTATTTATCCCGCCATTGGACTGTTCAGTATCGGTTGTTTTCAGGAAGTTCTGTGCAGCTTCAAGTTTCCCAATTGGCACACGTGTCGTTGTCTATGGACAAAAAGAACCCACACACTGAAATAAATACACACACACAAGTAAAGGAGGAATATCATTGCATTTTCTCCATTTTCTATGGCAGCCAAAAATTTCTAAATCCAATTATCACATGAATAGGAGGCAAGATAAACTCTTCTGAACAGGGGCACAGATAGCAAAACAAACACCACAGGGGTCTTAACCATTCCCTGTGCTATCTAAAGCTTATATAAATATATTTGGCTGGAATTACATTGTACCCGTTCCGACATATATACAAATCCAACTGAAGAACTAACCTACACAACCTATCTTGTTTGTAACTTGGGGACTGGCTGTACTTGACTTCTATTCTATTCTGCATTTATTCACAGGTGCTATATTTTCAATCTTCCCAGATCACAGTTGGCTCTTCATCTCACTTCTTCCTCCTTTCAGGCATTAAGAGTCAATTACTTAATTCCTGGTTTTCTTACATGTGGCACGACATATATTTTATTGTTTGCACTCTTCAAACTAGCTTGGAGAAACCAGTTTCAAGGAGGGATTTTCTTTGCTGATCTGGACGGCAAACCCACTGCAGTGTGCCAGATCAAATGTCATGACTAACTTTGGTCAGACTGACCCAGAAAGAAACTAACTGGTTAAGTGAAAGAGTGAGTATGGCCACACAGAACATCCCCAAACCACAAACTATGGCTTCTGTCAAATCAGTGACACAAACAGGATTTTTCAAAGTATATCTGCTCAGTATCTTTTTACAATATTTGTTACTTTCTGCACATGTACACACACAAATAAACGAACTTGAGAATATCTGAAGCAATTCTACATGCAGTTTCTTTGATGCAGCACTTAAAAGAGAGAGAGAGACTTTTATTGCATATCCATGAGGCAGATGATGTACCTGAACCACTAGTAATTGCTCTTCTATGCTTCTGAGAGCACTACTCCAAACAGATGCTCCAGCAGAATCAACAGCCGAAGTAACACACTATGTAAATCCACTAACCCTTCTGCAGGAATTAGTGAATACTCTTTTATGTTATAAAGAGGCAGTCTAATTGCTTTGCATTGCATTGCTTGGGATGTTCAGCATCTGACATTCTCTACTCCATTGCCTTTTAGATTCTGGCTCTCTATCTTTGTACATCTGTTCTCATTCTTCGCAACAGGCATCCAAGTATCCTTAGCTACTTTTTTTGAGGATTTGATTCTAGCAATAAATAGCAAATAAAGTACAGGAATCGGTTTTAGGCCAAGTAGCTAGCCCTCACGGATATGTTCATTCATTTATGTTCCAAAAAAAGTGAAAATATCTGAAACGATATTTTCAAGAAATGATTGATATGAGTCTGATATAAGCAAAGAGGGATTAAATACAAATGTTGGGAAGGAGGATGGAGCAATAACTTAAAGAAGTGGTTTTCAACATGTGGGTCCACAGATGTTTTGGCCTTCAACTCCCGAAATCCTACCAGCTGGTAAACTGGCTGGGATTTCTGGGAGTTGTAGGCCAAAACACCTGGGGACCCACAAGTTGAGAACCACTGACTTAAAGCCTCCAGTCAGATCACACGGTGACATAGCTAAAAAGTAATAGTTATTATTTGTAAATGGGGGTGGGGGGATAGAGAGAGTGAACAAATCTAAAATCCAAAAAGTTTCGAAATGTATTCCCAAAACAAACACAGCTCAGGCTTCACAATTATCTGTTTCATCTTAATATTTTATTTTCACTGTTGCACAATGGGCTGGACTTAATCACACTTTTATAATATTTACTGAAATGAATGGTTCCATTCTAATCATGACAATGTCTGGACCCAACCTGGGGCCTATTTTCTATATTTTTTCTTGTCCTACCCTTGATTGTTGCCATTTTCTTTTTAACAAGGATCCTAATTTCCTTTCACACACAAAAAAATGTTCACTGCT
This sequence comes from Anolis sagrei, assembly GCF_037176765.1. Lineage (NCBI taxonomy): Eukaryota > Metazoa > Chordata > Lepidosauria > Squamata > Anolidae > Anolis > Anolis sagrei. Next base: position 250,079,670 of record NC_090023.1, read on the forward strand.
CAAAGGAAATGAATATTTCACAGTGTAGACAGATATTAAATATCTTTGATTATCTCTACGTTAAGACCTTTACATAACAGGACCTTTGCATTTCAGTTTCCAATTTTCCACCAAATAACACACCATTCTTTCCTATGATTTTAGCTATAGTTCAGTTAATGATATGTTTTTATCTTAAAGCTTTTCCTGCCTGCCATTAGCCTATGGTTTATCATCCTAAGTTACAAACATTGGTCTAAATTCTCTTTCAGTGCTGACTTGCATAGACTCATTGAATCCATTATATTTCTTTACATGTGACTCACCATTCAACATTTGACAGAATGGACCTACTCCAGTTGGAACTAACTATTGATAACTTTTGTCTCTGCAGTCTTTCAGGTTTGAGATATATTTAATATAACATTTTACTCAATAGCACATCATAACTGTCTCTTGCAGTATTCACATGTAATCTAGCAATGCCTATGACATATTTGAGACATGTTTGATGGACTGGTATTATGGGTACTTCTGCCAATTACAGACTGCAGTACAGACTGATAAGAACCAAAACCCACTTTGAACTCACCATCTTGCTTTGAACAATGTCTCTCCCATTGCTCCTCAGCAAAGGCTATTCAGCGGCATGCCTTCTCAAAAGCATGGAGCGATTGCATTTACAAGATGGTAACAGATTCCCTCCCTATAAATGTATCCAACTTTCTTCTAAGGTCATTCCTCAATATATCAAATAAAATATTATGTATAAATTAATGTTATATGCTGACTGGTTGGGCAATTGCAGGGGGGGGGGGATGAGGCACAACAGGGAGGCCACAAAATCTCCACACTTTCAAAAGTACTGGTGTCTTGTCTACATGATCAATCTCATAAAGGTGCTTAATTGTAACCTAAAAGATCCAGTTATAATTGTTCAACCCTCTAGATGTTTTTTGAGTTCCTTGAATTTCAGGGCTAAGGTTGATTAGAAGTATAATTCAACAATCGGGAGAAGAGCATAATTCCTATCCATAAATGGTTTAGCGGAATACATGAAGCCCAGAAACTGAATCAAAGCTTTGTCTCTTTAGCACAGTGAAAAATTTACTATGTGTAAGAGATCTCTTACACATTACGGTGCTCCATGCAGTCATGCCGGCCACATGACCTTGGTGGTGTCTACGGACAATGCTGGCTCTTCGGCTTAGAAATGGAGATGAGCACCACACCCCAGAGTCAGACATGACTGGACTTAATGTCAGGGGACTACCTTTACCTTTACCTTTAAGAGATCTCTGCTGTTCTGCTATGCCACTCTGTGACAAAATCCTCAGATGTCAAGATTACTCCCTGAGAACTGCAACCATACAGTAGAAGCAAACACAAACACAGTCATCTCAAGCATTCACAAGCAATGATAATTATTTGCATTAGCTGAATAAGGATGGGAGCTTTAAAATGCAAATCTGGACTTTCATTCCTAGTTTATCCTCTCTGCTGTGCTCTGATTGTTTCTATATAAATAACTTCAGTGGGAATAAAATGCAGAACATGATCCCATCCTAACAAAAACATTCTACATATGGCAATAAAGAGAGCTGCTAAAATTGCTTAATGTTCTTGAGAGGGAAAGGTTTCACGATTATAAGAACAGGACCTGGGGAAAAATGACAGCGTACCTTGATAGAGGTTGTTCTATGGAGCTTCAGTGCCCCCTTCTGGTGTACCCTGGCAAAGCAGGCAGGACAGTAGTCTTCTCCACACTCCAAGCACACCTAGAGAAAAAGGAATTAAGGACATAAAAGCAACAGAGCAAGGCCACACGTCTTCGAAGAGGTCAGCACTATTGAATTAAATGGGAAAATGTGTATAGGATTGCTTATCATTCTCTGACCCCCAAATGGAAGAAAACAAATTACATTCTCATTTCTATTAAGAAAAGCATTGCTTCCATCCGCCTGCAGAAGGTTTGTGGCAATGCCAGTTTGAATTTTAAACAGATGAAGACACAGTATCAGACATTAGGTCCAAAGAGGCACGGAGCAATGAATTCAAACTACAGGAAAGACAATCCACCTAAATATTAGAAAGAACTTCCAGAGGGCAAGATCTCTTTGCCAGTGGAATAGGCCACCTCAGTGTGGCGGAATCTTCTTCTCTGCAGATTCTAAAAGAAGCTGGATGGCCATCTGTCGGGAGTGCTTTGTTTGAATTCCTGCATAGCAACTCTATGTTTCTATTATTTAATTTTTAAACTAAGGGTGAATAGCTTGTTTTACTTAGTTAACTTTTGTTATCAATGGCTCAGATCAAGACATCTTGCTCAGAATACAATCAGTGAGACCTCAGTGAGGCATGACTATATTTACTCTAAGTTCCAGTGAACTATTCTGAGCAAGACTAAGCCTGGATTTTCTAATCAATGTAATTTGGTCACATGAGAGGTGGGTTTGCAAGCCAGTCTTTCCAAGTACTTTGAGCTCTGAGAAAACCCCACCTCCACCAAGGCAGGCAAATTTCCTTATATTGTGGCCACTGTGGCCATGACCTTTTTACTACTGTTGTTGATATAGTACTACATTCTACATTGACATAAATGTGTTAGTATAGGTACTCAACAGAATCTTGCCTTCATATTTTACAACTCATTTGATAAAACTGTGAGAACAAATAATTTGTGCTGGTTTCTGGGAAAGAATGGAAGATCATTAAGTGATCCATTACAACACCAATGTCCTTAGTGTAACAGGTTGAACATCCCTTTCTTCCTCCTGCCTATGTCACAGGGAAGGGAGAAGAAAAGAATGGAGGGAGGGATGATCTCACCTCTCCTTATTTCTACAGAGACCAGTATCCCATCCTCTGTCCTCATCCCCCCTTGCCGTAATTGGCAACAGCGGAGCTAAGAAGTCATGATGACAGTGCATCAAAGCCACAACCATTCACCACACCTACAGTGCTGAAATGATGCAGTGGCAGTACAAAACCAGACACGTTGCTTCCCCACTTATTTACCTGTTGGGGCTTCTTCTGCTTCACCACCATCATTTACAGTGATACTCTTAGCAGCACCCAAGGGTACAAAGGGTAAAAAGTCATGAAGTATGCGTATGCATGGAATGAGAATGAGGGAGAGTAAGAATAATACCAACATCGGCACCAGTGATGGTGACACAGGTATTGGTGATGGTGGTGCCACTGCCATGGTCATCATCAAAGGCTGGATGTGTCTTAGGTGGGAAAGGGACTTGTTATCACGAACACTTCTTATTTTCTTTTTCTACTTTCCACTACACAATGGTGTTCCTACCCCTCCCCAGCATACGGGAAGATGCATGGGCTGTGAGAAAAGGGAGTTGTGACTGTTAGAGACATGCAGTTGTGTGGGCAGGTAAGTACAGAACAAGCTGGCAGTTGAAACCAGGAATTTTTTTAAAATTATATGCAAACAGATATTCCAAAATCCAGAAAAATCCAAAATAATACTGGTCCCAAGCATTTCAGACAGGAGAAACACAACCCATATGATCTTTGGTTGCAGCAGTCATCTGTAAGTGTTGAAATGTAGAATACAATCAGTTGTATGGCACAGAGATCTTGCTAACATCAATGATGTAAAATTAGAACAGCTGCGCCAATGGTAACTTGGGGGAGACTTTGTTTGAAAGATAACAAATACTCAGTGTGAAATCAGAGAACCCTGGAAAGCTGATTTATTGGTTTGAAAAACTCAACTGTCCTGAAAGAATGTAAGGTGACTCTCTAATTTTAGTTACCACTTATGCTTGATAGTGTAACAACTATGCTGAACAGGCAGTAAGTGTAGGAAACACATTTGAAAGGTTGTCAAAGGCTTCCATGGCTGGAATCACTGGGTTGTTGTAGGTTCTTCAGGCTATATGGCCATGTTCTAGAAGCGTTCTCTCCTGAAGTCTCACCTGCACCTATGGCAGGCATCCTCAGAGGTTGTGAGGTCTCTCAACCTCTGAGGATGCCTGCCATAGAGGCAGGCGAAACGTCAGGAGAGAATGCTTCTAGAACATGGCCATATAGCCCGAAAAACCTACAATCACCCATTTGAAATGTTGCCTGCAATGGAGCAAAACCATTGTGAATGACCTATCTAATCTGTTGAGAACAGATTGATCAAGTTGATCAGAGAGACAAAGCAGGGAAAGGTGTTGTTCAGGATGTTCTACACAGCGTAACTTACTGTACTGTCAAGAACTTCACTGGTATAAAGAATGACATTAGTGGACAGATGTAAGGAAAGCAGAATGAAATTCAAGGAAGGGAGTGCACAAGACATAATCACCTCACTACCTCTGAGGATGCTTGCCATAGATGCAGGCGAAACATCAGGAGAAATGCCTCTAGAACATGGCCAGATAGCCCGAAAAAACCTACAACAACCCAGTGATTCCGGCCATGAAAGCCTTCGACAATACATAATCACTAACATTCTAGCTTATAAAACATTGAAATTGAGATCTTCTTAAAATCTGACAAAAGTTCTATGACATTTATTTCCGAAATCCCAACCTTTATGTGTAAGGAATAATTTTGATTTTATTCTTACACAAGAAATATACCTTGTTATGAAACAACTGCTCTTAAATGGAGTATGTTTTAATTCATCTAGTAATTAAAAAATTGTTTCTGTGAATTACACACTATGTGACATGAGTAATATTTTTAGCAGCAAGTTCTCTCACTATTTTAGACCTATTTCTAATTGCAGTGGCAGTTGTTCATAATATCTTGGATATTCTAAAATGGATGGAAGATAATCTAGTTCAAGACTTGTTACTATGACGGTAATACTGAGATGGCTTTTACAAATATTCCGAATACAAAGCCTGATACTTAAAGACATATAACGGAGTTTTTTGTATCTTTTCTATCAATCGCCCCTACATCTTTCAGTCCAGAGTCAAAATATGACTATTTTTAATTTGTTTTCTTTACTTACTTACCAATAGTGCAGCCTTCATTTCACATTGACCACATGGCTTTCCCTTAATTTTAGGCTTTTCGGTTGTTGAAACATTCACCAATTTATGTGCAGGTGTCTGTTTAGCCGGTTCTCGAACTGGAAAATGTAGCAAAAACTAAGCAATGGAAGTCAAACTGCAGGCAACATAGTACATGGCATTGGCAGAGAATGACAGAAAAGAGGTTCTTTAAAATTTTACACTGAAACTAATCATGTCCCACAAGTGGATTGAGAAAAGCAAAATGAATAGTTTATATTCTAGCCAGAGCATTAAATAAAACTGGAAAGAAGAGAGGATCTCATTTCTGTTTAATAAAAGCCTCCAACTTAGGTGACCAAAATCTCAGTTTGTAATTTTACTATAGGGAATTGTAAACACAATGAATCTTTTAGTATGGTATAGTTTTGCTCATTTAAAGCTGTGAAAATTATCTTATGGTTGTTATTTTATAAATATATTGTCAACTGTCAATAATATTATTGTGATTAATATTTTTACAGGATGCTTCTTAGTTCTTTGGCTCTCATATGTCAAGACCCAAATTAATTATTTTAACTGTTACTCCAAGATTTACCAAAACCAAAATGGAAATGAACAGTTCCTGATTTCAAATATATCATGATGATCATAGAATCACAGAGCTGGAAGAGACCTCGTGGGCCATCCAGTTTAACCCCCTGCCAAGACATTTTCCAGAATCAAGATCACATTACCTTGAATTTGTTCTTTGAGGACTCTCAGTTTTACTTTTCCTGAAGAAACCTGAATTTTTAATAGAGAATATTTCAATTAGATTCATCAAAACACTGAGTTATACTTAGTAAATGTAAAGGTTTTCCCTGACATTAAGTCTCGTCGTGTACGACTCTGCGGGCTGGTGCTCATTTCCAATTCTAAACATAAGAGATGGCTTTGTCCATAGACACCTCCATTACCTTCCCTACAAGGTGGTACCTATTGATCAATCACATTTGCATGTTTTCTAACGGCTAGGTTGGCAGAAGCCAGGCCTAAGAGCAGGAGCTCACCCCACTCCCAGGATTCAAACCACCAAACTTTCAGTCAGCAAGTTCAGCAACTCAGCAGTTTAATCTGCTGTGCCCCCAGGGTGCCTGAATTATGCTTATGCTTATTTCTGTTTTTTTTTTTTTTTTTTAGCCATACTGACTTTTTATTTCACCTCAAAATAGGCATAAAAGTTGAAGTACGTATCCAAGCAAAAACAAATTAAGTAGCACATATTTCAAACAGAATACTTCTATGTATAAAACATATGGACAAAATATATCCAGTACAAAAAAAACCCACACATCTAGTACATTATTCCACTAGGTAGACAACTATACGGGGCTGGCTTCAGTCTAGAGTCTGACAGGAACTAGAGTTCTTCAACTCAATTAAGAAAAAATGAAACTACATAAAACATCTGGTATATATCTATTCATTTTCTCCACATTATTTAGTGTCCTTCTTTAGCTTTTACTGATTTTTAATTTTTATTTCAGCAATTCAAGGTCTTGTTTCTGGAAAGTATTGAGTTTCTCTATCTTCTGCTTCCAATTAAAGTATGTTTTATGTAGTTTCAATTTTTCTATTTGCCATACAGTTGCCTCTGGTTTATTGAAGAATGTGTTTGCAATGAACAAACAAGTTGGACAAAATTCAAGCAATCACTCTCGTTCTTCGTGTTTGATCTTAGGCAAAATTTCCCTACAATCCTTGACTATTGTTTATCACGTTTGCAAGGAATCATGTACTTATGATTAATCAGAAGTCCTGTTTTAGTGTGTATAAATTTCCTCCTGGACTACAGCACAGATCCTTTCAATTTCTTTCTTCTTCTGGCTTTGTCATTGGAGCATAGGCTTGGATTAGGGTTTCCCTTAAGCCTCATTGATATTACTTGGTCAGATTTTGCATTATATCTTTTGACTGCTTTTGCTACATTCTCATTCCATGCTACATCTCTCCTCATTATTAATACCACTCCATTTCTTCTTAGATTTTCATTTCCAGAGTGTAAAACACAATTTATTGATTTGACTCAAAATGTCCTATTCCCGTCCACTTTAGTTTGGTCACCTCAAGTCCTGAAATGTTTACATGTTCCATGTCTTATTTTAATATAACTAGCATCTTGTGATTTGTGCTTCTCATATTCCATGTTTCTATGTGCAGAGCAGAGTCAGACCTCACTTTCACCACTGTTAACAGCACAATGTTCTTTTGGCTTAAGTCCCGTTGAGTTATTAGCCATTGTGTTATACATAGTTGTTCTTTGCTGTATCCCAGTATCTTGCTAAATGCCATCTGGCCTGGCAATTTTATCTTCTAGCACTATCCCGTTTCACAGTTTTAGCTATAATGCTACTACTGTTGTGTCTGAGAGATCCTCTGCAAGTGTCACCTCTCAATACTGCTCCCCAGTAACTGTTTGTAATGCTCAACTTATCTCCTCAGACTAAACAAGCCTGGCACAGGAGACCCTACCAGAAGCACTCCTGCCATCAATATGGCCTTTTGCCCCTCAGATCATGCAATTCCACCAATAAAAAGTAGTGCCATCGCTTATCGAATTTCTAACAGCGTTCTTACCTTTCCAACATTTTCTTTGTTTTGTGACAACAGCTGCGGTTGTAAACTCACACCAGCCTGACCTGACTTCCAATGATATTTATTTGCTTGTCTACAAAAAATAGGCAGAAAAAGTATTTTTACACAAATTTACAGTACTAATAAGAGATTTTACAGCTCCACTTTCTCTTGCCATACCAATACCAAAAATAAGTTTGCTAAAATAGAAAGAACAGAATAGAGAAGGTGAAAAATAGAATGTTCACCATTTAGATTGATATCAAACTAAACTGAGTTGAAAGTGAAAGTTCCCAAGACATACATGGAGGTGTGAGGAAATCATTCATTCATTTGAAGTTATTCTAAGAACTTGTTTTATTTCCACTACTGAAGAGACTTTTCTCCTATTTAAAAAATGACAGAGAAGGATGCAGAAAAGAAGTCCGAGAGGAGACTGAAGAAGAGAAGGTTGAAAGGAGACATGATCACTATGTATAAATATTTGAAAGGATGTCATAAGGAAGAGGGAGCAACAGGCTTGTTTTCTGCTGGCCTGGAGATTAAGACTCAGAGCAATGGGTTCAAATGGATTCTACATGAACATGAGGAAGAACTTCCCAACTATAAGAATGGTTCAATAATGGAACTCATTGCCTCAGAGTGTGGTAGAAGCTCATCCATTTAAGCAAAGGCTGGATAGCCATCTGCTGAGGGTGCTTCGATTGTGCTTTCCTGTATGTCAGGGAGTAGGAATGGGGACTTGATCTAATGCATGTGATTGTGAACTTAGATAACACTACAGGAATGCTTTTGGTATGTCTGGAACAAAGCATGCAATCAACTGCTAGTTCTAAAATTCTGAATATGCTTGGTTCATTAAAAAAGAGAGAAGTTTATCTTTAATAATATTCAAACCTATAGTGGAAATGTTGCAACACATGCAAAGCACCATGTAAACTTTTTGACACTTTGTAAAATAACAATAGAATCATTTGAAGAGTTCACATCAGGCTACCCAGTTTGAAATATTCTGATATCCCTGTCATTCTTTCATATGGGAAGTGTAGTTTAAAGATATTGGATTGCAGCAGGTTACAGAATCCATAAAACGGAGACCCTGCAGGCTTGGTCAACATGCCGAGAAAAATGCAATCAAGGAAATCATAATTGCATCTAGTAGCATGGACTTTTTGCTCAGCAAGCAAACAACAAACGAATTATTTGGATTAGAAATTTAAAAGCATCATTTAAAGAAGAAAAACAGACAGAGGGATCCTCACCACTTCTCAGAGCTGGAATCTAGCATTAAATGCTCTTAGAGGAGGATGTAGAAATTAATGGCTATGATCCAAGACAATTAGCAACACTTAACACTTAAATAGAACTATATATCTTGCTAAGTGCAGCAGAACACTAATGACTAAACTCTTACAAAGCTCTTCTGAGGGAGGAAAGTTTGCATTATTATTCACATTATGAGGGAAAGGGAAACAGATATAGAAAGGTTAATAACGTAACTCTCAAAAAAGAAGGCAGAAGAGTTACAGATATTCAAGGTTGTGCTTTGTCTGCAAAACAGTCTGACTTCATAAATGGAGTCTATCAAATACAGAGCAATTACAACTTTCTTGTGTTTTTGTAAATGCATGCATATGCACTTAGCACTCATATGGTACTGAGATTCTATTAAAAGATAATAACCTTCTCATGAACAATGAAGTACTATGAAAGAATGCAAAATGAAGTTCAGTGGGTGAGAAGGTACTTGAAACTGAATTCTGATACTAGAAATGCAACAGAAGAAATAAAGGTTGTAGTTAGAGATGTAAAGCCCTAGGGGGAAAAATGTAGACATCTGGGAGTAGAGGAGCATTCCATCAAACCAATTTTCAATTTTACTAGCACAAAAACTAGAAACTTCATTGTTATTTGTTATCAAACTATCTTTGAGTTATGGAAATCCTATGGATGAGGGAACTAGTCATCACAGGCCTACTTGGATTTGCAAGATCAAGGCTGTGACTTCCTTTATTGAGCCAATCCATTTAAAGTGGGGCCACCTTTTACTCTGTGTCTATTGCCTTCAATTTTACAAAGGATTATCACCAATTAATTATATCTATTCAAGGTATGTTTAAAGATAACTTTCATCATTTGGTTTCTAGTGATGGTTAGCCTTCATTTGCTCTTCATTCTGTTTGTCTTTATCCAGTCCATAGTATCCACAGAACAATTTCGGAGCAACACTGTTTAAAGGAACTTTGAAGGAACAACTACATAGAAAACACCCCCAAAATCCTGGTTCAACTGATACACAGGACAATACTGGAATAGGGGCCGGAACCAAAGGTAGTGAGGAAAGCAGAAGCAAGAAGGTCCCACTCCATCCCCCACTCCCAAATAAAGAAATACAGCTCTTCCTCCTTCCTCACACCTCCCCCTTTTGGTCTGTAAAAGCTTGTTTGCCCCTATGAAAAATTGCCACTGCAGTCTCTATGCAGAGAAGCTAATACAGGAAGACTTTATTAAAAATGGTCACTGGCATCTGCTGTACCCTTAATCTCCCAAAACAGCTCTAGGACTTTTTTCCAGCCTCCATTCTTATTATTTTCCCTCCTTTATATTCCTTTCTTTATCTATATTTGTATAGCTGTACACATTTTAAGATCATCAATGTAATCCCCCCCCCCCCGCGCGCACTTTGCAATCCCACAAATAAACAGATCTAATTCTTCTTTTTAGCTCTTCCTAAGTATGTTCCCTTTATGTTTTGTTAAATGAAGAGAAAAAGAATTATTACATGTCTTTATCTTTTAATCTCAATTTATCTATGGTTCATAGCAAAAATGCATCATTTTGGCCCTTAAAGATGCCTTTGACTTCCATATGAAGTTGACTTATACATGAGTTTATAGGGTACTATGACATGAATAGTTTTGACTTTGGTATTTAATATCTTTATACTCATGAATCTCATTGCTTCCCTGCTGTCCTTCAAAGTCTTAGTCTTTCATTGATCACAGGCAGTCCTCAAGTTATGAATAAGATGGATTCTGTAGGTTTGTCTCAAGTTGAATTTGTATGCAACTCAGAACAGGTATATTTTATAAGTGTACCTCCAGCCATATGTGTGTGTGTGTGTATGTATGTATGTATGTATGTATGCATGCTTTGGATAGCATAGGAAAGCTTTAACACCCTTGTGGTTTTAGATTTGCTGTTTATGTCCCTGTTTAGAAGATTTCACCTCACTTTCTGTCCGTGTGATAACTGGATTTTGAAAAAAAAGGGCTTGTTGTGAAAATAAGGATTGCTGCTAAAGCTTCAGAAGAGACAGCTTTTCCCCATGATAACTCTTTCAGGAGTGAATTTCCCTTCCGAGTGGTAGATTTCTCTCACTTCCTGTTGTCCCACTCCTGAGGCATCTGTAAGTCAGATGTTTGTAACTTGAGGACTGCCTGTACTTGGCTTCAATCTATTTTGATTTATGATTGGTCAGTGTATTTATATTATACTAGCCGTTCCCTTCCACGCTTTGCTGTGGCCCAGTCTGGTGATCTGGAAAATAAAGTAATTAGAAACTGTTGGTTTCTAATATATGTAATTTCTTTATGTTCGTGGGTAAACAGTATTTCTTGTTGTTTCTTTGTCAGTGTTAATGTGGAGATTGCCTGGTTTGCCTACTCTGGAACATGCAACATATAATTGTCCTTCCTTAGGGGTCCCTTTCAAATCTATGGTACTATATCTATGTGTGTGAATCATATCTATCTATCTATCTATATCTCTGGCTGGATGGCTCTTTGTCAGGAGGGCTTTGATTACATTTTCTTACTCTGGTGAAGGGAGTTGGACCGAATGACCTTAAGTATTTTCTGATGGTCACAGGGGTTGTGTGTGGGAAGTTTGCCCCAATTCTGTCATTGGTGGGGTTCAGAATGCGCCTTGATTGTAGGTGAACTATAAATCCATTAACTAAAACTCCAAATTGTCAAGATCTATTTCCCCCAAACTCCATCTGTGTTCATATTTGGCCATATGGAATATTTGTGCCAAGTTTGGTCCAGATCCACCATTGTTTGAGTCCACAGTGCTCTCTGGATTTAGGTGAACTACAACTCCACTAGTGTTTCTAGTGTTTTCTGTTGGTCATGGGAGTCCTGTGTGCCATGTTTGGTTCAATTCCATCATTGGTGGAGTTTAAAATGCTCTTTGATTGTAGGTGAACTATAAATCCCAGCAACTACAACTTCCAAATGACAAAATCAGTTTCTTTGAGTGATGGTCACTCGTTGGTTTAATAAGTGTCTTGTGGCCAAATTTAGCGACAATTCGTCCAGTAGTTTTTGTGTTATGTTAATCCCACAAACGAACATTACATTTTTATTTATATAAATTTTGACATCTTCATCATCCACTTTAAAGTTACATAAAACATATGTGCTCATGATTTTTGCCTTCTTAACAATTTACTGCAGCCCTGCTTTTGCACTTTCTTCATTAAATTTCACCAGTAGTCATTCCTAACTTCTTGCTATTTTCTGCTCGTAATATAGTGGTGTCTGCACATTTAAACTGTTCATCTTCTTTCTCCCAATTTTAACTTCTCATGTCTCTGAATCTAATCCCGTTTTCTGTATAATATGTTCTGCATATAAATAGAGTGATAAAATGCAGCCTTGCCTTGCTAATTAGAAACTATTCTCTTACTGCATGTTCTGTCCTGACAGTGACCTCCTGTACAGAGTATACGTTATGGACCAGGACAATAAAGTGTTGTAGCACTACCGTTTGTTTTAAAGAGATGAATAGTTTTTCATGATCTGTGCAATCAAAGGCTTTGGCATAATCTATAAATAACAGATTTAGGAATCAATGGGGGGACAGGGATGTACTCCAGCAACTATTTTCATGTTCAAAATGAGTAAAATGCTTTTAAATGTATGTTGTTCTTTTTCAAGCATAATGCCAGATGGTATGTATAAAGAACTGCTTATAAGAAATGGTAATTTTTTTTTGTATAATGAAATCAACAACTGCTAAATGTTGGAGCCCACTGTATATTTCTACCCACTCTGCTCCCCCCCCCCCCGCAAAAAAAACTTATTTTTTAACTACTGTAAGCACAATTGCCATGTTTCTCTCTTGTGGCTGAATTATGCCAAGGTGAAGCATTAGTAGTGGTTTTCAACCTGGGGTCCACAGATGTTTTTTGCCTTCAACTCCCAGAAGTCCTAACAGCTGGTAAACTGGCTGGGATTTCTGGGAGTTGTAAGCCAAAAACATCTGGGGACCCCAGGTTGAGAACCACTGAGTTAAACTAATCAGTAAAGTGAACACACACCCTATGTGTGTGTGGAGAGCTTTTCAAAGTTCATAAAAAGCTGTAAAAATTGAGGAGAAGCTTGGGATCCATATGGGCCACCTCTGCCGTAGATACAGAAAATAAATCAAAAAAGCATTTCTGCACATAGTGGACTTAGCAGTTCATACCCCAAAAAGTAATATTCAGATTAATTCCTGGTTAGAAAAAAAGGTCTTTTCTGGGTTTGAAATACTGCAGAGATTGCAAATCTTGATAAAATTGTCTCCACAGAATACATACACATGGCAATTTGAAAGAAAGCAAATCCATAACAGTACAGGTTGAATATCCTTTATCTGAAATTGTCACATCATAAAAACTCCAAAATTCAAAATTGTCCACATTGGTGGCTGAGACACTGACACTTTCCGCATTCTAATTTGCTTCATGCACAAAATTATTTAAAGTACTGTGCATAAAATTACCTTTGAGCTATGTGTACAGGTACATATGAAGCTTAAATTAAATGTGTTTTTAGACTTCACTACCATCTCCAAAATATCTCATTATGTATTTGAAGGTATTCCCAATGCCCCCCCCCCCACAAAAAATATCTCAAAATCCTAAAATATATAATACTTTGTCCCAAATATTTGAGTATGGGATGCTCAAATCTGCATATATTTTGGAGAGAGACATTATGATGTAGTGATTTGCATATTGGGCTAGGGCTCTGGAGACAAGGGTCTAAATCTCAACTCTACCATGGAAACCCACTGGGTGCTTTGTCAGTGTGTGTTCTGTAGCCACCACAATTTGAAGCTAGCTTTAAATTGGAGTACATGGTGAGTGTAGATATACCCTTAGTTTCAATGTTTAAAATTCCACCTACTCTCTCTCTTGTTTTTCTCTGCTCATGTTTGATTGCAGTTGCTGCAGTTTCTTTTCCATTTCCTGATTTTCAAGCTCCAGGCGAACCTTCTCCAACTGCAGCTCTCGCATGCTTCTAAAGAGGTAACATTCAAATACTAAATTCGGTGATATCTTATACGTTTCCCCTTCCATTTAATGGAAGCATAACATACAATCAGCATTGCACAGAAACAGGTAAGTTCATATTTTGATGGTTAGAAACGGGATTATACTTACGATGTTTGTCCTCTGGGTACACAACTTCAAGAAAGAAATATGTTTGTGCCACTCTACCTTAAGGAATTTTATAGCAATTTTAAGACTTCAAGCTAAGAAGGTAAAAGGAAAGAGATATTGCAATGTTTGAACAGTGTTAGTGCTACCGCAATTCTAAACACATTTACATTTGTTTCAATACAATTAATTTCATACAAAGTGGTTCGAGAATTGTAGTCTCACATTGCATTTGAAAATAGTGTACTAAAACACAAACATTATAAAATCACTTGAGACACGTTTAGGAGGAAATGTACTTACTTTGCTTTCAGTTTTACAGACACTCCAGTTTTTGAACCAGGGAGTATGACAAAGTCATTGACATTCATAATTGCAAATTAAGAAAAGGTTACAGCAATCTTTCAAACTATAAGAGAAAAAGAGAGAAAAAATGATTATGAGTTAATCAAGGCAACAGTATAACATTCCATTCTAACATACTAATATTCTATGATGTATTAGTAAAGGTAAAGATTTCCCCTGACATTAAGTCTAGTCATGTCTGACTCTGGGGGTTGGTGTTCATCTCCATTTCTAAGCTGAAGAGCCGGCAATGTCCATACCCACCAGCATGACTGTATGGAGCGCCGTTACCTTCCCACCAAGGTGGCACCTATTGATCTATTCACATCTGCATGTTTTCAAACTGCTAGGTCGGCAGAAACTGGGCCTAACAGTGGGAGCTCACTCCACTCCCTAAATTCCAACCTGCCAACCTTTCTGTCAGCAAGTTCAGCAGCTCAGCAGATTAACCCACTGCATGTAGTATGATAAATGAGAGGTTGCTTACCTGTAACCGTAGTTTCCCAAGTGGTCATCTGTGAATTCGCACATATGGTAATATCTCTGTGCACGTGGACAGAGATATTACCATATGTGCGTATTCACAGCTTACCACGCAGGGAAACCTGAATATTCCTTCAAAGGGAACAAAAATAAAGCCAACCTAGTCACCAATGTCCATATATCACTATTTGAAAAAATATTTCTGAAAGCAGAATTATTTTCATTAATCACATAAGTTACATGTTAGCCTTAAGTCTATATCCTTACATTGCATCTGCTGCTTAGCCCTAAATTAAACCATTTTGCATTTAGGAAATCTGTAGTTCACAAGTCCTGAGAATGTGCTAACTGCTGCATTTTGTTAGAGAGATGTTGCCAATTAGCCCTGAATGTTATATGCAACTCCTGGAACAATTCCATCAGCGTTGCTTCTGAAAAATCCTGCAAATCTCTTGGGGAGACAGGCAGACAAATGTCAGCATGCTGGAAGAAGCAAAGACCATCAGCATTGAAGCAATGGTCCTCTGCCATCAACTCCGCTGGACTGACCACTTTGTCCAAATGCCCTATCACCGTCTCCCAAAGCAGTTGCTCTACTCCGAACTCAAGAATGGAAAACGGAATGTTGGAGGACAGGAAGAGATTTAAAGATGGGCTTAAAGTCAAACTTAAAAACTGTGGCATAGACACCAAGAACAGGGAAGCCCTGGCCCTTGAACACTCTAGCTGGAGGTCAGCTGTGACCAGCAATGCTGTAGAATTTGTAGAGGCACGAATGGAGGGCGAAAGTGAGAAATGTTCCAAGAGGAAGGGGCATCAAGCCAACCCTGATGGGAACCGAATTTCCACCTGGAAACCAATGCCCTCACTGCAGGGGAACATGCAAGTCAAGAATAGGGTTCCACAGCCACCTACGTATCCACCACCAAGACACATCACTTGGAGGACCGTCATCTTCGGACTACAAGGGATCACCTAAGTCAAAGAATGCTATAACCAGGCTCTTTGAATTTTTATTGTCAGTGACAAATGCTGCTTCTTAACATCTAACATGTTGCCTATGTACAGATAAGCAAGCAGGACATATATATATATATATATATATACACACACACATACACTGTGCATGCCCTAAACTACAGAATATATAATAGCTGGTGTATATGTGTGTGTGTGTACACACACACACACCAGCTATTATATATTCTGCAGTTTAGGGCATGCACAGTTAGGGAAATGGCTGTTTTTGCTTTGGGCTATAAAAACTGGCCTCTAACAATAGAGTGAGGTCTGGTCAATTCCTTGCTGCACAGCAACTCAGAACAAGGGCATTCTCTTTTTATGAAAGCTTTGTGGATTTTATACAAGACTTTCTACCAAGTCTGCACCTCATTGGAGGTGTGGCAAACTGATTTTAATAGTGTTCCAACAATGTGGATTCATACATTTGTGTAATGACAGTTACACAATTAGCAACTGTTAATGTGCACACAAGACCGGTATACTGTGTGAGAGAAATAAAGTTGAACACTGTGAAAGCTATCCACGGCGTGGCTATCAGCCTTCTCCCCATAGACTCAAAGCAAGGCAACATTTCATGAGAATCACCACTTCTCTTCTTGTTCCCCTAGCAACAGCAAGAGTATCCCTCTGAGCAACTAAACCAGGAAATCCCAAATTGATGGCCCCCCACAAGGGTCTGCCTCCGGGGGCAAATCAAGAATGGGCAACTTGGAAGTCCCTGAACACTCAGAAGTGGTGTTGTGAGAAGAAAGGACAACATGGCAACCTAGAAGAATCTACCACCTTGTGCGATTGTGGAGGAGAACAAACACCTCAGCATATGTATGCTAGTCCACAATGCCCTGCCTCATGCACAGAGGAAGAACTGTTTAAAACTACAGACAATGAGGTCGCTGTTGCCCATTTTTGGTCTAAAATTATTTAGCTGCTTGTGTTTCCTCTATTTTATCAGTTTTATACTTATTTATTTATGCAATGCTTTTGACACAAAATAAATAAACCTGTACATTTTTCTCTCTTCTGAGGTGTGTGTGTTTGTATACACACATTTTTAATGTATACATATGAAAGATTACCATACAAGAGGCTACATTTGAAAACCAGATAACATAATACTCTATGGCTACTAGTACTAGGTATAGTCTTATCCAAAGCATTTTTATTTAGATGTAAATCCCAATATATTAAAGGAAGCTTCTTCCAAGCAAGTAGGTATCACACCCCTATAGTGTAATACAATGCATTTTACTCAGGAACAAGCAATGCTAAAATTGTGTATTTGCTTAAGGGTTAGAATTTGTGCAGATGCTGTTGTCCTAGCATCCTAAACAATACAACCAACAATGAGAGATTCTCACTCAATTCTCATTCCTGAGGCAGGATCATACCTCAACAAACTTGGCTTGCAATTGCCTAAATCCTATTCCCAAGAGGGTATAATATTTTCTTTTCTTGTTTTTTTTAAATATACATGAAGTTTGTCTTTAAAATGTTGTACACCTCTTGCTTTTGTTGCAATAGAGATTACATGGTTAGCTACTCTTGGGTTCCTTTTCATATTTGGTAAAGGCTTCATTCAATGAAAGACGACATACCCTGTTTCCCCAAAAATAAGCCCTAGCATGATTTTCAGAGTTTTTCAGGATTTTTGAGGATGCTCAAAATACAAGCTCTACTTCAAATAATAAGCCCTAGTTACAGTTCATATAAAAACAATTTAAATTGTGTCCAGGCAACTATATGTAGGCCCTAATAAATCGTTTAGAATAAAAATTAATGTAAGACCTGTCTTATTTTCGAGGAAACAGGGTAGTGTACTTAACTATACAATATCAACAGTTAACTATTGATATAAATAAATAAGTAAATAAAGTATAAAACGTAATGTATCCAGCTATCTTAAAGGTTACACACAGTATTTCTTGTAATGGGAAATGGTTTCAGAAATACTTTCTCATGAATTTCCAACAAACATCTGGTAGGATGGGGAAATATGGAAGTTCTGATGTTTACTGATGTTATTTTGTGCTGTTTTGACTTGTGTGTTTTTGTTGACTATGGCATTGAATGTTTGCCTTTCTGTATGTAAATTGGCCTGAGTAGTAGGGCATTTGTAGGGCATTTGAGGGACTCTTTGGGTTGGGGGACTCCTCCAACTCTCACTCCCAGAAGCCTCCAGAAGCAGCAAAACATATTTTCTTAAGCAAAACAAAAATGGGGATGAAAGAACTGATATATTCTGTACCATAAGTGACCCACAGACTATACTTTGTCCACTCCTGTACTAGAAACAAAGCCTAATGGTGCCAAGCCAACATTGTACTTTCCTTGATTGTTTTTGCTGTCTCTGTTGCTATGAAATTTGTTTTTTTACTGTAATCATTTGGGGGGGGGGAGTTGTGGTTTTGTTTGATTTTTTTTAAGAAAAAGAAAGTAAACAGATGCTCTATAATGAATATACAACCAAACTGTTTTGAATGCACAGATTGTTTTCATATTTAAGTCTCATCTTTCAAAATATGTTTTTCACACAGGAATTAAAATGAAAATACAATATAATCCAGACAATACAAAAATATCATAAGCAGAAAGCAAACAAGCCAGGATTTATAGAAACATAATTATTAAAATGTTTTCAAAATATATTCAAAAGAGAAAAGACAGGGGCTTGACAAATCTTTCCAGGGAAAAAAGATTAAAATCTTCTGGAGCATAATCACTCAGCAAGTATATTTTAACAAACACAGCTGCTTGGTAATATAACAATGCAATATTATAGTGTATGGATTGTTAGACAATGTCCCATGTCTAGCATATGAACTACGGACAGGATCCTCCAAAAATCCTACTCCTTCTCTATCTACATCAGTAGTTGTCAACCTGTGGGTTCCCAGGCATTTTGGCCTACAACTCCCAGAAATCCCAGCCAGTTTACCAGCTGTTAGGATTTTTGGGAGTTGAAGGCCAAAACATTTGGGGACCCACAGGTTGAGAACTACTGGTCTACATGAAACTGAAAAGTATGTTTGTCACACAATAAACAGTGGTTGCTATTGCAGAAGCATTGTTCCCTAAACAACTCTGAGCAACTTTTTTTAATGTTGGAAAGGGCAGGGGTGATATAGTTGAATGATACTGTGGTCAGTAACTAGGAAAACCCTGTGAAATTCATTGGTTTGCCATAAAGTGACAGATAACTTGTAGGGAGATACATGACCACAAGCAACCATGCTTTCAAACACCATTTAACCATGCTGGTATTCCTTAACCACAGTGCAACTGAATACCAAGCTCTTTACCTCTTGGACAGTAAAAGATCATAATGTAGTTCAACTGAGATGCTGACCTCACAGGGTTTCCAAAACAACCATTATTCACTACTGTCTACAGATCAATCTTTTGGCAAAGATGCTGAATCTGTATTGATAAATCAATCTAACTCAGTCTGTCTTAGGTAAATAAAATTAAAATATGCCCCCTGAGGCAGACTTACAATAGAAGACATATGGATAAGGAAATGACTAATGAGAAGAAGAGATGAGAACCAAGGTGATAGACTCTTCATTAAGAACACAGACACTATGGAGACTAAATGAAAAGAAGAAAGCTGTGGTAGAAGAGGAGAAAGAGAAAAAAAGTTGACATGGTGCGTAGTGTAGGACTCTAGTACTAGATTAGTACCTCTTATTGGAACTACAAGAACAGTTTATGCAAGACAAAAATATGAGATTTAAATTTAGTTCAAGTCTCTTCTCTTTTCAGAGAGCCTTCTTTTTCTCACAGTAGAATTAGCAGCTGCTGATTTCAAAATCATCATACCAACAAGCACCATTACATTTCCTTTGGTTGGTACAAACATATCTAGAGGAAAATAGGTACTGCTATACAAAACATTTTTTCCCCTGAAAATTCAAAAGATCCCCCCCCCCCTTAAAAATAACTTAATGGAGTATTAATCACTTCCCCCTATTTAAAAACAAACACTAAAATGTTAAGACTGGGTTGGTTTTCTTTCTCTTGACTATGGATGCCAGTTCACCTCTAATCTTTAGCACATCTCTAATACTGAGCTTTGGGACAGCTGATAAATTATCAGCAATGATAAGATCTGCCAACGAAAAAGTTGCCAGTTCGAAGCCTCAGGTCTGTGAGAGCTCCCGACTGTCAGTTCAAAAACAGCTTGAGCTGTAAATAGAGAAATTAGGTACCGCTGAAA
Organism: Anolis sagrei; assembly: GCF_037176765.1. Classification (NCBI taxonomy): domain Eukaryota; kingdom Metazoa; phylum Chordata; class Lepidosauria; order Squamata; family Anolidae; genus Anolis; species Anolis sagrei. The sequence goes on from NC_090023.1 coordinate 250,099,741, forward strand.
CAAGGAGGGGAGGTATTTTATGACACCATAAAGAAAAAGATCAAAACATGCCTAGCAACCAAAAGGAAGGAGGATGGCCCTTTGTCATAGAGGATGGAGTGACAGCACCCCCCTGTGGCTGGATTCGAACACAACCTTCCAAGGTGCCAAAAAGCTGGACTTAAACACAACATACTTCCTTTCTGTTCTCTTCTCTGTACTGTCTATCAAAAAAACTGCATTGAGTTTTTGCCATGCATGTGTACTGTGATCCACCCTGAGTCCCCTTGGGGAGATAGGGCAGAATATAAATAAAGTGTTATTACTATTAATCTAGCAGCCCAAGCCAATCACCTCCCAACAAAACCTATTTCAGTGGGGGAGGTGATTAAAATATGTTTCCCACGAACTCTTCTTTCAAAGAGAACCTCACATTTCATGACGTTCAGGAGCCACAGGCCCTGTTGATTCACACAGAATAGTAGAGCGATAATACCACTAATTCTAATTGCCCATAAAGACTAACAAAACTTAATAAGTTGTTAGTTTTTTCTAACCTGGCAGTCAACAGAAACATTGAACTACAAATCCTGTTATGCTTTGAAAACGTTTTAAAAGTACAATCAACCACATTTAAAGGAACAAACAACAGATTGACCCACTAGGGGGCAACAGTGTCAACCAAAGTTATGATTAAATACTATCTTTGATATAGCTTCTTTCAAAACTACCTAATATACCTAATATAACTTCAAAGACTATGTTCACATTAATTGTATATATTATAAATATACCCAGTAAACATAATGACAAAATGAATTAAGATTTGAAGCCCTCTAAAATCTTAATGAATTTGACTTTTTGTACAAATGTTCCAGTTCTGCTATGAACCAACTATCATTCTTTGGTTCACAATGCTTATTTGTGACCCTAGAATTGTAGCACAATTAATCTAATAATCACTTAATTTTTCTTGTGGCTGGTTTCTATCTAATTTTACAATTGAGTCACCAATAAAATTCAGCAGGGATTTTTTTTTCTGACATGGAGACAAAATTAAGTGAGAAAGAAAGTCTTATCCTGTAGATTTCTATTTGCTTTTGTATAATTGCAGATATACATTAAACTCATATAGGGCAAGATGTTGGGGAAAGAGCAATGGACAAGTTATTATTACCCATATATACAAAGTATACATGGCTTTTGAGAGGCCACTATAAATGTTAACAGTAGAGTAACTCACAAAATAAATCAGGAAGAGCTTTTCCCACTATTGCCCCAAATATGACAATGGGAAGCTCTGACTACTAAATGGTTTTGTCTTCAAGCTACGGCTCCTGTCCCTTTAATGACTATACAGAAGTGGAAAATTCAGGAAGTTTTGCTTATTACCTAGTTGCAAGACAAGAAACATCTGCCAAATCCCCCTATTACACAATTATGAAAGGGACAGGGACCCTTGCCAGTTTTCACTCTGCCATCCTCATCTCAGACAGGCATTCAAACGGACTGCTTACAGGGAAAGATATTCCACCTAACCATTAGGAAGAACTTCCTGATGACAAGAATTGTTTGACAGTGGAATGTGATACCTCGAAGTAAAGTGGAGTCTCCTTCTCTGGAGGTTTTTAAGCAGAAGGGATAGATTTCTCTCCTTTCCTGGTGTTCTTAATTATGAGTTATTTGTAAGTCCAATGTTTGTAACTCAGGGACTGCCTGAATGTGGCTTAGATCCAGGCCATCTAACAAACATCTTCCAAAATCAGCCTGAGATGAACAGAAGAGACCTTCCTCTCATTCCCACCACCTTTGGGACTCCCTTCCCAGGAAGACCTGAATGGCACCCTCCTTGCTGTGTTTCTACTAGCCTTCTAGAGCGTATTATTACTATTATTACTATTATTATTATTATTATCTTTATTTGTACCCCGCTAGCATCTTGATGCATCTTGATGCAGCTTACAAAGGCCAAGGCCTCAAACACAATATAACAAAACACAAACTAAAGCAAATCAAAAACAGTTAAGCAATATTAACACCAACAAGCAATAAAACAATACACCAAGACACAATAAAACTGGGCCGGGCCAGAATAGTGGGTACAGATTAAAAGTGCTGATGTGACAGGTGATATGTAGGATTATAGGGTAAGTCCAGTGTGCCAGCAATCTTAATTTCTACTAAAGTGCTTCTGGGACTTGGTGTTGGAGTTTTCCTATTCTGGAAAGGCACATCGGAACAGCCAGGTCTTCAAGTTCTTCCTAAAGACTGCCAATGTAGGGGCCTGTCTAAGATCTTTGGGGAGGGTGTTCCAGAGTCGGGGGCCACCACAGAAAAGGCCCTGTCTCGCGTCCCCACCAGACGTGTCTGCGACACAGGTGGAATCACGAGCAGGGCCTCTCCGGATGACCGAAGTGAGCGCGTGGGTTCGTAAACGGAGATGCGGTCACGCAGGTAGGATGGTCCCAAACCGTTTACTATTGTTGTTGTTGTTGTTGTTGTTGTTGTTGTTGTTGTTGGCTTTGAACAAAGGGCTATAAATACCAAATTCATATAAATCACATCATACAGAATTTAAATTGTTTATTACTTTGAACATGGTTATAATACTGGTTTTAATGGTGATTTATGATATGTTTTAACTGTAGTTATCTTATTTTCTTAGGTGGGGAATACTCAAGAGGTAGCTCAGCCAGTTCTTTTTGTTGAAACAGAACCTAGACCTGACTATGCTCTAAGTGAATTACTTACTAGAGGGGGTTTTAAGCTATTTAACCTATTGAAGGACAAATAATAATAATAATAATAATAATAGCCACGATAGATCCCAAATGTAGACTCTGTAAGGAAGCAGACAAAACAATAGATCACATCCTGAGCTGCTGCAAGAAGATCGCGCAGACAGACTCCAAGCAGAGGCACAACACCGTTGCTCAGATGATTCATTGGAACTTGTGCCACAAATACCATCTGCCTGCGACAAAGAACTGGTGGGATCACAAGCTGGAAAAAGCTACAGAGAATGAACACGCCAAACTACTCTGGGGCTTCTGGATTCAGATAGACAGAGTTTTGGAGCATAATACTCCTGATCTCACAATTGTGTTAAAAAACAAAGTATGGATCGTTGACGTCGCAATCCCAGGTGACAACAGGATTGCAGAGAAACAACTGGAAAAGTTGACACGATATGAGGATTTAAAGACTGAACTGCAAAGACTCTGGCACAAACCAGTAAAGGTGGTCCCAGTGGTGATCGGCACACTGGGTGCAGTGCCTAAAGACCTTGGCCTACACTTAAACACAATCTGTGCTGACAAAATTATCATCTGCCAGCTGCAAAAGAGCACCTTACTGGGATCTGCACGCATTATATACAATAACAATACAACAAAGCAAAGTTCAAAGAAACAAATTAGCATCAAAATAAACACATGAAATGGCAAAATAAAATAAACAGTCTCAAAATAACATGATAGAGAGATGAAACACGGGGCGGGCCAAATGTGCTAACAATAAAATTGGTAAAACCCTGGTTGAGATAAGAGGAATGTGTGACTGGGGGAGAATGTGTTACGGAGAGAGGAGCTCAGAAGGGACAAAGAAAGATCTGGCGTTGTGCATAGACACCTCCAAAGTCATGTGGCCAGAAAGGCTGAATGGAGCACTGTTACTGTCCCGCAGAAGTGGTACCTATTGATCTACTCACATTTGCATGCTTTTCAACTGCTTGGCTGGCAGAAGCTGGGGCTAGCAGCGGGAGCTCACCCCACTCCCCAGATTCAAACCTTCCAACCTTTCAATTCGTAAGTTCAGCAGCTCAGCAGTTTAACACTGTGCCATCAAGTATTATTATAGCATCAAGTATTATTATTACAGAGTAATAATAACAATATAGCAACAGCAACAATGTAACAACAAAAACATAGTAGCAATAGTAATAACATCAATAGGCATTTAAACTCCTTCTTGCTAACAATCTTTGACCCGTCGAAGGCTTTCATGGCCAGAATCACTGGGTTGTTGTAGGTTTTTTTCGGGTTGTATGGCCATGTTCTAGAAGCATTCTCTCCTGACGTTTTGCCTGCATCTGTGGCAAGCATCCGCAGAGGTTGTGAGGTTTGTTTTTCATGCAAAGAGTCATGTACCTTGGATAAATAAGGAATAGTCATAGTAACACACAACCACACAACCTCTGAGGATGCTTGCTACAGGTGCAGGCGAAACGTCAGGAGAGAGTGCTTCTACAGCCTGAAAGACCTACAACAACCCAATCCTTGATCCTTTGGTAGCCCATATGGTCAGCGAAGTATTACCCCTACAAACACCCGTCTCGTCCACACTCTCTGGGAGAACGAAGGGAAGAAGGAGCCAAGCCTCTGATCTTCCTTCTTTCCTGGAGGACGCGCAGCAAACGCGCCTCCTCGTCCCCATGGCAACGGCTCCTTCCATTTTGCACGCGAAAAGGGGGGGAGCCTTTCATGCAGGCGAGGTTCCGAACTTGGAAAGTTCCATTCTGAGAACCGGGGGGGGGGGAGGGGGGGGGAGGAGAGAAGGAGGAGGAGAGAGGAGAGTGCAAAGTGAGCCATTCCAATGCGATGGTGTAAATTTCCCTCTTGAGTTCTGTAGGGCCTTTTCCTTCTTGTGGATGGATGTGATCATACATTCTTCTGTTTGGAATTGTGGGAGTTGAAGTCCAAAACACTTGGAGGGCCCAAGTTTGCCCATGCCTGATTTATATGCATGTTAGCCACACAAAAGGTAAAAAGATAGTCCCCTGACATTAAGTCCAGTCATGTCTGACTCTGGGGTGTGGTGCTCATATCCATTTCTAAGCCGAAGAGCCAGCGTTGTCCGTAGACACCTCCAAGGTCATGTGGCCGGCATGACTGCATGGAGCACCGTTACCTTCCCGCCGGAGCGGTACCTATTGATCTACTCACATTTGCATGTTTTCGAACTGCTAGGTTGGCAGAAGCTAGGGCTGACAGCGAAAGCTCACGCCGCTCCCCGGAATCGAACCTGCGACCTTTCGATCAACAAGCTCAGCAGCTCAGTGCTTTAACCCACTGCACCACCAGGGGCTCCTAGCCACACAAAAATATGTACTTATTTCCACATATTTGTACAAGTAGTTATGAGTGTGCATTGTGTGTGTGTGTGTGTGTGTGTGTGTGTGTATATATATATATATATATATATATATATATATAATCGACTCTAGAACTCACTCCCCAAGGACATCAGGCATGCCCCAACTCTGGCAGTCTTTAGGAGGAGCCTGAAGACATGGTTGTTCCAGTGTGCCCTCCCAGAATAAGGAAACTCCCAGCAATATGTCCCTAAATGCACTTCATCAATGATTTAGGATTGTCTGCACGCCCCTTTCCTCTCCGAAATTCTATCCTCGTTATATATTTCACCTCGTCATGCTCAGCATTATTTTTTTCAAAATTTTAATTATTACATTTGGCCCAGCCATAGGTTTTTAATGCGTTGTTGTTCTATTGTTAATGTTTACTGCTGTTTTTTGTTTATGAGTTTCATATTGTTTTGTATTGCTGTTGTTGTTTTTGCTGATGTATTGTGGGCTCTGCCTCATGTAAGCCACACCAAGTCCCTTGGGGAGATGGTAGTGGGGTATAAATAAAGTATTATTGTTATTATTATTATTATTATTATTATTATTATTATTATATACTCGTGAATGCACTTATATATGTGACCCATATGCACATTTATGCACTTATAACAAGCATATACCATATGTGCATTTGGTGCAGTGGGTTAAACTAACCCACACGATCTCTCCGATCATCTGGAGAGGCCCTGCTCATGATTCTAGGTTTGTATTGTTTTACTGATTTTATCATTTTATTGATTTTATTGGATAATGCTGAATTGTGGGAATTTGTACTGTTGTACTTTTGTGATGATTGTTTTGTGTGGCAGGCGTCTAAGTGCGCCTTGCAGCTGTAAGCCGCCCTGGGTCCCCTTCGGGGTGAGAAGGGCGGGGTACAAGAACCCCAAATAAATAAATAAATAAATAAATAAATAAATAAATAAATTCCCTCTGCATCGCAAGCACGTTTGGTGGGGACGAGGGACAGGGCCTTCTCTGTGGTAGACCCCCAACTCTGGAACTCTCTCCCCACGGACATCAGACAAGCCCCAACGTTGGCAGTCTTTAGGAAGAGCTTGAAGACTTGGCTGTTCCGGTGTGCCTTCCCTGAATAGGAAACTCCTAGCATCATGTCCCAAATGCACTTTACTAGAGATTTAAGTCTTCACACTGCACCTATCTCCAAAAAACCTATCCACTTAACCTGTCATGTCCAGCATTTTTTAAAATTTTATTCATTACATTTGGCCCGGCCTTAGTTTTAAATGCATCGTGGTGTTATTGTCTAATGTTTATTGCTATTGTTTTAATGTTATTGATTTGCTTTATGAGTTTATTTATTGTTGTATTTGTTATACTGTTGTTTTATTGATGTGTTGGTCCTTGGCCTCTTGTAAGCCGCACCGAGTCCTTCGGGAGATGTTAGCGGGGTATAAATAAAGTTAATAATAATAATAACTACTGAACTGCTGAACTTGCAGACCAAAAGGTCAGTGGTTCAAATCTGGGGAGCAGGGTGAGCTCCCACCGTTAGCCTCAACTTCTGCCAACCTAGCAGTTTGAAAACCTGCAAGTGTGAGATCAATAGGTACTGTTCCAGCAGGACGGTAATGGCACTCCACGCAGTCATGCTGGCCAGATGACCTAAGAGGTGTCTATGGACAACGCCAGCTCTTCGGCTTAGAAATGGAAATCAGCACCATCCCCCAGAGTCGGACACCATTAGACTTAATGTCAGGGGAAACCTTTACCTTTACCTTAAATCATCCATGCACACATGCATTTATTCGTATATAAATTATCCATGTGCACATATTTGCATCCCAATTTAGCAGACCATCCCTATTAATCCAATAACCCACTTTTTTTTTGTCATGCCAGGAGCGACTTGAAAAACTGTGAGAGAATTGGCTGTCTGCAAGGATGTTGACAGATGCAACTGTCTTTCAGATTGCAAAGGTCGACAATAGGCTACACAATTGGTTGGAAACCCACTCCAACCCGGGCTGGCTTCGAACTCATGACCTTTTGGTCAGAGTGATCTTAATGCAGCTGACACTCAGCCAGCTGCGCCACAATCCCGGATATGCTGATCCATGGGCACGTTCTTTGCGGTACTCACTGACCCACCAAATTTCTAAAGGTCTTGAGTTTAGACCAGCCCTATGAAATGTGGTTACTATTGTTCTGCAGGCCTCTTCAGTTTGCATAAACCATCTCCCGAGCTTCTCATATGCTTCTGCAAAGGTGTTTAGAGTGGTTTGTAGGCCTTCTTCTAGATGCATACAAACTATGTTTGTCATCAGCATATTGGAGTTCTATAACAGGTGTTGTTGTGGCCTTGATTTTGGCTTTCAGTCTGCTGAGGTTAAATAGCTTACCATCTGCCCAATAAATGATTTCCACTCCAGTGGGAAGCTTCTCTTCAATAAGATGAAGGACCATAGCGATGAGTCCCCTTTCGGAGAAGGTCAGGGTATAAATATAGGAGATAAATAATAAATAACTAAGATGGAATATAAGTTTGGAGTAATAACAAATCCCTTTTTGACACCCGATTCCACCTTGAATGGGTCAGTTTGGGAGGAGCCTCTATCCAGTGCAGTTGTTGACTTCTGCATTACATCAGACCGGATTGTTGTTTTCTTTACAATTTCTTTACCTTGCGAAGGACTGTAAAAGCACTGGAAATCTCCAATGAACTCATATAGAAAGGACATATGTGCACACACGCCTTACATATGTATTGCCCCCTTCCTCTTTCTCTTTGACTAGCCCTTGAAGAAGGCCATAACTTTATTTTCTGGCTACAGCACATTGGGCTAATTTGAGAAATAAAATTGTCTTTTACTCATCCTGAGAAAGTCAGCTTCTCCTTTATACACCTGACAAGCCTAAGCAGATAAATAAAGCTTCCCTCCCCAAGTAGCTTTAAATTAGGATATATTTCACTTGCTAAATGTCTGTCGGCTGCTATGAATGGTACTATAGAGCAAGGACAGAAAAAATGGCAGCCTTATTATCCCAACCATTAAAGGGTATTTACCATCAGGCACATTAGTCACGGTGAAAGCAATCCCCACATCTTCTGTGTGTAATCCTGACATGGCCTTAAGCTACGAAATGAACAGACAGCAAAACCATGCAAGATAAAGACGTTCATTTCTAAACATGGAACTCATTGCTCTTAAAAAATGTTATTTCCTTCAAGGTGAGGCATGGCCATTTTTCCAGCAGACTATAGTATTTATCATTGTGTTGTATTTATCATTTCATAGCTTGAGGGAGATAGGATGAACTGAGCCTTTACAGAAAAGTTGCCATTGTAGGGCTCATTGTTTTTAATCAGAAATGCAACTCAACTTTGATGGATACCAGAAGCAAAAATCTCACTACAACTAGAGGGATAGATAGGCACACCAAATATTTTAAAAGTCAATTTCTCCCATATGTTGAATGGCAGAAATCAAATGATACCATTTCCCCCCACCGTTGAACACAGGCCACTATGTTGGAGCATGTAAAAATCAGTTAGTGAGTGTGTTAACTGGAAAATGCAAAGAACGAAGCTGATTGGTTGAGCTATGCTTGATGAGCTACCTGAGCCTGGGAGTTTTGACAACAGTTACATGTTTAGGTTTTCTGTGCAGGAGTTTACCAAGACAGTTAGTGTTTTTGCTTCTGGGCTGCTGGAAGAAGAGCCTTCATATGGATACTTAAGGACCATTGAATCTCTCTCAAAGAACATTGTGTGCGCCGATGTAACTGTTCACATGACTGTATGTTGCTCTGTATATCTTTTCTCTACCAAGAAAGCGTGGATTGGTAAAGACGTGAATTATCTGTGATTTTCATTCCACCACACACTATAGGCACATGGTACTTGCAGAGATCATCATTTCTTGACTGAATGAAACCTACAAGAGTTTCCCATTTCACCACAAAGGTATTTGTCTGTAAGCACCAAGGAGAGATCAGAAACCAGAAACTTCAAAGGCATAGGAACAGTTTGACAGAACTGAACTATAGTTTGGAACCTTAGACGCTGTGCTTCTGAACAAATGAGCCTAGAACTGTGCAGAACTTGCTAAGAAATGTCCAAATTGGTGAAAATTGCACCTCCTTCTTCTCAGCTTGCTTTTGTGCTGCCCTCAGCTGTTGGTCCAACCACTGTTAAAATATGAGTTACAAGCTTGGTGGATGAAGAGAATGCTGTGAGTGTCGCATATCTTGATTTCAGGCCCTATATACATTATATGGCTGTGTATATGAGGCCTCAGTAAGGCCTTCAACAAGGTTCCCCATGATATTCTTACAATAACGCTAGTAAAAGGTAGGCTACCATAATGTCAGGTGGATTTGTAATTGGTTGACCAACTAGGTACTTATCAGTGGATCTTCTTTCCTGAACAGAAATGATCAATGGGGTGCCACAAGTTTCTGTCCTGGATCCAGTGCTATTCAATATCTTTATAAATGACCAGGATGATAGAATACAGGACATGGTTATCAAATTTGTTAATGACACGGAATTTGTTGATCTACTCCAGATTAATTAATTTCAACATGGAGAAATGTAATAACAGCCAAGTTGTCACTTGGTGCCTAAATGAAATGATTGCTGGCACTGAGGGTAAGGCAATTGAAATGTCATGGCTGAGAAAGCCCTCTCCTATGTACTAACAAAGCATGTTGACCTTATTAGTTGGATACTACACCCCAGTAGACCTCAATACTCATGCAGAACAAGTATCGAGTCCAAATGCAGATATCTTGAATTAAGCTCAGAAATGTATTATATGCCGTCTGTGTAGTGTTCTGTTCAGCAGCCATGCAATCACATTTATCACTAGTTGCAGCTTTTAAGCCTTCTCCCAAGGGCACCCCATGTAACATTTGGCCAAGTTATAACATTTTCAGGGTCATTTTGCAGAGTTCCACCATCTTTACAGGAACATATGATGGAAATGTGGGAGATACGAGTCTTCTCTGCGGATGGACCCAGTTCTGGAATTCCCTTCCTAGGGAGGCTGAGCTGGGTTCAACTTTGCTTCCTTATTGTCAACAGGTAAAGATTTTTTATTCAAGCAGTTTTGGGGGGATTCAAGAAAGGGGCTTTTTTAGCATGCTGTGCTGCTTTTATTCTTTAAGGTAAAGGTAAAGGTAGTCCCCTGACACTAAGTCCAGTCATGTCTGATTCTGGGGTGTGGTGTTCATCTCCATTTCTAAGCCGAAGAGCCAGCGTTGTCCGTAGACACCTCCAAGGTCATGTGGCCGGCATGACTGCATGGAGCGCCGTTATTTTATTCTTTAAAAAAACATGAAAATAATTTTGATTTTGTTGATCTTCAGTGTTTTTAATCACATGTGTTTCTATTTGTAATTTTGGCCCCATCTACACTGCCATATAATGCAGTTTGAAACTGCATTATATGAGCAGTGTAGACTCATGTAATGTGGTTTACCTGCATTCAGCTGCATTATGTGGCAATGTAGATGGAGGACTTTTTTCTTATCAGGTCAGCTTAACTAGAGTTTCAAGATGCATCTGCGCTATAGAATTAATCTAGTTTGACATCACTTAGCAGACTAGGCCATGGCTGATTACTATGGAATCATGTCAGCTTTGGTTTGGCTGTGTCTGTAGTCTTCTCTGCCAAAGAGTACCGGTGCTTCACCAAACTACAACACCCATGATTCCCTAGTGTTGAGCCATGACAGTTAAAGTGGTGTCACACTGCATTAATTCTACAGTGTAGATGCACCCTCAGTCTGGGAAAATATAAAGTGATCCAGATTGGCAGACATATAGGCAATTTGATTGTGTTTTGATAGAGAAAAGGAGGACTACAAGCACCATGTGTAACCCTTCTTGGCTTCTCTTTCTACATTCTATGAGTGAAGAGGAATCAAACTGTATTGGGGTAGTCTCCCACCATTCAAATAGCTGGAGAATAATTATGCTGGTAGTTTTCCATTAATTTTTGCTTTTGAACATGTGAGTTAAGCAGAAAAGGAAAAACCCTGAAATTCAAATAAGAGCCATTTGGTGGAGTTGTGCTCTAAGTTAAAAGCATTCCAGGTTTTGCAAGACTTGAACTTCTTCTCAACTAATTTTTTTTCCTGTGCTCACAAATAAGTGGGGATTTTATGCCTTTCCCCCAAAGCACATTTTCGTGTCGATGTTTCTGAAAATGAGTTTTAATGCAATTTTGATTGGTGTCTAAACACAAACACATAAACACACACACAACCTTTTGCTTGAAAAGGGCAAAGGTTTGTAGGAATGCAAGCTGCTGTGTGATATGTATATGTCACACCTGCAGCCTTTTTGTCATAATGATGAAAAATTGGCTCTGGAGAAATAAAAGCAATCTCACTGAGCCAAAGAGGAGTTCTCACATGCAAATATTCTTTTGTGGGAGAAAAAAACTGCAGGCTTGTGCACAATTTATCAGTCCCCTCCAGACAGGATGAATGTATCAGGAGATTGTGTTATTAGTTGCTGTAGTTTTATCTTTTTAAAAGGTAAAATAAACCCAAGTAAGATTTCTTTGTCTTAGATTATTTCCTACCATTTTTGGTACCAGCATACTCTCAGTTGGGTTTCTTTTGAATTCTGAGCCATAAGGGAACAGCACACTCTCTTCTCCTCTCTGGGCCTTTCACATTACAAAAATAATCACATTTTATTCCACTTTAATTAACATTGATAGATTCTGTGTAATCCTGGGACTGGCAGTTAAGGAACAGCATTTAGAATTATCAGACAAAGCTCTCTAACAACTCATCAAACTACCATTCTTAAAGATTTCATAGGCTGGAAACATGGCATGTAAAGTGGAATCAATGCTGCTATAATTTAGCAATGTGAATTGTGTCCTCTTTACTCTCTCATGGCATCTACACTGTAAAATTTGACACCAGTTTAACTGCCAATACTATAAAATCCTGGCATTAGTGCTCTTTTGGAATATATATATATATATATATATATCCAAGCCATGGATGACTATATCCATGGATTTGTACTGTTAAACCCAGGGTGAATTTTGTGAGAATATTTGTGAAGTTAAATAATAATAATAATAATAATAATAATAATTTTATTTTTGTACCCCGCCTCCATCTCCCCAAAGGGACTCAGTGCAGCTTACATATGGCACAATGTTCATGGAACAACATAAGAAAAAAAAACCCAGATACAATAAGAGATAAAACCACAGCATATAAAAATTATTTAAACTTAAAACAGTGCCTAAATGACCTATGGTGACAGCTATCGTAAAACATGTCCAACCGTAACTAGGAGCAGGGAAATGGCATAATGCAAGTTGTAGCTCATGAACTAGGGAATGGGACGAAAGTGCAGTGCTGTCATGAATTGTGTCATTGAGTTTTTTCCTAGTTGAAAAGAACAATCACATTAAGAACCAGCCCTTGTGTAGCTTAGTAGAATCAGTACATTAAAGAATGTGTCGAATTTTCCTCCCAACGTACATAGAGAAACTTAATTTGTGCATTGTTTTGAGTTAATGTATTATAATTACTTCAAATGAATATAAACTCAGCCATGTCATGGGTGAAATGTTACCACAGAATGATGAAGGGAAACTCAAAATATGATCCTGCTGCAAGTCTCTTTGGCTGTTTAATCAGCTTTTCCAGCAGCTGAGTGGTATAGATTTGTGTTCTAGCAGACACCACTCTGGCAAATTATATGGTAGAAGTCCTGCTTTGATAACTGCTTATGAAATAAATAGTGAAGCCACCAACTGACAGACAGAGGTGCCATTCACTGATCTGTAACCATCCTGCAAAGGCCAGGTTCACACAACCATTTGTCGAGAATACCCCACGATAGATTCACCTTAGCATTGCCATACTACAATAGATTATAATTATTAACTATACAAGTTTTCTTGGGTGGTTTTATTTTCTGTATAGAAAGGTCTTGCATTGAATAAAATGTAAGGCATTGCTCTTTTTTACTCCTGTCCATTTCAAAATAATATTGCAGAATGCCAGCCCTGGGCTTCCATCCCAAGAGAAATGTATGCTACAAAAATAATGACAAAGACTACAGCAGTATCACTCAGCCAAACCAGGTAGTGTGGCAGCCATACCACAACTGGTAACCTCAACTGGAGTATACCTATTGAATCATAACTGGGGTTTATACATGTAAAGAAGCGTTAATCCCACCGCTTGTCAACAAAAATGTAAAGAAGCAGCGCTAATCTCACTAAAATGCCACCAAAAATTATGTGAGGAAGTATTAATCTTCTTTAATGCCACCAATATTCTGTGAGGAACCTTCTTTTAAATATCAATTAAGCTGCCACCAATATGTTTAGAGACGCTGGATTATGTCTCTGTTTATCTTTAGTTGTGTTGTGAGGTGACTTTGGTAGTGTGGAATGCACCAAGCATAAAAGCAATGGAGGAGGCAGGTTTGAAATACAAAGAGAACAAGATTTATTGTTAACAGAACGTAATTGTTGCAGTTTTGAGAATTTGAACTTGGCACAAGGCTTGATGTTACAAAATGGCTGGTTTGAGATACATGCTTCTGATGATACAATTCTACAAACTTCTTCTTTAGTGAAGTGCTTATACTACTTCAGAGTTCCCTATTGTGAATGTCCACACTGTTTGCCCAATACTCGGAACAAACCACTGATCACCAGTCTTTCCTTACTGGCAATCTTGAAGACCCCCTCTGTTAGATTCCTTTAACCTAAGCAATCTAACAAGGTAACACCTTCAGCTCTCTTGCTGAAGAAATATTCACAAATTCTAGGAACTACTGAATTCTCACAGCTTCACAACAGAGCCCTAACTGGCTCTCCTCTTCCCCGGGTCTCATCCACCGGACTGGAGCTTAACTGCCACTTTCAAACCTTTTTCTCCTTAAGCTCCGCCCACCTTCTCTGAGGCTTTGTCTTGTCACCATGGCAACCTATCCCTCACAGCTAGGCCATGGCAATAAATGTAATACATAAATACAGTTTAAATACAGTATAATAAACACTCTATAATAAACATTTCTCTACAATACACAACTGTTGATTCACCATGAAACAATTGATTATTGAAAATTGTGTTCAGTTCTGGGCACCACAATTTAAGAAGGATATTGAGAAGATGAGATGTGTCCAGAGAAGGGTGACCAGGATGCTCAAAGATACTCAAAGATCTAGAAACCCAAGTCTTACGAGGAATGATTGCATCTACACTGTAGAATGAATGTGGTTTGATACCACTTTAACTGTCCTGGAATCATAGAAGTTGTAGTTTAACAAGGTATTTAGTTTTCTCTTCCAAAGAGTCTGGGGTCCACAAAATTAAAATTCCTATGATTCCATAGCACCAGCAGTTAAAATGGTATCAATGTGCATTCATTTTACAATGTAGAGTCAACCTTTAGGAACTGGTTTTGTTTAGCTTCTGGCAACTCTAGGGCCCTTCCACACAGTCCTATATCCCAGAATATCAAGGCAGAAAATCCCACATGATCTGAGTGTAGACTCAGATAACCCAGTTCAAAGCAGATACTGTGGGATTTTCTTCCTTGATATTCTGGGATATAGGACTGTGTGGAAGGGCCCTAGAGTTGCCAGATTCTGTTATTTAAGACCCAAAACCTGAGATCTACAGATAATCCTTTGTGATATCATAGGGCAGGCCCAGGTTGTTACTAGAAGTAGTCCCTCTTGGTGTCATTAAGTATGATATATTAAGTACCAACCACAGGGCACCAAGTTCACCGCATTCCAATTGATCACATGAAAACACCAAAGCAAGAAGGCACCCAAATAGACACTTACATACTTATAAGGCTGCACTCTTGCTTGAGGTTTTCCCCCTTGCCCTAAGGACTGGAAAATAAGCCTCGGGGTCAGAACTTCTGATCTGGAAACACTATTCACATCAGGATAGCACCATTACACATCTGCCAAGTAGGGAGGAGAACATTATTAATCATTAGAATTCCAAACCTGTCATAGGTCCTTTTTATTGCTCCCTACTGGCTTCAGTTGTTTCTTTAGCCCAGTTGTTCCCAACATTTGATTCTCCAGCTATTTTGGACTTCAGCATCCACAGTTCCTAACAGCTGAAAAGCTGGCTGGGGTTCCAGCAAGTTGAAACCCAAAATACCAGGAGAATCATAGAATCATAGAATCATAGAATCAAAGAGTTGGAAGAGACCTCATGGGCCATCCAGTCCAACCCCCTGCCAAGAAGCAGGAATATTGCATTCAAATCACCCCTGACAAATGGCCATCCAGCCTCTGCTTAAAAGCATAAGCGAGCCACAAGTTAGAAGTAAGAACAGATATTGCACTGTAGAAAGGCACATAGGAAATAACACAAAGAATATTCCCCTGAAACTTGTCTATTCCTCCTTCAGAACTATCAAGTAGACACAAAGAAAAATAGTATGTACACTCACTCCACTACATGGGGATGAGATGCTTCTTGTGATACAAGAGCTCCTTTGACTTGAGGATATTTGCCAAACCTACCACTTTCAATGTACAGTTCTTATCCATCAGCCAATGTTGTTCTGAATCATCTGTATTCTGGATATTATCAGTGGTATATAATATTTTGCCTTACCCAGCAGAATTAAAGAGATAATGACCTATGAGCAAATTGAAGAAAAAGCAGCCCAGTCAACACACAAAGAACCACAACTTTATGATGAGGAAAAACGGGGAGATTAACTCTCAGCTTTTGCTGAAATTCCCCTGCTGGGATAGAGCTTAGCTTGTTCTCTTGGCACACAGTAAAAAGAACAATAAAAAGAGCTCATCTTAAGGCATTCACATTTTGAACTAGGGTTTGTTAGAAACTTTTCCACCTGCTTTGAAGCAAAAGCTCTCCCTTAACACCTAATCACAACCATATCCATTAACTATAATGTGTAAGCCTTCAAATTATCTGATGTCTTTTAATGATGCAGAAAGAAAAGATTTAAGGCAACTGAAAGTAGGAAAGGGCAAGGAGGGAGGGCAATGAGGAAGAACACACAAATCTGTGAAATTATCTGCAGAGACTAGATAAGATATTGCAGCATTGGCACAACTTGAGGATTGTGCACAGATTGCTGCACTTTTCTTCAATTACTATTTGTTCCTCCCAATGGAATTGATCTAGTTTCTAGCAAACAGAACTTTGAATTAAACACAGTACGACCACTGTAAATACAGAACTCATATCCATAGTTCTCTTACCTATACCTGTGGTGAGGGATAGGGAGGAATGGTCTCCTAGGAATTTGCTAACTTTTCCAGGCAATTTCATTGTATATTTACACTAGACATTACCATATAATTGCTGTGAAGAACATAGCAAATTTCTAGAGAGAATACACCCAATGCAACTCTATGGTATATTTGGACCAAAAGCCGGATTATCTAATAGTGTTTGTTTATAGCCATGGCTTCAAGTATGGTTCCTGGCAGCACTGGGGTCTTACAGTAGTTTCAGTGCTAAGTTATTACTAATTGCTCCCCCCCCCCCAAAAAAAAAGAAATAATTAAGGCACATAAAATTTCTATTATGATTTTAAACAGGGTTGTATGAAGCTACGGGCAGCATTAAAAGGTGTCTTGGGGTTACCTGGATACGCCTACTTAGTGGCAGAAAGCACGAAGGATAGAGTTGAAATTAGCTGTGTTTTTCAAAATATCCCAGGTGGGGGTTCTGCAGCATGGCATGTACTAAACTGATGAATGTGTTATGCATACCAGGGGGCCTATGATAGTACATAATTGTAGTGCTATTATTCCACTTTAAGTACTATGGGTTCATGATATGGAATCTTTGAATTTGATAGTGTTTCCTGTCACCCATCTAACTCAACATTTCTGTAAGTACTGTATGGTGTTTGGAGGAGAAGTTGGGGGTAAAGGTTTGCAATGGAAAGATGCAATACAAGTCAAAAAACAGAGTACAATCAGAACAACTTGTACTGGGCTGAAAATTTCTTGCTAATTCACTGCTCCTCCAGGTGTTTTAGACTTCAGCTCCCACAATTCCTAACAGCTGGTAAGCTGGCTGAGATTTCTGGGAGCTGAAGTCCAGAACACCTGGAGGAACAGAGTTTGAGAAAGACTGTAGAACAGTGGTTCTCAATCTGTGGGTCCCCAGGTGTTTTGGCCTACAACTCCCAGAAATCCCAGCCAGTTTACCAGCTGTTAGGATTTCTGGGAGTTGAAGGCCAAACATGTGGGCACCTACAGGTTGAGAACCACTGCTGTAGGATGTGGCAAACACAGAGGGTGCACCTCCTTCCTTTGAAGATTGCAGAAAGATAAGTACTTTCTCCCTCCTTTCCCTTACTTCCAATTCCCCTGTCAACAGTTATCATTCTGTGCCCATTACAGATGCCCAATTCTCATTGAGTTAATTTGGGGGTTCTATTCACTTGGGTTGGGGGCTTCTGCAAATTTCAGAGTTTCCCAAAGCCTGTTGTCTGCAGCTGATATTGTTTGGTTCACATGAGCATTAGTAGTCAGTGCACAAATTTGTTGCTCAGTGTTCATATATTTCTTCTTCTCTCTTTGACCTATAAAAGAGACAGTTGACAACATTTTGTAGAAGGAAATGGAAACTGAAGTTAGAAGGATGCATAGTAGAGGAAGATACAGAGTAGCCTGGAGTGATTTTCTTCTCTCCCTGAAGGAAGTCACATCACCAAGGAGGTAGAGCCAAATTTTGCAAGGTTGGAGTGTCAAGATCTTTTCTAATTATTAGGGGTAGACTATGATGTAATCAACTTCCATCCCTTCCATTTTTTCTGGTTCCTAAGAGTTCAGCAGCAGTGTACACAGTAATAATAATAACACTTTATTTATATTCTGTTCTATCTCCTCGAGGGGACTCAGAGCAGATTACAACATACACAGATAGGCAAATATTCAATGCCTTTTAATACAGTGAAATAACAATGATACACAGAACAAAGGTAAAGGCTGTATAGCTGTGGATGGAACAGTTACATAGAATCATAGAGTTGGAAGAGAATGCAGGGGCATCCAGTTCAACCCCCTGTCATGCAAGAACACAGATTCAAAGCATCCCTGATGATCCAGCATCTTGTTGTTGTTGTTGTTGTTGTTGTTGTTGTGTGCTTTGTGTGCCAGAGAAGGAGGCTCCACCACTCTCCAAGGCAGCATATTCCATTGTATAGAACACAGATATCTATTACTAAGATACACAAAGTATTATGTTATTGTTGTTGAAACTTCAAATCTGATGTCATGTGACAGGTTTATTACTTATAAACACAATATAATGTTGTTCTTTTCATACATGTAATTATAGTATCAGAGACCTGTCTCCTGCTGAAATATTAAGAAGGATTCATTACCTGAAGGTGTTTTCATCACCAACACCGAAACAAGGAACTACACCCGAGATACCCTGTTGTAACCTGGTCACCATGTAGAACTCATCTGACACAACCTTGGATGCCACAAATAGTCCTTCGAAATATCAACAAGTGACTCTTTAAATCATCAGACAGATTGGACTATTATGTTTATCTACATGAATACGAACATTTATCCATGACAAAGAGAAGTTGTTCCTCTATATCAGAGGTCCCCAAACTAAGGCCTGGGGGCTGGATATGGCCCTCCAAGGTCATTTACCCAGCCCTCACTCAGGGTCAACTTAAGTCTGAAATGACTTGAAAGCACACAACAACAACAACAACAACAACAACAACAATCCTATCTCATCAGCCAAAAGCAGACCTACCCTTCCCATTGAAATACTAATAAGTTTATATTTGTAGAAATGTTCTTCATTTTAATTATTGTATTGTTTTTAAGTGTTTTTTGCATTACAAATAAGATATGTGCAACGTGCATAGGAATTCATTCATGTTTTATTTCAAATCATAATCCAGCCCTCCAACAGTTTGAGGGACTATGACCTGGCCCTCTGTTTAAAAGGTTTGTGGACCCCTGCTCTATATTGTGTTTATAAGTAATAAACCTGTCATATGACATCATTTTTAAAGTTTCAACAACAATACCATACTACTTTGTGTAGCATATTCCACTGCCCAGTAGCTCTTAAGAGGGAACAATGATTCAGGATCTATTACCTGTGAAGAACTTTTGCACAATGATGCTAATTTCAGGGCCTTATTGAGATCTTGTTCCAGATTAGGAGACACTGGTCTGATGTTTAGGTGGAATTTGAATTCACTGTTCTGTATCCCAGTCGCCAGAGCATCCAAAAACAAGCTTACCCCCTGCTCAGTGTTTCTCAACAGCAATATACCGTTATTTTATTTTAGTAATCTAAAGTATTTGGAAGTATCTTCATTTTGTTTCAACATTAAAACCCATTAGCTTAAAAACAGTATTAGCAAGTATTCTTACAGGATTATGTGAGAGGTAGTAGTGTATCCAATTATGCTGGGGAAAGTGGAAGGCAAAAGGAAGAGGGGCCAACCAAGGGCAAGATGGATGGATGGATGGCATCCTTGAAGTGACTGGACTGACCTTGAAGGAGCTGGGGGTGGTGACGGCCGACAGGGAGCTCTGGCGTGGGCTGGTCCATGAGGTCACGAAGAGTCGGAGACGACTGAACGAATGAACAACAGCAGTGTATCTTTCAATATTCCCATGCCGTGAACAAGAGCCAGACAGATATCACTACATTGCACATATTGTGTGTAGTTGTGAAGTCCAACAAACAAGAAATAACATGAATGCATGCTTGTCTGAACTCTCCTTGGGATCCTAGCTGTTAGATTGTACTTCAATAGTTACCTGGCTGAGGGATTCTGGTATTTTCAATGTAGTCTAAGTGGAATGTCATAGGCTAAAATCCTGCTGTGATGAAAAGCCAGAATCAATCCAGCACTGGGCTTTCAATATCAGGAGGGACACCTTGAACTGGCTTACAGACAGGCGACAGAACAACCAGCAAATGCCCTAATATTGCCTTCTGTTGCTAAGCAGATGAGCCATCATCTACTGTCCTATATTAGCTTAGGATTTTTCAGGGTACATGTGGTTTTGACTTTGAATCTTTTGGAGGATGTTACATTTGGCAGCCATGACAAATGGGGCCAAGGTTATGAATATTATCACTGCACCAGGCTATTATGAATACATAGTGCTCTGTAAAATGGCATCTGTGTAATGCAGTCACATTATGATACTATATATCTGACGAGAGAGATGAAGAATCATTTAAAAGACTTCAGTTCATGATAGAATTATAATATAATGATAATATTATTCAGAATTAGAAAAGGTAGGCTCTGTGAATGTCCATTTTGATCGAAAACACTCCAGAAAATGTGTGAGACACACTGGGTAAAAAGAAACTAGACTCAGCAACCTGGACCTGCAACAAAATAACACAAAATTGTATTCTCCACAAAGAGAAGTAAATTCTTCATGTTCAGGATCCTAGTCAACACGCCACACTTTCCTCCTACAAACTTGGTTTTCTATGCCTTTTTCATAGTTGGTATTGAATTTCTTGATTAGGCTTTTTATTTTTAGAGTGAATAGGATATGCCAGATCGCATGTTGAAAATTAAAACAGCAGTGATGCAGCAAGTATCCTTAACAGGTGACAGGATAGTTAGTTATCCCCTGATATTCACCCTGTTCATTTTCTTTAACTGTATCTAAATTGTTGTGCTTACATACTGTCTACTTCTTTTCTCTGAAATTATATCCTGCTTCTTCTGTTTCCTAGGAAGATGGGCAGCACATGGAATATCACTAATGGATATCTAAGCACACTTGCACACATGGAAGTCAGCTTAAGACTTCTCCAGCCAAGTTTAGGGACTGTGCAAGATTTCTCAATAGGTTTCTTAAAATATTAAATATTTAAAAAATACCAATTTGGAGATATTTTAGCAAAATTCGGAGTTGGTTTGTTTGGTTGGGGGGGGGGGTGTCAGGTTCTGTTACCACTTGCCATTATGGTGACTTATTAAAGAAAGCTCAGAAGTTTTAGCACAAGTGCAGGAAATATGTGGATGGATAGTAGTACCATACCACATCTTGCTCCTCCACTGCCATATTATACATCTTTTGAATTAGCTGCTTTGAACTGGATTATATAACTCTACACTGCCATATAGTCTAGCAGATAATCTGGATTCAAAAACTGAATTATATGACAGTGTAGATGGGACCACAGCCTGAATTAACTCCAAGATGTCTTCACAACATTCTTGTGCTTCCACTCAGTATCACAGGTTATAACTGAAAATGTATGCATACAGATATCCCTCACAAAATTCTAATTTCACCCTATTACTAATGAAGCATTTTTAGTATATGATTGAGAGATATCAAAATGAATTTATCTAACTTCACTATCATTGCCAGCTCATATCAGAGAAACATAAATGCATAAAAAGTGTGAAAACCCATTATTTGATGGGCCCAATTAAGTCAATGAATGCAGCCTGTTTTGCCAATGGAAAACTGGTACAGATAATGTTTCCTGCTCCTCACTTCTTCACATAGTGATAGGTCCATAACCACAGGATTCATTTTGGAAGAGAGACTTCAGAACACTTTTGCTATCTTTCAAGTATCTGCTTGTTTGCATATATATTGTCAGAGCACAGTAGAGGCAATTAAACTCCTGAATCAGGTAGCTCAGTTGCTGGTCCTGCATTAGGATTCTCAAATTTACAGATGCTTCAGCTCATGCCAACCTCTACTAAAGAACACTATTTTCTGAATTTGGACTGTAATGAACTGCTTTCTTTTCATGCGTATGCTCCTTTACAACATTGTTTCCAATCCAATGCAACAAACAACTTAGGATGAGTGGGCTGCAGTAGGGTGAAGAACATCTCAAATCATCAGAACTATTATGTGTTATCTGTTATTCAGGCTCTGTACAATTGATGGTAAAGCAATAAGATTCTTAAACATTCCTTAGCAGGCTGTTAATTAAGGTTTGGAGCAGGTTTATTTTGGTCCAAAAGAAGACAGATATGACAGGCCAGAAATTGGGTTGTACTTACGGAGACAGTGCCTTGTATCACTCAGATGAAAACAAGCATTTCCTATTACAGTTGGGTTTTCCTTGAGCCACAGTTACTTACATGCCACTAACTGATATGGCAACATCATATGGGATCCTGGAATTTGCAGTTTAGGAAGGTCAGTCCCCAGAATTCCACAGGATCTGCCATAGCAATTAAAGTGGAATGTAGTGCTATAACGCTGTGATTTGATTAGTATAATGGTCTTTCTGGGCTCTGTTGTACTCCTGTACTATTCAAGATTTTCTGGTCCTGACTCTTGCTTTGCCCTTTGGAATTAATTTGTTTATAGATGCTGATTCCTGGCTTCTCATGGGGCATTTTAAAGTGCTGCCCACAGGCTAACAATGACAAACATTGGAGGATTGTTGGTACATTTCCTCCATTTTAAGAATGAAATCATTATTATTTCACTAGTTCCAAATCTCAGAGATTGGAAAAGTTACATTTTTGGAGTGCACTTCCCTGAAGCCACACTGGGAAGAGAAATTCTGAAAGTTGCAGTGCAAAAAGTATTTTTAAAACTCTAAAAATATAACTATCTAAAGATATGTTAAGTGGGAAGATTTTAGGAGTTGACTTGAAACGGAATTGGTTGAGCCCTCTAACCTTAAAAGGAATCAGTAATAAAAATCAGGACATATGTGGTCAAACATCAAAGGGTGATGAAGATGACAAAGTTTACACATGAGGAAAAACACACAAACTTGGGAGCCTATTGGAAAGGGCATAATTCTAGCTCTTCTTATTCTTTTCCCATAGGGAGCTGATTGCAAACTACTTTTGCAATTTGAACTCGCTATGTGTCCATGCAAATAAGTTTAACCCAAAGGGAGAAAGTCATAGTAGTGCTTCATGAGCAACTTGAAATGGTGGAAGAGGAATAGCGAGCACTTAGGGCACTTAATCTAGAACTTTATCTAGTTCTATGATACAAAGACAGTTACTCAACTTGTAGATATTGGAGATATTATCACTAAACCACAAGTCAGAACTTGATGATATCTATGATTCAAATATTGTGATGACTTATTTATTCCCACTTGACTTCAGTCGAAGGTTTATTGACTGAAATAAAGGCTACTAACTGACTGACTGACTTGACTTGAAAGTGGGGCATTTTAAAAGCAGCCAAAAATGTGGGGTAACAGAAGATTCATTGGGAAAATTGAAAAGTAAGTAATAAATGACATGAGATAAATCCACAATCCAAGCCAGCAGTTTTTCCTTTGAACTAATAATAATTTTAAAAGTGCTAAATGTCATGAGGGACCTTATTTGTGCAAACAGAAAGTTTTGCCGAACAAAGGAAGATGTCTTACAAAGCATATTAAGCAAACTTCACAGGGCGCGTCTGAACTTTAAACCTTTACAAATTCAGTTGATTAATGGATACAAACAAAATAACCATGCCAATGGAGAGTGGGCCTAATATAACCTCAGAGTGTCACTTGAAAAACCTGAATCAGCACATCCCTATTTCCTCACCAACTCAACTGTTAAGTAGTAGGCAGGCTGTGATTAATTTAGCTTTGGCAATGTGAAAATGTTGCCTTTTTCATTCCAATGTAAGCAGCCACAAAGTCCTGTACTACTAACTTCTGGATTCAGATTGCTTAGGGCACATAATAACTTTTTAGGAGAGGAGATTTTAGTAGGTTTAGCTTACATCTCTTCTGTGTGTATGTACCTTCAAGTTCTTGCGGCAAACCTATGGATTTTTTTTTACTGTTTTTAAAGACATGGAATATTCAGATATGGTTTTGGCAGTTCTTTCCTCTGAAATATATCCTATAGCAACTGGTATTAATTTTTTGGCCTCCCATCTAAATATTGACCTGCTTTCCTTCCAAGTAGATATCAAAATGCCCTTTTCCAATGGACCACTTTATTCCATGCACACATTTTGTAGTCTAAGAATGTGCAACTTCAAGAAGATGAGGACCATTTCTAAGTGGCTGTGAAAGACCATAACTGCCATGTCTTGAGCCTTGCCCCATGGAGGGGATGGACATAGCCAACCATATTCCTCAGAAGTTTGGACAAAAAGGCTGGAAGTTTCCAAAATGACTGTTCATGCATTGTAGAGTCTTCTGAAGCTATGACCGGCTCTCTCCCAATTTACAAAAATGCCCAGATGTGTCTGCATGTGATCCAATCCCTGCACTTCGTTCATCCATATTTTAGTCCTATGGAAAAAGGCAAGACTCAGTCCAAAGAGCACATTGTCTTCTGGAGATAAAACAGATTAATGCCTGGTTATGTAAGTACTGCTGAACACTGCTTGTGTCCAGCTATTAAATAGTGATGGGAATATGTTGGGAAGCTGTCTTGTATGGGAAGGGATGATTTTGGAAATATTAAATATCTATTTTCACAATGTTTCAAAATCTTAGCCATATATAGGCATTACTGACTACCCTTTCAAATTAGGTCAAGGATTATATTGAATTAGACCAAGTTTACCTACTACTTTTTGTCGTTTTCAGAGATACTTCATATCCTTTACTTCATAGGAGAGATGTACAAAAAATATGCCTATGCCACTTTCAAGTTTTTATAGCATTTGGGTTCTTTTTTATTATGTATATATCAGCTTTCAGCTTCCCATGTGCTATAGAAATATATTTGATGAAGTCATTTCAAACAAGAAGAATGTAGTATAAATGCATTTTCCTCATTAATAATATCCAGAGAGTGAGGCTTTCCATAATAAAATGTTCATAGAAGGGGGAAAAAACATAATGAAAAATGCTTGCAGTGTTTACTGCTGATGTGGTGTAAGGAAATCAGAGTTACATCCCTGGTTCTCCAAGAATCTGGGACTTTATGTGTACATAGAATCATTAGAGAAGTGCATAGAACTGCAGACAATGCACTGTTGCTGGAATTACAATGTCCATTTTATTGCTGCTGATTATTCTCTAACAAGATTATGTGCAAAATATGCTGATAACCACAACTTACTTTGCCTGTTGTTTTTTTTTAAAAAAACTTTCCATTGTTTAGCAACTGTCATGTCATGCCAAAATGAGAGCGGCTCCAGAATGGCACAGCACAGCATTTTAAGAAATCAAATCTAACACAGCAGGCCATATTTGTTTGGACTTGTAATGACCCGAACTCTTTGGAGAGCAATTTGCACACAGTTTGGTGCCATGCCAGTTACTTACTTGGCTATATTAGCAAGTCCTCAGTTTTAGGAGGGAGCATAGTTTTAAATACTCATAGCTCGTTATGCTGATTACTTTCTTCCTTGAACAAGGAAGGAGAATCATTGATACTATCATAACAAAATATCTATCCTTTTGGTCATTTACAGTGGAATGCCTAAATGTAAAAAGCAAATAACAGTAAAATAAATATTTTTTATTAGTTACCACAACAGTTGCATCTATAAGAAGCAATTGTTCATCCCAAAACAGTGGTAAAATGCTGTGATTTCAAGCCCCATATATACAGAGAAAAAGAAAAGGTGGGATACTGGTGGACAAAAGGGTATCAGCTCTCAACATATTAGGGTACTTGTTGGGGTACATGAGATGCTCACATCCTTTAAAATTGTTTTTAAACCAGTGATGTTAACAGAAGTATCATTCCATAAATGCTCAAACCATTAAGATTACACCCAATCACTGCATTCTCAATCCCAACATATCTGGCTCAACACCTTGATAAGTTTCACAGAAGTCTCTGGTGACAGCTGATATAAGCTATAAAAATACTTTCTGGAATTCAATTTCTACAATTTGTTAATGTCCATGTTGTCTGAAAAATGCTGAGAACTGCACTCCAAAGAGTAAACATACAACCTATGGAGTTAAATGTCACCCATTTCCAACTCCCTCCCCGCAAAACCAATCTATGCTTTTTAGTAAATTTATTGGGTGGCACCATGGTAGATTTGGATGGACAGAAGACATCTTTACCTGGAGGTTCCTTTCCTAGCTGAAGCTGGTCTTGTTCATGGTTGCTATTTGAAACTCTTTAGAGCTGATCAAACTGGAAAATGGGAGAAAGTCATCAAGGTGAAAAAATAGAGTCGAAGTAGAGTATAAAAAATAATAATAATAAACCTTTATTTGTACCCCACTACCATCTCCCGAAGGATTTGGTGCGGCTTACAAGAGGCCGAGCCCAAATACAACAATAAAACAGCAGCAGCAACAACAACACAATAACTCAAAAAACAAAGCAATAACAATTAACAGCACCCAATGACGCAATTAAAAACAATGGCCAGGCCAATTGTAACAATTAAAATTAAAAAGTGCTGGGCATGCCTTGCTTTTGTAAGCCGCCCTGAGTCCCCTTTGGGGTGAGAAGGGCGGGGTAGAAGTAACCGAAAATAAATGACAAGGTGGGGTGTTTGGAGGGGGATGGGACAAGATCCTTCACAGTACTTGCCAGTATAAGTCCACACAAACGTACTTTAGTGCTGATTGTGCTACATCACTATTCTGTTGAATACCAACATACTACAAAACTGTGTATCTGAAATAGTGATTGATTAATGTCCCTTTGTGCAATTAGCTATGTCCATACGACCAGTGAATAAAGAAGTATGTTGAAGGCATTGGCAAATTGTTATGCACCATCAAGGAATGCATAATTCCATGTACCACAGTTAGATTTGCAGATCAACACTTAGGCAACTGTGAACTAAATGCAGATGTTGCCCAACACCCCAAAAGTACAACTATGTGCATAAGGGAACTTAGACATGCATAAAACAGAAGCAAGAATCTATCCAAGATGTTTTGTAACAAAGATTTAGAATACTTTATGCATTCTTTTTGCTGAAGAAATGTCGGTAATACAGACTTTTAAAAATCATTTTTGTTTTCAGCCCCAATGGGTTTTTTTTTGTTCTATTTGCTAGCACAGTTTTGTTGCACGTAGGTTGAAGCAATAACTGTCAAAAGTATAATCAAAATAGAAAGCTAGTAGTTGAACATCTCTATAAGAACTTTCCTCTTAGAAATGTATGAGAATGTTTTTTCTTACATGATTCAGAAAGGCAAGAAGAGAAACAGTGGGATATCTCATATAGTTACTTCTTTACATACATACTTTCTCTTCATATATCCATTTTAGCAGTGTCACCATTACTGGGAAGTATGGAAGTCACCTAAGCTACAGAAAAGAATATAAAGAAGATAGAAACAAATAGTACATACAAAAATGGTTGTATTATTATTATTATTATGAAATGTCTATATCATATATTAGTATGGAAATAAAGGCAGATGTACTATGGTGTATTACATGAGCTCATGTTACACAATTTTAGTTACTTATATTTCAAGACCCCCTTCCTTGATGGAGGTAAGAGCAGCAGAAGACCAGGCTACAAGTGCTGAGCTCCTGGAAACAGCTTCTTCCCCCAAGTGCCAAATCCAGTGGGCAGTTTGCTGTGCAAAGCCATACCCACCCACCCACCCCCAACCCGGAAGTGGAAGAAGATGAATCCCTTTCTAAGAGTAGAGAAGCATTGGAAACCTGATTAGATATCTCTCTGCAGATGAAAGAGAGAAAGTCCTTTTTCATCTTAGAGAGATGCAGTACTTTCTACAAGATTTAGCATGCAAAGAGGAGTCTGCTTTCAGGAGCTCAGCATAGGCATCCTGTACCCCAATGTGTGAGTAATGAGTTAAAATTACAGGAGAGGAGACTCCACCAGAACATTAGGAAGAACTTCCTGACTGTAAAAACTGTTCAACAGTGGAGTTCTCTGCTTCAGAGTGCAG
This sequence comes from Anolis sagrei, assembly GCF_037176765.1. Taxonomy (NCBI): domain Eukaryota; kingdom Metazoa; phylum Chordata; class Lepidosauria; order Squamata; family Anolidae; genus Anolis; species Anolis sagrei. The sequence goes on from NC_090023.1 coordinate 250,127,648, forward strand.
TGGAAGCTTCTTCCTTGGAGGCTGGATGGCCATCTGTCAGAGGTACTTTGATTGTGCTTTTTCTGCATGGCAGGGGATTGGACTAGATGACCCCTTTGGTCTCTTCCAACTCTTTTATTCAATTATTCTAAGACCAGACTGGCAAACTCTCACCCAGAAAGAGGTACAGATTTTACACACAAAAATGTATTATGTGAATGCAATATGCTGATCTACTATATTAAAGGAAATAAGGTTTCATTTCCTCCTGAAACACATCTATTTTCATTGTGAGACTTATTATTTTCAAAGTGAGCCCATATCTCATTTCTATTGCAGGTGGATATCTGGACTGGCAAGCTTTCCCATTAATACCATGAATCCCAAGTATAAAAAAGAGATCTTTTTTTCAATGAGAATTTCAAAATGTTCATCATAATTAGCAATCATGCATATTTCTGTGGCACTGTTGCTTTGGGGTCAATAGTAGTCACCAGAACCAGAGCCCTAAAGCATAACTTTTCTAGGACACACGCAAATCATTTTTTCAATGTTATCATGTTGTCTGGCTTGCCCAGCTTTCCAAAACCTAGCCATAGAAAACTGGATTTTATCAAGAAAAAATAACAATGGTCATGTTGGTGGGAATATTAAAAGTTGCTGTCCAATATACAGGCAGTCCCCAAGTTATGAACAAGATAAGTTCTATAGGTTTGTTCTTAAGTTGAATTTATTTGTAAGATGGAATAGGTACATTTTTAAGTATAACTCTAGATAGAGAGAAGGGGGGGGGCACTTTTGATAGAATAGGGAAGAGTTCACATTCCTGTGGTGTTTGCTTTGTTGTCTATGTCCCTGTTAAGAAGATTTCATCTCACGTTATGCCCCTGTGGTAATTGGATTTTGAAAAAAAAAAGTCTTATTGTGGAAACAGAGACTGGTGAGAAAGTTTCCCTGGAGATACCCTTTTGCTGTGATCAGTCTTTCAGGAATGAATTTCCCTTCCTAGGGATAGATTTTTCTCACTTTCTGTTGTCTCACCCCCATTTTTAACTATGAGTTGTTTGTAAGTCAGATGTTTGCAACTTGGAGACTGCCTATAGTTGAAGGGCAACCATTCTGAGGAAGACTGCTGTATTGCATGTACACACAAAGATAAAAAAGAGAATTCATTTCCTCCCCTAAAGTGAATTCTCTTTATCCCCCTAGACATATTATAGCATCAAGACTGATTATAATAGATTTTTCTGATAGCATCTCTTAAAAGGTACAGCTGCTGACTATCCCCGGACACTCATTTTCTCCCCCTCCTCCCTAACATGTATAGAAATATATTTTCAGGTCTGTTCTGTGTAAAATAAGCATTTTCCTTCACAGATTGACAGTAAGGTATTTGGGTCATAAATTCAAATCATTGAATTCCTTTTGTGATTTGTTGTGCAGGCTCACATTACAGTCATTTTGTTCTATAAAGGGACCTCTTACGTATAACAAAGATTGTTTTCACACCTTAAAACCTAGCAGCTGTATTGTGACATAAACCTTTGTGGCCTACAGTCCACTGCTTCAAATGTGTGGAGTATTCTCTTGAGCTGAAGGTAGTTAAATACATATGGGTCTCAATCCACATCACCTCAATGTAGCATAAATAAACATATAGGCATACATTGTGCTGGGTTATATATCCCCTGACTAGTACTGAGCCCCTGAAGCTGCCTCATGCAATCATTTTGTGCTTTGTGGGATTGGAGAAGCATCTGGCTACGTCCCCATAGCCAGATACAAAAAGGAATCTACCAAGGTCCTGCAAAAGAACAGAACTGGCCAAGGTTTTGAGGGAATACAGACAAGAAGATCAGAGGGAAACTTCTGGATGAATAGGAATAAAAATTAGAAGCAGAAGCCCTAAGACTGCACAATGCTTTATGCTGTTTTTCAGCATGCAAAAAGAAATTTTCATACACCTAGATTTTTTTTATTAGTTTGTCAAAGTCATGGCCTTGGAGGCTATTAACTAGAGTACAAACATATCATTCATTGAGATGCTACATTCAGAGTTAGGTTCTTTTCCTTTTCATTTTTTCACTCATATGCAAGAAAATGGAAAAATGCAAACAAACATATGCTCCTCTACCCATTAAGTTTACATTAAGGAAATTGTATACAAATGTATCAAGGAAAATGCAAACCAAAATATATACAAGGGTCCATGAGAGGAGAAAAAAAAATAAAAGCTCTCAATAAGATAAGGAACATGGATGAGCCAATACTACTGATGGGGTGCTAAGAAGACTAACAAAAAAAAAGACTTATGGGGTTTCACATCCTTCTTGGCAGCCCTATTTCATATCTTGTCATCTGGAGTATGAGTCGGATTAATCTGACTATCAAGTATTTTATGTTCAGACTTCTTTTTCCTAAAAGTGTCCACTTTTCACAAAGGTATCAAATCTGAGAGAATGCAACCTTTCTTCCAGTAAAGTGTCAAGCGTGTTATACTTCTGCAGCACAATTTGACCTGAATCTTGATAGTTTCACCTCAAGCAGACCCATTGAATCAAATGGTCATAGGCGAGTTAATAGAAAGAGAAGTCCAATTCATGTAATGCCTCATGTAATGGCTTTACTCTAGTCAAGACTAACAACAGGACTGAAACTGAATTATGTGGGAAATCAAATGGAAGATGGAGAGACAAGGACAGATCAAACCTTACCTGCTCTCCCCCTGTGCATACAAAGTGATTTGAAAAGGACTTGTGTTTAAAAAAAATTCAAACTCAGATTGTGCATCTCTTATCCGTAATTCCACAACACTCTGAAATCATCCATATGGGTGATTGAGATAGTGACGCTTTTGCTTTCTGAAGGTTCAGTGCACATAAACTTTATTTTGTGCACAAAATTATTTAAAATATTGTATAAAATTACCTTCAGTCTATGTGTATAAAGTGTATCTGAAACATAAATGATTTTCATATTTAGACTTGGGTTCCATCTCAAAGACATTTCATTACATATGTATATGTAGGTATTCCAAATTTCTAAAAAAGTTAAATAAAATCCAGATCCAAAACTCTTCTGGTACTAAGCATTTTATATAAGAGATGCTCAAAACCTTTTAAAAAAACTTTCAAAGATGTAAGTAAAAATATACAAAAAAGTTGCCAGAAGTTGACACGCTAAACTATTTTTGTCTTATTCTGCTACCATTTCCATTGTGGTATGTATCTGTTTAGACAGCTCTGAGCTGCCCACAGATTTTCACTGGGGAATATTGTACAAGCATACATAAAGGAATTTGTCTTCATTATTGGAAGCTATTTATCATGCCTCAGATATGATTCTTCATGTAACATGATTTTTCTACAACTTCCTGGCAGTTGCAGAGGGACCGTCCAGGTTGCTCTTGGCATAACTCTGCTACACAATAGTCTCCCCATCCAGACTTCATTTTTTTTCTGACTTAATTTACCTGCTGTCATTCCATTCTAATCTTGTACAAAAGAAAGTCATTTCAGGGAGGGAAAGGACCAGATTTTGATACTATATCAGCAATCTAGGCCCCATCTACACTAACCACTTCTATCAGTGTAGAGGCAGATCAGCCTTGTGACAGCCAAACACAGTACGACACTGATCTGGAATAATATTGGGAAAGGCTACCTTAATGCAACCTTACCCTGTGTTAGCCAAAATCAGGGAAAAAAATCCAAATGCTGTCATAGAATTTGGGTTGTCCACTGACATAGAGCCTATGGGAACGGTTGGGCCCCTCTGTCCCCACTGCCCCACTGTCATCCTGTGTTGCCTGGGCTCAGGTGGCCAAAGGACACAGAATGGCAGTCCACTTCTGCCCCTCAATGGTGTAGCAGTCTCCAGCCGCAACATGGATACTACTTGTGTGCCATCATATTGGCTAGGGCATATACTGTGAAGGAAGAGGGAAATGAGGGAAGGTGTCCTCTCCCCACTCCCTTGGCATCAATTTACTCCAGCCAATGTCACTGCATGAGATTACTGACAGGAAAGGGGAACAGTTAGGGGGACTGTCTAGTGTCTAGTGACACTGAACCATGTTCTATGCAGACTCTCAGTTAACTAGAACTCAAGCAACCATAACTTTCAAGTAGCTGACAAAAAATCAAAGAAATAATACTGCATTCATAAAATTGTTTGCATAATACAGTAAAACTTTTTAGATTAGGTCATCTTAATTTGCTTTTAACCACTGTATTTTTATATTAATATTGTCAATACAGAGTATGGTATAGTGTGGAGGATAAGTCTGTTTTTAATAGTATCTCCCAAGCAACCAGAATCTATATTTATCAAACTTTTATCAGTCCCCATGGGTGCTGGTTAAATGAGAGTTTACTTTGTATAGAAAGTTTCTAGTTCTCACAGGGGTTCTTTAGGTGAGTGGAGAAAAATGTCTGACCATTCACACATTGTTGCTTTGTAGTTCCCATCAGCCTTGAGTTAAAAAAAGGAGTGATCCTCTTCTTAACCAGCATAGCCAACAGTGAGGGATGATCAGAGAGGTGCAGCACAAAAACATCTGGATGTCCACCACTACCCCTTCACACACACATGTCCTCTGCACATATATAATACTGCACACAAAAGGCAAATTCATGCACTCAATACACTTTCTTCCAAGTATAGATCTTTTTCATGTGCTAGCATGAGTGTGCATTCCTATAGGATTTCAGAAACCAAAGCACGAAATCTGACATAATAAACAGTTCGAGGTCAAGTCCCATAAATCAGAACAAAGCCCCAGTCGAGAAATGAGCAAACAGTCTGATGGTCATAAATCCAAGATACAACACCAGAGTCCGATGAGGTGTTCATGAGTAGGAGGACTAAAGTTGCTTTCAGTAACCAGCCAGGAAGACACTATTTGATTCTTAAAGAGACTCATCTCAGCCCATGCTCATATTGAGATAAACAGACCAAGGTTTAACTCTTTATAACATAAGGAAGATTCCTAGAGTATATATTCATGTAGAAGTCCAGAAATTGTTGCTTAACAATTGGCACAAAAACCCTGGGTTAAACTAATCCATGGGTCAATGTAAGTACTGTAGGTTAAAAAAGAAGTGATCCTTTCTTCTTAATAGAGTGATGCAAGAATTTCATCCATTCTGGAAAAGGCTAAAAGAAGCACCTCTTTCCCAACACCATGGAATAACTCTGAACTTATCCATGAGTCATATCAAAATCCATAATTTTGCCCCCAAACCTGCCCTCATCATATACATGAGATCAACTCATGTATACACAGTATGTTGCAATGTGTCCTTAACTGTGCAACCTTAAAAGCTCCCTGTTGATTCCGGGAAGTTGAATGGGATGATGTTCCCTACATCAGGTTTCCATAGGCATGTATTCATATTCAGAATTCATAATGGTTTCAAGGTAGGGTCTGATATATCTATAACACATGCACACACACTCACTTTAATGAGAGCTTAGGATACAGACACACTCTCAATTCCCAAGGTTCTAATTCTGTTGCTTTAGGTTATGAAGAGCTTTGATAAAGCCTGTCTACCATTTTGACATATTATAGGTAATTCAATGTGGAAGTCACTATAACAAAAATACTGATTGTGTAATTGCTAAAAATAACAGTAATTTCCTTTCTTATTACAGTCACCATTATTTCCTGAAAATTAACTGTCACTCATCTCTAATCCTCTATTTAAAACAGCAGGTTCCTTTAGACAGTTAGCTTTTAGCAGAGAGTATAAAAAGTAATACAGATTTTTTTGTCCTCTGCTAAATGAAAGTTGTTAAATGTTATAGAGCCAATGTTTTAGAAACGGATTTTTTTCCGTCTTTTCTCCTATGGATATGCCAGTGGTTGCAGTCTGTAGGTGTATCTACACTGTAGAATTAATCCAGTTTACCACCACTTTTACTGGCATAGCTGTAGTTTTACAAGATGTTTAAATCCAAGGATTCCATAGCATTGAGCCATGACAGTTATGGCACATTAATCTCCATTAATTCTACACTGAATAAGCACCCATAGTCTTCCTCCTCTGCCACTGCCTTCCACTTACTAAGCATTATCTTTCCTAATTATTCATGTCTTCTCATAATAAATCCTAACTGCTATCAGTTTCAATAGGTTATTTTGGCTTCAAGTATGACTCCATACCTTGATGTTCTCTAGGATCAATTTATTAGGCTTTTTAGCAGTCCACGGTATTCATAGAACTCTTCTCAAGAACCACATTTCAAATGAGTTGATTTTCTTCATGCCAGCTTTCTTCACTGTTCAGCTTTCACAATCATACATAGAAATTAGAAATACCATTATATGGATCACTCAAATTTTGGTATATAATTACATGTTTTTACATTTGAAGATCCTATCCAGTTCCTTCACAGTTTTTTTCCCAAGTCTTGGGATGCATCTACACCAGTGTTTCTTAACCTTCCTAATGCAGTGACCCCTTAATACAGTTCCTCATGTTGTGTTGACCCCAACTATAAATTTATTTTCGTTACTGCTTCATAACTGTAAATTTGTCCATTTTGATTAATGATTGAGCCAAGGTTTAACCATATCCATTGTGAGTAAAATTATGTTGTACAATTTTGCATTGTGTTTCTCATATATCACTTACAGACGAAGAACTTCATGGTTTTTAAAAAGATGGGTGAAACTTCATGCTTACTTTCTTCAATTTCTAGTATTGGTTATTTTTAAGTTGATTCTGATCCCATTTATGAAAAATTCTCAGACTTTGGTAACTTCTTATAAAATAAAGGAGCCAAACTAATTTCTCACATAAGAAGATGAAAAGGAAATTTCTTCTTCTGCTGGTTGAATGAGAATTTAATTTTGGTTTGTCATCATCTGTACCTGTGGCACTTTACAAAAATGACAAGTTCTCTTCCCAGTAGTTCACAATGGGCAAAAATAGGCTCAAAGTGGACATCGGATGAAAGAAAAGGAAACGGAGTTAGCATGAAATAGAAGAAGAATACATGATTATTTCAGTAACACATACTTAAGACTTGGTTACAATGGACTGAGAACAAAAATGCTGATTGTGTAATCGTTAAATATATAACAGTAATTCCTTTTCTCTGCTGTTATTTCCTGAAAATGAGTAGCCACTTATTCCAGTCCTCAAATGAGCGCGTTAATTTAGATGCTTTGATTTGAGCAGAGATTATAAAGTGTAGTTTTGGGGAGGGAAGCGAGGCATGGATATTACTTGAAGTAACAGAGTGGCAACTGTATCAACTTTTGACAATTTCCTTTTTCATGTGACTATTGAGGAATGATTTCCTGGAAGGCTCATCTACACTATAGAATTAATATGGTTTGACACTACTTTAATTCCCATGACTCAATGCTAATGAATCATGTGAGGTGTAGTTTGACAAAGTCTTTAGCCTTCTCTGCGAAAGAGTGCTGGCACCTCACCAAACTACAAATCTCAATTATTTCATTGCATTCCGTCATGGTGATTAAATCACTATCAAACAGCATTAATTCTGTAGTGTAGAGGCACCTGAAGAGAGATACCAATACTGGGTTCTGAACAAATTCACACACCAAGGAGCTCTTCAGACATTACATGCAGACTTAACAACCATGCACTTCATGTATTTATCCCTTTACACCAATCAAATCATGGCACTAGGAAGAGTGGGATACTTCTGCACTACACATTTATAATTTTATGATTCCATTTTAATTGCCACAGTAACATCCTTTAAAGCCCTACATGGTGTGGGTCCAGGTAATTGCATTTGTTCTGATGGCTTGCTCCTGGGCTACAAGACTCAGACCTTCCATCTCCTTCTTCGTTGTTGTTGTTGTTATTATTGTTCTGCTCCTCCTCCTCCTCCTCCTCAGTCATGAGATTTGCAGTTGGTGGAAGGAGTATTTTCAATTTTCAACCAGAAAACACTATTGACCCATCAAACTTTGAACCTCAGGATCCCATAAGATGGAGCCATGGTAGTTAAACTGGAATCATAGCATTATAATGTTATAGTGCGGAAGATGTGTTGTTCCCATTATTTCTCTCATATCCTATCACCTGTCCTTTTATCTGAGCATTGACAGCCTGCAGTGGAAAACTTGTTTTAGTCCTGTAGAACTGCAGTTTTATATAATATTGGAAGCCTATATAAATGTAGCAGGTTTTCCACTGCAGATATGCAATGGAGGGCAACAGGGATATGACTGACTATCCCTAGGACGATGATGACTTAAACCGGTGACTGTTGATTGTTGAATGTTTTATACTGTTTTTATATTGTTTTACACTGTTTTGTATTGTTCTATTGTTCTATTGTTATTTAAATTGCATGTTTATGTTTTTGGTTGTAAGCACCATGGGGTGCCGTTTTGTTAGCCACCCTGAGTCCCTCTGCGAAGGTCGAGATAGGACAGGATACAAATGTCCAAAATAAATAAATAAATAAGTTGGAGATGTGAATTAATTCATTTTATTTATAATTTCCCTTTCACCTTTTAACTGATACTGAAGGCAATTCAGAGTTTTGAAAATGTGCAAATGATAATAAAACATCAGTGAACAAATGATCATACTGAAGCACAACAGAATTAAAAGCTATGAAAAAGTACAGTCAAAACCCACAACTATTTCCTCTCTTATTAAAAGCCATTAAAAGCTTTATTAACAGCATTTTTCTTAGAAGGGAGTTTTTCATTTAAATAAAAAGCCATTACCTGCTAGTATAAGAACAACAGATAAGGGGTCAGACTGGAACTCAGTCTACATTTAATTGCATTCAATTGCATTATATTTGTCTACACTGACCATACAATACAGTTTCAAGCCACATTATATGGCAGTGTAGATGGGGCCTAAAAGTCCTTTCTTGCATCCCAATCAAGCCTGCCTCTGAGAGTGGTAGGACAGAGTAAAAGGACTCACTTGACAATGCCAGAGGTTTGGGAAAGGCTGAAATGTGAACCGTGTATTGGAATTGTTTCTTTGAATGCTTTCTAGCCTGCAGTCACTTTTATCTTTTCTTTTTCTCTCTCCTTCATTGGCTTACTGGTATGTGTTTGATTGTGGACAATTATATGTCAGTAAAACTACTTTTATATAACTTCAAATAGAAGTAAAGCTTATTGCTTTATTAGGTCTCCTGTGTTTTGGGATGGGCATGGAAGTTTTGGCTGTTTAGCTTCTGCCTTGCCAAGTTGAGTACTATATCCTATACAATCTTGAAAGTGAGTTCTCTGATATTTTTGGAAAATATTGAGTACTCTGGAAGTGCCCTCAGTCTGCTATCAAAATGCTAATTTTTCATGGTTAGTTTTAAAGCTCCAGCTTTTCCTTGTCACAAGGGATGGTGGTGTTCAAACTGCATCAGGTGACACCATCAGAGGGAGTGACACCAAAATGATGGTCTATAAAAAAATTATGCAGTGTTTCAGAAGAAATGTCTTATTTTTAAAAAGAAGATCCCTGTACTTAGATATAACCACAGCTAATATTTATCACATCAGTCTGCCTAACAGCTTTAACTCTTAAGATTATTAATCTTCTAATGCACTGCCAATACTAACCAATTACAATGATGATTCAAATCACATGATTTCATCTACACGTGTTACAAGCATGCACTCTTGTATTGCTACTGGTTTTTTTTTTATGGTTGCTGCTTTTGTCAAAATTTCTAGTATTTTACCAATAATACTGTGATATGGTATAGTACAATGGGAAGTCCATGGGGTGACATCAAGAGTTACGGCACCAATCCGAGTAACACCTCTTCTTGTCATTCAGCTAAGCCTAGACTGAACAGACTTTTAAGGACATTATCTCCTAATAGTCCTCCACATGGAAAACATGTATCTAAAACTCCTTCAGAGGACTGTGAGTTATAAAGCAGGACACCATCCCACCACAGATGACAGGCCTTTTGTCTGTGAATATCGAGCAAAGTAGAGGAGTTTCAGGAGTTTAGAAAGAAGGTGTGCAATTCACTCTTGGAATTATGAACCCAAGTGAGCTGTGAATGTTTATGTGCCACATAGAATTTTATGGAGCTATGTCTCAGTATTTTATAGGAAAAGATCATTTTGAAAGAAATTGCATTTCTTTAAACTGTGAGCTATCGCAAATGGTCAAAAAAAAACCTGGAGTGTCTAAAGGGTTGATCTTGTCAGCTAGAAATGGAAAAGCTTTCAGGTTAGAATTGAACAGAAGTCAAGATCTAATTATGTTAGTGTAGTGGTTCCCAAACTCTGTTTTTGACTTTTAAGGTATCAATTGCCTTGGTCAATGATCAGGAATTCTGGGAAATAAAGTCCAAAACACCTAAAAGACCAGGATTTGGAAACACTGGATTAGTCAATTCCAATCCCCGAGTGTCTCTCATTATAACATATTTTGCTCCATCTGCTGCACTTATGCAGCAAAACCAATTGCTGAGCAAAACTTCAAAGGGCAGGTTTTGCTTGATCTTATCATCACGATACCTATGACAACTGGATGGGAATGTTTTCCCTTGAAAAGTGTTATGTAAAATTACATGGATGTTTGTTTGTGACAGAACACGCACACACAATCTGGGAGGGAAAGTGAAAAAAGTCAGGTGATCTATGGTGTAAGAGATTTATGGTGTAAGAGATATAGTAATTCATATATGTATGCAACTTACAATATCCTTTATTGTTTTCAAGTGACAGGTCTCTTAATGAACAATGTCTGCTTGTACATAAAGCTGTATACAGTTATTTAATGCTGTATATAAAGTTGTTATGAGATTATTTTAGTGTTGGACTACAATTCATGGAGTTTGAATCTCCATTTGGCCATGGAAACCCATTGAATAACCTTGAGCAGGTCACACATTCTCAACCACAGATGGCTATCCCCAACAGAACATGCCAGGAATGTCCCATGATATGTTCATTTCAGAAGAAAAGCCACAAATTAGCAGCCTGTTTGTGACTTTCATTATTGTTGTGAGCCTCAAAGTCATTTCTGACTTATGGTGACTCTAAGGCAAACCTAGCGCAAAGTTTTCTGGGGTTGAGTGTGATTGACTTACCCAAGATCACCATGGCTTTCTATGGTTGAGTGGGAACAGAACCCCAGTCTCCAGAGTTGAAGCCCAATGCTCAAACTACAATTATGCATGTGTCCCTCTTTGGATGGAGCACAGATAGCTATTCTCATGCACTTGTGCTATGCCCAAAATCCACCAATTTCCTGGCAGCCATCAAGCTTCTTTTTCTTATTAGACAGAAGGAGATAGATGGAAGATCTGGCTGCTTTGATTAAAGGTCAAGAACAGCACATTTGAAAGTAAATCTTCATTTCTCTCCCTTACGCCATCATATTTCTATAATCACCTCCCTTCTACACCAGTAAGCAACAATAGCTGGAGGCCCTCCTGAAGAGTGACTGCTATAGGGTGGTGATAGGATGTGGAACTGTTTGTGAAAACATATATGTAGGATCATGGCCCAAGATCTTTTAGTCTTGGCATACCTTAGAGTTGGCCTCACTATGAATTTTCTCGGTTCTCTAATGCAAATCTACAGTAACTTCCAAAGAAAGTACACCATAGAACTACCTGGCGAAACTATCAAATTCCAAGAGAGGCCATTTTCCCCATGTATGGGTAAGTGAAACCATGGATATGGATTCCACAGTTATAGGGATCTTTTTGTATTATATTCAACCATTACACTAGCTGTTGTGCATCAGCTTCATGGCCGTTACATTGACAGTAACATAATAAAGACTCGGGTTTGTCACAGTTTGGCAATTTTTTTTCATATTTTTTATTAACAAAGATTTCCAGCATCAGATGAAACCTCCATAAGCCATCAATTTAGCACCCGAAATATGATTCAGAAGACAAGCACATGTCAAATTCTGTTAAATGCCTTTCAGTTTTCAGATCATCTACAATCCCATATGAGCTCTTAGCAAATGGGAAAAAAAGTTACAACCATATTCTGTCCTCCTTTAGTTACAAATCATCCAAAGGCAATTGAGCCATTACTGGGAAATGCTTGTACATGGTGCCATTGTTTCATAACATGGTATTTTCTGTAGGGATTTAGCAAAAGCTATCAGGGATAATAACCTGCTAGGGGTGCAGTGAACTGCAGAAGAAGAAATTTCAAGATCTGGCTCTCCATTTTGAAACTCATTCGAAGGTGATATTTATGATGATACTCACTTTTAACCATAGTTCTTACTTTCCCCACAGGCATTTGTCAAACTGGAAGTTTAAAACAGCCCACATAAACTGCAAAATGTGCTTAAGAAGAGTCATTCAAATCTGAAAATGCATTTGCTTAAAGAAATATTTGATACTAGTACACCAGTAACATAAGCATAAGCCGAAACAGCCCCTTATCCTTCTCATTCTTTTTCTTGCATGAGTGTAGTCCTCTTTACCATTCTAGATAGTTCATGTAAAAAAAAAAACCTGTATTCATCCTGTCCTGTTCATGGAGCATATATGTTGGCTCTTGGCACATAATAAATAAATCTCATAAAAACCGATTGTATATATTTATATGCTCTTGTGAAGCAAATCACTTTTTGATAGATGGTGCTGCTTTGAGCCAACTGCAATTTCCTTTCAACAAAAGGGAACCTGCAAAAATAATGTTGTGGTGCAGAATTCTCCCACTCAAAAATATCTTTCTGAAAAGGATTTCCCCCCAACAGATCAGAGGTTATCAACAGTTGCATTTCCAGTCAGTATTTCCAATGGAGAGATATTATGGAAACTGCAATACACATATTTGGATAATTTCATTCCCACTGTCATAGCTCCATCCCACAGAATCCTGAGATTTGTAGTTTAAGAAGATATTTAGAATCTAGTGCTTCAGATTAGTGAAATGTATTTGAGCTCTCTAGTATACAATTCTAGAAATCTCAGAAGTGTCTCCAAAGATGCAATGACAGTGGTATCAAACTCCTGTAAATTGTAGTGTGGGCAAGTTTTGAGACTTCACAGGATATGTTTTTTTGAAGGAGGACTACACTCCTTAAATCAGTCTAGAATATTGTCTGTAAAGTACTTGGGGCTCCCCCAAACCCTGTGATCCCTTCATCTTGTATAAGGGTGTGAATCCACTGAAGGGTAGAACTTTATCACACAAGGCTACTAAAGTGCAATTACAGCAGTTATGTAATAAAAGCACATTTCGATGTGGCTTTCCACAAGGCATCATGGTTATCCCACAGTTGTTTAATGCTTGAATCATGACTGGATCATCTCTTTTCAATAAATCCAATCACAATTCTTCCATTAATCTCCATTCTGTTATGCCACAGTCTCAGTATTGTGAAGCAGATAATGTTTTCATAAGAATTCCAAAACTGTGATTGTAAAATTGCACCTGTGCCAAAATGGGAGTGGGGAAAGAGAGAGAAATATAGGGAGGAGGACACAATATGCACATGTGCTGGGTAGGTCAAACATGGATAGGAAGTGAAGCTACGTGGAAAATTGATCACAGAAATTCACATTGACAAAGTCCAGCATTGTGCAATTGTACCAAAGAGTGAAACAGATCATTTCAATAGGCTAATCTTTAGAAAATGGAAATTGCTGAATTTTAAGAATGGGTATCTTTTTTGTTGCTGTCCTTTGCATGTTACATACTCCAGGATATAACAGTCAAGGCCCTGCATCTCTCCAGTGTGGCATAAAAGCCTGCTGCAGAATTTGCACACCCTCTACTGAATATCAAGATAATGCAACATCTATGGATCAAAGGTCAATGCAAATTATTGACAAGCCATTGTGCAATGCTCAAAAAGCAATCCCAATTCACACATGATTCATCATAGTTTAATGCACTACCACTTGCACAATGATCATACAAGCACAACTCCATTTACATCGTTGCCACCTGAATACAACTGTTATACTTTGTCTTTAAAAACACTTGACCATTATGCCTGTGTATGTCATTAACAAAATGTCAGCCATTCCACTGGAAGTTGCATACTGATGGTAGACAAGATTTAAGCAAAAGTGGCAGAGACAATATTTTTAATCCTTCTGTTCTTCTCTCTCTTTTTTCCTTGAAGCACATTGCTAGGGAGGGTAGTCGGGGGCAGATCAATCTTTCAGAGATCCTTTGCAGAGAGGTTTTGATTAACAGGCCAAGAACTGCATGAGATCTGTTTGGTGTGGCTTACTCCAAAAAGGAATGCAACTAAAGCCTCGAAAAAAATGCATTTGCACTACAATTCCTAACATTTTTAGAAAACATAGTCAGTGGGTGGGAGATCCCCAGTTCCAAATAGGACTATATCCTTAAGATCACAAAAATTCAGGCAACTTATTATATATTTTTGCAGACTGCTGAGAGGCACTAAATGTATTCCAATGTGTCTAGATGGGTACAAAGTCATTAATTATTGGAGACATTAATGAATGGCTCCTCTGGGTCTTGACTTTTTCAACCTCACATGTTGGGGCAAATGTGCTCTGCCTAAATTATCAGTTGACCAAGGGGAACTAGAGAACAAAAGAAATGCATCAGTGAGCATTTGTTCTCAAACAGTCCCCAATTCTACAGTAACAAGGGCAAATTCCTCTCTGCTCCATTTTAAACAATGCAAAACTACTTTCCTAAATACACTCCAATGTTTTGTGCAATTATGGTCTTGTTCAAATGTGGGTTAAAAAGGTCCCTGATCAGGACTGCTTCACATGTCTAAATTACAAATCTTTTGAAAAGTTGGGGGGGGGGGGGGTTAGATGATACTAGCTAGAATCCCATCAACATGAAAATCACTATGCTGGCTGAGAAATCCTAGGTATTATGGAGCTTTTTTTTTCTCTCCCTTTGAGGTCACAACAATGGCAGCTGGAATTGTGTGTGTGTGTGGGGGGGGGGGTCCCATCTCCTTCTGAAATATAAATAAACAATCTATACTGGCCTAACCGTCTCCCAAAATCTAATGGAAATACCATTCAACCATACTCCAGTCACCAGTAGAATGGGCCTCTCCCCGCATGAGGCAGATATCCCACCCTTAAAATAGGTTGTGGAGAGTTGCAATCATGTCAATAGTGTCACAATTGTGTCACAATTGAGACTAACTGCCTCATTACACTAGGACATGGATCCACTTTAAATCTTGCAGCATTCTTGGGTGTGTAATTTAGTGAGGCCCAGCATTTTAAAGGCTGGGCCTCACTAAACTACAAGCCTCGGAATACTGCAAGAGGCAGCAACCAGATTTAAAGTGGATCCATGCTCTAGTGTGATGAGGTCAACTGAGCACTTCTACAGAGCCTTAAAACCTGTGGTGAAGTGGGTTAAAATAACCCGCTTTAGTGTGGGTTCTAGTCCTCACCCACCCAAACCTTGGGCTGCCCCCCCCGGGGGGGAGGGGCAGAGGGATGGCTACATGCCATCTTGATTGAAATTGGGATGACATGAAGCCTCCCTGAAGCCCCCATCTACCCATAAAGCTCCTCCTGGTGTGAGAAAATGATACCTGAGGAGATGGGAGAGGTGAGGAGGAAAATCGCCATCTCCTCACACATCATTTTCTCATGCCAGGAGGACACAAGGAGAGTATTTATGGCAGCAAGGGATCTATTTCATAAGTTTTAGGGGGAAATCGGGGACTGGGGGGAGGGTTAGATGCCCTGCCGCACCTTTGGGCTCCAGGAGTCCAAAAGGTGTGGGACACCTATGGGGACTCACCCCCGGTGTCACGGAACATGACTTCGAAGTCAGAGCCCAAAGGTCCAAAGACCCAAAACCCCATTAGACCCAGACCTTTCAGGAAGGCCCGGGTCTAATTAGGTGTTTAATTAATTCAGAACAAACAAAGGAAACCTTGATTTAGTTTCAATTAATTCATTTTTATCAGAGGCATCATTTGGACACCTCTGGTAAAAACCAAAACAGGTCCCGCATTTAGGGACTCTCTGGATGGCCCCAAGATTTATTCATACGTAAATGTTTGTTATTCATGATTGCTACTTAGTCACAATTGTGACACTATTACCATGTTATATCTCCATTTCCCTGGCCTACTTTAAAGAGATCAATTTTGCCAGCAGTTGGAACATGTTTGAATGATGTTTCAAGCCAGATAAGGCCAAAACAGATTGCCTAGTTTAGTATGCCCATACAACTAATTAAGTAGCCCATACAACTTGTTATTAAACTGCTTGTTATTAAACTAAGAACTGTGTCTTCCTTGACAGAGTCAGTTAATCTATTGTAAGGTCACCTTCTTTTCTATTGAGTCAATGATTGATATGACATCCTACCTTTCATTTGTGGGATCTGTTTCCCTTGCATTATTTTGCTACTCCTGAAAAGTTGTAATCTGAATAAATAAGTTTTTCTCTGAATTTTCATTCCTACTTTTTATTCATTATATTTCAAGGCTTTGAGTATTTGGCATAAGGCTGGCTTGCTCTTTTAAATACAAACACTTTTACCAAAAGAGTGGGCACATTTTTTAGAATCAAATCAAATGAATATTATTTTCTATCCTAGAGGGGGAAAAGAACATTCATCCATTCAATTATAGGTTTTTTTTTCAGTGTTTCACTCCACCCCAGATTCTTTGTGAATTTTTCAAACATCAGAAGTTAAAAGTACAGGCGGGAGAGCCAATTGTTGGTGTCAACAATTGGCTTTCCTGGCTGTACTTTTAACTTCTGATGTTTGAAAAATTCAGAAAGAATCTGGGGTGGAGTGAAACACTGAAACAAAACCATCTTCATTTATCCCAGTGCATACTTTTTGAATCACTTTAGAAATCTGAATACCTGGCAATGGTCCTGATCTATTTTATTTTATTTTTATTGAAGTGATAGAAGCTTCTATCACTTCAATAAAATAAAATAAAATAGATCAGGATGATTAGCATTTTCCTCAATAGGCTGAGTAAGCATTCTGTCATGTCTTTACTAGCAGATGCTGAAGCTTCACTGCCATCTTCATTTACCCCAGTGCATACTTTTTGAATGACTTTAGAAAGCTGAATACCTCGTGAAGTCTGACTTGGCCATGGTGGTTCATGCCCTAGTTACCTCCAGACTGGATTACTGCAATGCACACTACATGGAGCTGCCTTTGAAGATGACCCACAAACTACAGTTGGTCCATAGATCTGCAGCCAGGCTGCTAATGGAAGCTAGTTACAGGGAGCAGTCTACCACCCTGTTTAAGCAGCTTCACTGGCTTCCAATAAGTTTCTGGTCCCCATTTAAGGTGCAGATGATTATCTACAAAGCCCTAAATGGTTTGGGACTTGCCTATATTCGCAATCCCATCTTCCCTTATGAACCAGTAAGTACCCTGAGATCTTCTGGAGAGGCTCTGCTCTTGCTTCTGCCACTGTCTCAGGTGCGGTTGGTGGGGATGAGAGAGAGGGCCTTCTGGTGGTGGCCCCCTAGCTTTGGACCTCCCTCCCTAGGGAGATCAGACAGGCTCCCACCTTGTCCTCCTTCCAGAGGGAATTAACCTGGATGTTCCATTGTGCCTTTGATTAGGCAGTTTCACTAGAGTATTATCTTGACCCCCTCTAAATCCTGCAAATCCTGCACTCCTATTGGTTCCTTGTCATTTTGCTAACGTTATACCCTAGTCCCCATATATTTGATCTTCACACTTTCATTGGCTCCTTTTAGGAATTATTTGCACTAATTGAGCCTGAATCCAGCTATGACTTTTATCTCAGCCACATTGTCTTAGGATGTTGTTTATGATTGTGTTATGTTTTTATAATTTTTATTTGGTTGATTTTAACGTGTCTTATTTTTATCTGTAATTTTTGGGCTTGTTCTCTTTGTAAGCTGCCCCAAGTCCCTTGGGGAGATGGTGGCGGGGTATAAAATAAACTTTATTATTATTATTATTAGTAGTAGTAGTAGTAGTAGTAGTAGTAGTAGTATTAGCAGAATCTGATGTAAGAAACAAATATATATGTTAACTTCTGGTGGTAGGGATAGGAGGAAAAAACCAAGATTTCAGATTTTCCTGACCTGTGATGACCTGTGATCATCTTTCTTCAGTCTCTTGACTGGTACTGTAAGGGTTATTGGCGATACTTCTGCCTTTCTTTTCACTTTGTGGACCTCTTCAAAGGACATCTTTGATTTGTTCATGAAAAGATAGGAACAAGCAAGCTTCCATGCATCTGTGCCTTATGTATGGCCTCCAAGTCACCCATTGCTTTATGATAACCCCTTGAATTTCATAAAATTTCTTCAGCAAGGAATAAACAGAGCTGGTTTCTCTAGATCCTTCCTCTGAAACACAGCCTACAGCACCTGGCATTCATTGGCAGCATTTCCATTTTTGTTACTTAGAATTAAGATTGCTGACATCTTTTTTATTACAATGTATTTGTTATCTACAGTTACCATATTTTGAAAATCAAACAAGACACATTTACTGATTGACTACTTCAAACGATCAATTGTTATGATGACCCTCATATTAAATATCCTATAATTTCCAGGCAGTTGTAAGAGGGGCTTCTCTGTTAAGTCAGTCCAGCAAACAAGTTAGACCTTCATTCCAGCCAGTCACCATCTCAGCAAAAGCAGGAGGGCATCTTTTTTCTCCCCATGATCACCCTCTCTGTCCTTCATCTCAGGTGGGAGGAAGATGGCAGCCCCAGCAATAGCAATAAGCAAAACATTATCGAGATAATGGCCAACCAAAAATGCAGAAAATACATCATGTAAGCTCTTCTGGCTTCTTCATCAGACAAAAGTATTACAAATCATACAAGAGAAGAAAAAGTGACACAGTTAGAGCCACAGGTCTGCAATTTCTCATGCTATTTTTGAGAGACATCAATGCAGGCAATGGCCACTTCCCTCTTTGGTCATGTGGGCACTCAGAAACAAGGAACAGTAAAATTCAGGAAATAAAAATTCAAATCCATTGGCAACAGAAAAAGTAATTTCCCTTGAGGTTCAGCTGTCTGTTTCCCTGAGTATTTTTGATTGTTTGAATACTGAGAAAAGACTATGGGAAGTCTCCCTGCTCTATTAGCCTGTATTATCCGATGCATCATGCTAGATGGACTTTGAAGGTAGTGACTGATCCAAAACTTCTAGAACATGGCCACACAGCCCAAAAAAAAAACTACAACTACCCAGTGACCCCAAACCACATTTAAAACTCCATAGCTGTCTTTACTAATGCTTTTGTTTTCATGCCAAACTGAATTCTTTAAAAATTCAACTCCTGAAGGGGAACTGATCCCCATTTTGAGTGAAATTTGGTTGGTTTTTATTAAAGAGTTATGAGTAACTTAATACTCTCAAGATAACTAGTTTTCTCAAGATTTTTCTGGCCTCCTCCACATTCCTCTGTTTTTTCACTTGAGGAAATATATCTTAAATTTCTTTGAATTTTCACCAGAGGCAATATTTCTAAAATAACTTTGTTCATGAAGAAAAATCGTCTGCTAACATGAACTCTAGGGTAAAATAAGCAAGGTTTCTAATGCAGAATAAAAATCCAAGCACTCTTCCGCACACTCCTCCCTGCCCCCCATGTGTGCGTGTTTTAAAAGTAGAATGTAACTTTGTCCTTGAACAAATGCTAAAATGCACTTAGTTAAAAGTACATTATTTCAGGGGGCAACAAGAACTAAAAACAGAGATAAAACTTTCTACAATAGCAGTACAGCATAATAAATCAAAGCACCTGTTATTTCAGAAAGGTCACATCCATTATTAAATATCTCACCAACACTGAGAGGCTGGAACAATCCTTTCAAGTTGAGAGTTGGCTCTATATAAAACCTGTACAAAACTTAACCTATAGAACAGCAGGGGTTGAAAAGCTAGCAAGAGATAAAAGTGGGTTGATGTTGTTGTTAACAGGGATAAGTTAACTTTGACTTATGACAGTTCTAAAAATGAGGACTCTTTATAAGTCTCTTTATAATCAACAAGCTTGTTCAGGTCTTGACAAATCAGGGGATATAGCTGTGTTGATTCCATCTGTAATGCACTCTTCCTCCCCCCCCCCCCCCCGCCTATTGCCTTCTACCATACCAAACATTATTGTCTTTTCTAGCAAGTCATGTCTTCTCTTGATATGTCCAAAATATGACAGTCTTTGTTTAGTCATCTTGACTTTGAATAAGAGTTAAGACTTGTGTTGTGTTGTTGTAGTCCATGATATTTGTAGAAATCTTTTCCAGTGACACATTTCAAATGAGTTGATTCCCTTCATATCAGCTTCCTTCACTGTCCAGCATTTACAAACATACTCAAGAACTGGAAATACAGTACAATCGTGGTATTTTTGAGGAGTGGATATTTGGATTTGTTTCAATCCAATGGTGACATGGTTTGGTATCCTATTGTGACCTCATCAGAAGCAACACTTCCAGTAAAGGTCTACAAGGAAACTGTTTTGGGCCAGCAAAACAGCAGCAGCCTCAAAGTGCCATCAGTCCATCCATCTAGCTTTCAAGCCATATTCTTCCTTGGTTCTCCTGCTTCTTTCAGATTGTTCTTGCATGTAAAATATTTCCTTGGGCACCACAATTGAATGGAGATGTTGCCAAGCTGGAATGTGTTCAGAGGAGGGCAATGAGAATGATCAAGGGTCTGGAGAACAAGCTCTATGAGGAGTAGCTTAAAGAACCTGTAGAAGAGAAGGCTGAGGAGACATGATGGTGCTTCGGAGGTGATTTTCCTGCTTCTTGACAGGGGATTGAACTGTATGGCCCATGAGGTCTCTTCCAACTCAATGATTCTATGATTCTGGACACCAAAAGGAATCCTAGGGCAACTATTGACCACAGTGTGCTGGATTATATAAGTAGGCATAGATTTGTTGTTGTTTATCTGTTCAGTCGCTTCTGACTCTTTGTGACCTCATGAACCAGTCCATGCCAGAGCTCCCTGTCAGCTGTGGCCACTCCCAACTCCTTCAAGGTCAAGCCAGTCACTTCAAGGCTACTATCCATCCATCTTGTCCTTAGTCGACCTCTCTTCCTTTTTCCTTCCATTTTTCCCAGCATCATTATCTATAGATATAGATATAGGTATAGATGTGATCTTTAATTTCTCATTATTAAGAACATCCAGGGTGATAAAATATGATTCTGTACTTCAGCAAACTCTTGGTTGAACCAAAATGTATGATTAGCTTCTTGTATTGTTTTTCACATTAATTTCCTATAAATTAGGGGGCAGTAAAAATAGGATCTGGAACTCCTATGACCCATCTGCAATTCCATTTACCCATCAGAGTGGTCCATCAGTTAAACCAGTTGCTTATTTCAGATCTTAAAATTAACAAAAACACAGTGGCTTGGTTCCAGACAAATTAGCTACAATGCTACTAATGAATCAAGTCAAGTTATTGCTAACTTTTTGTGTTGGTTTCAGTCAGCCTTAAGTGTAACTAATTTACATTCAACTCATTGATAATAGACCGCCTTTTTATTGTTTTCATGATATACCTGACATTGGCTCTGAGAGTGGTTCTAAGCAAGGTATAGTCTCTTTTTTTGTGATTGTTATTGGAAATGTATTTCAGATACCAGAGTAAATGCTGACTCTATTTTTCATTCTATATAGTCTTGTATACAAAGTATTCTTGATGAGTTTTAATGTTTTGCTAATAAGGAACCAGCATGAAAAATGGTGCAGGGGTACCAATGTATCTCCATGAAAATTTTATGAGATTTTAATTAAGCTCTATTTTGGCAGATTTAATTATATAAAGGAGATTCACTTTACGTGGACAGATTTGGGAATTTTCTTTAAAGATGTTATATGATAACTATGAGAGCCTCAAGTCATCAGTTCCATGGCATATATTGGGAGTAAAGTATAGTGTTAAATCATCTTGATTCTAATGAGGTATTATATTATATTAATTCGCATAAGCCAACCTTTTCGATCTCTGTTTTTTTTTGTTCCTATCTAAGATTGTTTATTTCACCACTATACCTTTTATTTGTGTTTCATCCAATTTTAAAGGCAGAATAGTCAATAGAAAGGGTAGATATTTGTTGACTATTTTCAAACACTGCCTTTCTCTCCCAATATTTCATACATGTATTGATGGATGTATTGTCGAAGGCTTTTGGGGCCAGAATCACTGGGTTGTTGTAGGTTTTTCAGGCTGTGTGGCCATGTTCTAGATGCATTCTCTCCTGACGTTTTGCCTGCATCTGTGGCAGGCATCCTAAGAGAACATGGCCACACAGCCCGCAAAACCTACAACAACCTATTGATGGATGGATTGATTGGATTTATACCACTTTCCCCCTGGAATGGAGATAAAATATTTGAGTCGTGTCCCTCTTTTCAAACTAAAAATAACTATCAAAACTCTCCACCCCTTTAAATTTATATACAACTGAATATTCTTCTCAATATATTGTTCTGTTAATATATTACTAAGCAGAATGTTTAAAGCTCACAGTAGAGATGGTTACACCCAGGCACGTAGCGGGGGGGGGGGGGGGGGAGAGGCTTGAGGGGCTTCCACCCCCCTCCCCAAATTCTCATGGTGGTCCGTGAGAAGGCCTTACTAGTACATTATTTAAACTTATGTTTATTCAATCATGATCTGATCATTATGCTCAATATATCCCATATACATGGGGGTATTGGGGTAACGATACAAAAGGTTTGCTAGGGTAGACCCTCTTTCACCCAAACTCAGCCCCCCCCCCATCAAACTCAGCTCCCCCTAAATCAAAATCCTGGCTACAGACCTGGTTACACCTGTTATAGCACAAACAACACACATTACAAAATGTGTCAATCTATCCTCATTTCCTAACCATGGGCCATTTCACTCTACACAATTATAGCACTATGATTCCTATTTAATTGTCATTGTTCCATCCAATGGAATCCTGGGATTGACATTTAGAAATTTCAGTGAGAGAAGTCTAGTGGCTCACCCAGCTACAAACTCCAGGTGTAGTTGTGGTGTCATGGACTTTTGGTGAAAAATATTTAATATAGTATACGTTTATGTGTCTAGTTTGTTTATGTATGTATAATGTATAAATATATGTGTGTGTATAGTTTGTGTGCATTGTGTATTAGAAGCAATAAGTAGGGAAGTGTCTGGACAGGGGTGAGATAATGGAATTTTGATAATGGTGATTGGTGGAATGTCTGAAGGGAATTGAATTATGTTGATTAATGACAGTTGGTGGACCTGAAATTATGAGATGTGAATTTCAGGGAGGGAGGGGGCATCCTTCACCTGCTTCTTTTTTCCGTCTCTATTTCACACTCATTAGAGGAAAATAAACTTTATGGCGGTGTCAGCAGGGGCAGTCAGGAAGGTCTGGCCCACCAGCATTCTGTTTACCATACTGAGGCTGTCCACTCTCTGTCGCTATTGGGATATGGAGGCATGGGACAGACTCTGCTGGAGAACATGGGGGCAGTGGCTGAGGAATGACAAAAGAAGTGGATGCATGACAATGCCCAGCGGTTTCCCCCCTTGCCCCACAGATTTACCTTGCTGATCTTACCAATTCCCCCACTGTTCCCCCAGCTTAAGGACCTCCATGTGATGAGATTCAAAGAGTGCAATTGGTCACACTCACTATAAACTGTTATAATCTCAAACTAGACATTTTATAGGGCACTTAAGGTCTCCCTTACACACACACACACACACACAAATGTTGTTTTTTTCCCCTAACCAATACTTAACATTCTCTGGCTATTAAATGCATTCAGATCTCACTGAGACCTTTTTTTTGTGAGTTTTAACCTTTGTAATCTTTAAGCTATAAATTTTCCTGCCCAAGCTGATAATATACAGTCATAGCACTGTTTGTAATGAAGTAGTATTTATCACATCTTTTTCTGCTATGGTTTCATTCAAAAATTGTGAAACCATATGATGTGTAGTTTGGTGAGGTTCCTAAAATTATGTGCTAGAGAACTGAAATATACACCACTGACAGCAAGGGATTGCCAGAGAATGCTAAGCATCTACCAAAACTAGAAGTTAGTATACCATAAATCACAGCTATGACAATTAAAATGGTATCAATCTGCTATAACTATCAGGACCTTATCAGATGCAGTCTTCTCTGTATCTTCTCCCAGTTTCTCCATACTACCCAAACAGAGTCCCATGGAGCCCATCACAAGGCTCAGGTCAATGTACAGTGAAACTCCATGGGGCTCCATTTTGGCAGCGTGGAGAAACAGAGACCAGAGTGCCTTTGGAAAAGTTGGATGTTACCCGACTCCTAATGGCACAATGTGGAGAAATATAGAGGAAAGATGGACCTGATGGAGGGAAAGGACTTGGGATGGCAGCAGAGGAACCTGGACAGGAGGGAACAGAGTAAAACGTTTCCCTCCGCTGGTCCCATACTGCCCCCCCCCCCCCATCTTTCTCCCGGCCTGTCTGATGAGACTAAAAAACCACAAATGGCAACTCTTAACAAGTCATTCAAAATGTTTCAAAGGACAAAATAAGCAGTGTAGGAACCAGAAGATTGGAATCAGACTTAGTCAAAACATATTAGGCATTTTTAAGACCAATATGGCTACTTCAGTAATCCAGTCCCTAGATCTCAAATCCCTTTGTCAGAGAAATCTGATGCACCACATACCAAATTAGCTTAAATCATATAGGTCTTAATTTCCTTTGCACAAGCTGAAGAAATCACTGAGCATCAACCACCATTAACTGCAAAACTTTCAAGCCAGTAAATCTGTTGCCCTTTTCAACATCTTAATTCCTAGACTCTCCCACAAGTAAAATTTAAGATCTCGAGCAATAATGAGGAATCCCAGTCTACCAGAGAATTCATTACACATCTCAGGAAGCTGATTTCTTTCTCCACATCTTCTTCCATCCCAGCACACTGGTCTTTTATCAGTTTAGTCATAATGAGCTTTTCCATCTCTTCTATTGCTACATCTTCTGTGAGAAGAACAAAAGTAAATTCATCTCCTTTATATGGAAACTCTAAAACTTGGGAACATACTTTGGAGATAGAAATATGGACTAAACCAAAGGCTAGAAAGGCAAATATTTCAGCTAGTAAGCTATAATAGAGAAAAATATGTCTGGAAATTGAGCAAGGCTCTGTCTGTGTAGTTCAGGAACAGTCTATTAAGAGTCAGCCTTCTCCTGTACCATGAATATATGTTCTTAATGGGGTGTTTGCATTTGTCTGCTTAATGTGCCATGGAATTGTGGTTGCTGTAAAGACAAGGAGCAATGTGATAAGGGAGGCTCTCAATGCTGGGTTTTCTTGAAACTTTTCTGTCTAGCCAGTCAGTTCCCTTATCATTTTTAAAGTTTTTAACATCAGTAGTTACTTCTGGGTTTTATTGTTTTATCACTTAATCTATTGGTTTTATTTTCACTGTTGTAAATTCCTCTAAGTTGTTTAAACATGCAAATGCAGTTTAAAATATTTAAAATAAAAAATAATAGGCTAAAAGGATTTCCAATTATTTACTGACTATAAATGTATCATTTTGGCTCAAGATAACCACTCCTACTTGCTTCATTTGTTATCTTGCTTTTTCCTAAGGGATATTGAGTTAGGGCATGGTTGCTGGTAACAGCACAGTTGCTAATCAATAGCTGCTCCCTCACATGCTAGAAACACATAGAACATTATTATTTTATCAATGTCCATTGCAGAATGTTAACACATCTGCCATACTGTAATGTTTCTAGCTTTTAATAAAGTCTAGTGATTTAGTAGGGTTAGATTGTAGTGGAGGCCAGAAGGATAAAAAACAACAAATAGTTTCAGACCTGGTTATGAGATGAATAATCTACACTGGGAGCTAGGCCAGAGGAGTGTGTTCCTGTTGTTTCTGTTGCAATTCTCAGTGGCATTCAATAACATCAACCATTGTAGTCTTCTTGGTCAACTTCCTGTAATGGGACATGAGACAACTATTTTACAGTGGTTTCATTGCTTCCTGGAGGGGCAAACCTAGAAGATGGTTTTTGACAATTCCTGTTTCTATCTGTCCTCCATACTATTTAAAATGTACATGAAACCACCGAGAAGTTATCCAGAGTTTTGGTGTTTGGTGCCAACTTTTTCAATCACAATCCAAGAAAAGCTGATTTGGTCCTAAACTGGTGTCTGCCATCTTTAATGGACTGAATGAAGGTGAAGAAATTTAAATTTAATTCAGACAAGATTAACATGTACCTGATGAACTGAAAGGATTAGAAAGTTTTTTTACATTATTAAAAGATGCTTAGAGTCTCAATCTGGGTAAATGGTAGGATAGATATGATGGCATGACAACAAACCAGAACACTCAGAAAAGAGAACACAAATCAACTAGAGAACCAGGAAGAATTCCTTCAGTTCATTGTACCGCCTGACTTCTACTTGTTGTTGAGCCACAGTAACACCCCTCCAAGCCGCTCCCCCAAAGACTCTATCATATCTAACCTTTTAATAAACTGTATCTATTTTCATGGAGTTTTTTTGTAACTTATATCTTTCAGTTATAAACTGCATATATTTCTTATATAAAAAGTATCAAAGATGTAGCCCAGAGACAGTCAACCCTCTGTGAACCCCAAAAAATCACCTCCTAGGAACAAGAAGGCTGGACAATTCCCTCTGGCCATTTCCCAAGCCAGGTAATCACTAGGTTTATTGTTTATGTGTATGCAAAGATAGGTGATATTCCCTGCCAGTCCAGATAAGCTGTTTGTATAGCTTTATGGTGTATCCAAGGCCAAAAATTGCTGCCCGTGGGAACAGATTAAGCATGTGCATTTGTTAACTCCTTTATTCAAGAACCAAACCCCTGATGGCCCTGGATTATCACCTTTGTTCCAGGAGTCTTGTACCTTTGTTTCCTGAAACTCCTATCTTTGTTCAACACAGAACTGGACAATTGAGCTAAGCAAAAGCTCATTAACATTTATTTGACATTATTTTCTGGATGGCACTTCTTCCCAGAAGGACATCACACTGTCCTCCACCCAACCAATCCTTAGCCATAATTTTGCCCATCAAGGGAATCCCTGCCTGGATGTGGAGACATCAACGGAGCTCCCAGCCAATCAGAAGAGAGAATAGTAGGTTTGAATTGCTGCCAAACTGTATAAGATGTTTTGCTTTTCTCTGTATGTGTAAGCTTGTACTTTTGAAGCATCTTGCCTGTACTTGTGTTCCTTTTGACCAAATTGTGTTTTGTCTTCAACTTGGTGATTGTTTTTCTGTCCTGGCCCTTTTGGTTTAGCATATGCTCACCTGGCATGAATCCTCTTATCCACAATCCTAGCTAACCACAACATGCTGACTATGTGACAGTAAACCCCTCTCTTTATCATCTGCACTAGTGTCAGTGGAGCAAATAATTTTGACCCACTGCACAGATTTAAGGTAAGGGCTCCCATGGCATTCTTTTGACAGAGGCCTATGTTCAACTTTCTTAATGCATTTTGATCCAGAAGCAGAGGTAGGAAAGTGGCATTTGGAGCTATAAATGGCAGTGATCTTTCTGGGAACTATAAATGGCAGTGGATTTTGGGGGTTATACTCCAACAAGTACATTTTCCTAACTTGTAAGTATCCAGTTGGCTATTAAACTTAATTGCTACATGAATCCTTCATGGGTGGTGGGAGAGTTTGATATGCTTTCATTTCATGATTAATTTTATACATCAGGTTAAATTCAGAGAAGGGAGTGAGAAATTGAGATGGAGAGATTGAAATAACAAGCTGAGATCTTGATACTTTGAAATTATTTGTCATGTACTGGAACAGATTATCTAATTGGAATGTCACTGTTGCAACTTCCCGGTTTTGATAAAAGCATAAGTGATGTGTTTTGCCATTTCTCTTTCAAGCCCTCTGCATTTTTGGTATCAGTTTTGCCACAAAGAAGGGATCTAAAATAAAATATATTTAAAATGATGCTGTCATGTCTGTGCTTCAAAGCTAGGATTTACAGTGCAGAGTGCACAGCAGAGAGTGCCACAAGAGGATTAAAAGAAATTAGATATGAAAAGAACACTATAGTATGAAAGTAAGTTTAAAATGGTTTGGAGACAAATGTGACACTTGTCAAAGGAATATTAGATAAATGAAGATGGCAACACAATCTGTGGGCTATACAGAAATAAGTTCATTAGAACGAACATCTTGACAGTAAGAGCCATTCAACTGGGGAATAGTCTGTCTTGGAGAGCAGTAGGCTCTCTTTCATTGGAGGTCTTTAAACAGGAGTGCTGTAGATGTGTATTTCTACATATCAGGTCGGACTAAATGGCCCTTGCAGTACCTTTTAACTTTATGATTTTAAGTACATGGGGATGGCAAGTATTATCCAGAACTTGAAATATTTACTTTTTTGGACTACGCCTCTTAGCATTTTCCAGCCAGCATAGTTACTGGCAGACCAGTTAAAGCACTGCCTTCCCGGGGGAGAAGACTAGGCAAAGAAGGCATTAAACAGTTCTACCCTCTCTTCATTCCTTTTTAATATTTTGCTTTCTTCTCCAGGAAGTGGCCCTAACATATTCTTGTTCTTCCTCTTGTTCTGAACATAGCCCAAAACTGGTAAAAACTTAATTCTAAAAAATCAGTACATTGATGAATTGTTCTGAAACTTGGCAAGCCTGCAGTTATAAATACAGTCTCTAAAACTGAGGTGTGTTTCATGCAGATAGGCCTTAAAATGACTGAGGATTGAGCATTTAAATTTTCCCATCATAGCCAATGGGCCGAATCTTTGCCAAATGAAAACAGTGACACTACTGCCACTTCAAGTAACTTCCCGGTAAACAATTAGGGGTTAGCCCGAAAACGGACCCCAAAACAGCATGCCTTTTGGCTGAATTGCACAAGCCTAGTACTGATGCCTTCTCTTATGTGCTTTTTATAATTTCTTGCACACATATCTTTTAAGTCTCAGTTTATCTGAATTCTTTGTACACTTACTCTGGTTTCTTTAGTGTCCTGTTTTGCTCTTTAAAACAGCCACAACACACAATTGAAAGTAAAAGAAAAATGCTTTACTCCAGCAAACAAAATAAGCAAATGCAATTGAAAAAGAAAACAAGGAAGTTTACTACAGACACCAATGAAAGTCTTTTGCAAAAGTCCCAGCAAAATCAGCAGACAATAAGGCACAGTTCACAAAGTCCTTAACACAAAGCTGGTTCCGGCAGTAACAGAGTTGTTGTTAGCAGCAAAAAGCGAAGTTCTCCTGCTTCTGATTTATACCCCATGCAGGAGGGCTTAGGACGTCACCCAATTAGCTCATCAATCTTTTAGCCGCTAATCGAGCTGACCACTGCCTGTTCTCTGACTCCCTCCATCTTTCTAAAAAAGTAGGCACCTGAAAAGCCTCATTGCTGGATTTTTCTTCCTCTCCCTCCAAGACCTGAGCACCTCCCTGCTCCCCTTCCTCTTCCGACGATGAGGAATCCCCAATATTTAGGCACCTCCCACTTCTCTTTCTTATTGGAATTGTCTCCTATTGTGCCTACGTTCTCTCATCTTTAAGAAATTCACATGTATTGTGAACTACCCTCACCCAGAATTTCTCTACTGTTAATGAAATCAGCGTCTTTAAAGTCCAGAACATATGTTTGATTTTGTTTGGCTTCTTCATTCCTCCATATAAAGAATTCCAGGGAACCATGTTCACTCTTGCCTCTATTTATCTCTGTTGGTTAAGATCAAAGCTACCCAGGCAGTTTTAATGATGAATTTAAAACTTCCATTTTATGTCAAATTTTTGTTTTCTGTATTTTATGGAAATATGTTTTAATATGTGTATTCTACTGAGTGTTTTTAAATGATTATGTGTTTTGATTGTGAGAGCCATTCAGCAGTGGAACTCTCTGCCCCGGAGTGTGGTGGAGGCTCCTTCTTTGGAGGTTTTTAAACAGAGGCTAGATGGCCACCTGTCAGGGGTGCTTTGAATGCAATATTCCTGCTTCTTGGACTGGATGGCCCATGAGGTCTCTTCCAACTCTATGATTCTATGATGTGTTTTAGCTATGTTGTAACCCACCTTGAGCTGTGAGGGGAGGTGGGTAAGAAAATCATCATCATCATCATCATCTTAAAGTAATACATATTCATGGCAGAATTTTGATTTCCAATAAATACCAGGGTGATT
Organism: Anolis sagrei; assembly: GCF_037176765.1. Taxonomy (NCBI): domain Eukaryota; kingdom Metazoa; phylum Chordata; class Lepidosauria; order Squamata; family Anolidae; genus Anolis; species Anolis sagrei. Next base: position 250,157,759 of record NC_090023.1, read on the forward strand.
GACATATATTAAATCACATTTGTCTTCCTAAGTTAAGAGTTCAAATTCATCTTGTTTATTTTTTATCTCTGTGAATTAATGTAGAGACATCTAAGGCTATGAGTAGTTCCAGCACTGTAGTTATTTATTGTTTGTTTCTGCCCACTGTTACATTCTTTGGCACAATTTCAACTATATCATTGAGGCTACTGTCCCCAATAACTGATGTCTCCCGCTCATAACTCAGTTTAAAGCCCCCCCCCCCCAAGCAAATACATTCTTACCAACCATTGTGATCATCTCATGCCATGAGCCCTTTTTTATGAAAATGCAGATCGTGGTTCAATAAACCAAATCTTTCCCTTCTTCAAAGCAAGTTTTTATCTTCTAGTGTTCTTCTCTTTCTTTTGGGACTATGTCTTTCAACAGGAAGGAGTGATGAAATAACAACTTTTACCGCAAGGTCTTGAACTTCATTTCTATATCTTCTTCATTTTCTTGGAATATATTAAAAACTACAGCTTTTTTAGCTGTTTGTTCAAGAGGATCAGGGGGAATTGGCAATAGTTGGTGAGGTGAGTCTTGCTAGCCAATCTGTCTAATTAGAAACATTCACTGCTGAGAAACATCATACCACTTGAGACATCTTATCAGCCCCATATACCACAGATCTCCTACCATCACCACACATCTCTTTTTCCTCTGCAAATTGGCAATAATGTTTCCATAGAAGCCTTGGGAATTGTATAACTTTATTCTCAAATTACTAATTATAAAAAAATGGACAAAAGAATATACTCAGGCTGATATCGCAAACATTTTTATATTTGCAAAGCAGCTACACAGTTCAGCTTTTCATTGTTGTTCATTTTGCATGGGACTTACTATGAACAAAATTAAGGGTACGGATGCTACCACTGAAATATTTGTTTCATTCAAATCATCGAGGAATCATCAGAATCTTCTCAGAGAACATCAGATAACATGTCTGAGAAGAAATATGACAAGGAGAAATAATGTGATGCAGCATGTTATAGTAGACTTGCTCTTGAGAAATCACAATTCAATCTCCTCTTGAGTTGATTGTTCCACAGTAGGCTTGGCTGCTGGTAAATGCAGCATGCTCATACCTTCCACTTGTCTGTGGTGTCTTCATTGTTTCACTTTAGGCAGAATGTCTCCTAGTTTGTGATGTCACTAAAATTCAAAATGAGTCAGTCTGAAAACCAAATCTTATAGGTTTGAAATTCTCAAGTGTGTAATGAGCCTTGACTTTTTCAATGAATTTTAACATCTTTGTAATTTATATCAAAATTGATTAGGGATTAACTTGCATTTTCTGTTCATGCAGTTCTGCATGACTAAATATTCAAACGCCATCATCTTTCGCCATCATAATAGCCAATCTGAAAAAGATCTATCTTGATGCACTGTGTCATTAAGATCAGGACAAAAAACAATACCATGAGATGCATGTGCAAAACATGAAGCTGAACACGAAGATTTCATCTTTGTTTATGTGCTGGATTTGAAAATTCATGAGCAAATTGCAAGTTATAACTGGACCAAATTGACAATTACTTCTACTTGATGTCACCGTGCTGTGAAATCTTCAAGTCCAAATGCTTTTTCTATCACTTGCAAGAACTCTTGAGCCACTCTTATACCCTAAAACCTGGTATCTGTCTGCATTTTCTAATTTTACTCACCCTTCCCATCACTCTCTTCTTTAATTATTATATATGTCCAACAAACAAACAGACTTTTGAATGATAAACCTAGAAAGAAGAAAGAGCTCCTGCAGAAGTACCAATTAACTGATGGTGGGCATTTATTCCTATTTGACTTTAGGCAAGCAGAGAGGTATTCCCCATTAGTTCTTCCAGGAGTTGGTTGATTTGCTGCAGGAACTCAGCAATGTCCTGGAAGTACAGATTGGGAATGGAAGAAGGACTTTGCTACTATCTCCTATCAGATAAACAGGACTTCTCTCTGTTTTACCTATAGCTGAGGAGTAGGAAGACCTTAAAGGAGAGGGAGAAAACTTAAAGTCTATGATGGGCCAGACTGTCCATCAACTAGAAATTCTCTTCATGAGATAGACAATTCCATGGATGGATGTGCAAATGTCATGCCTGCCCTTGATAATTCTCAACAGAAAAGAGAATGTAAGAAACTAAGGAGGAGATCCATAACTAGGGATGTCCTGTGTTTCCATGGCTGAGTAGGAATTCAAACCCTGGTCTCCAGTCATAGTTCAATGCTCCAACCACTACTTTATGCTGGCTCTGTTGAACCTATTGAGCAGATACAACAAATGTTGAATTTCAGACGCCTTCCAGATACGCTGGATCACAACTTTCCCTCATGTGAGGTCATGCTAGGTAGGGAGGAAGGGAGCGGTAATACAGCAATCGAGAGAGTAACAGGTTGTGGAAGACTTCTCTAGCTGGTGATGAACTGCCTTGCATTTTTTTCTCTTAAGACTGTGTTTGGGATTGTGCATAGTTACTAAAAGCTATGTCCTATTGAACAGACGTAAAACTGCCTAAGAGAAGAATCCAGGTCCTATTGAAACTGAAATTAATAGTATTGAACTTCAGTTTAAGCATGGTTAAACTGAAGCTAAAAAAAAACAACTCTTTAGACATTCCAGGCCAAGAGTCCCCTAGGCTTGCCAATTTTTCAGCATTTTCAGCCCCTGTATTTGTGCCTTGATCAGCAACAATTAGCAGGTGAACTATTTCACAGCATGGAGATAAATGTTATCACCTAATTCCTTGAGATCAAGCTGTTATGGAGACCAAATGAAAAGCTGGCAAACCAATTGCTGACAGAATACTTTGCTTCCCAAACTGAAAAAGAATGGAGGAGAGGAGGAGGCAAGGGAAGGCTTAAAGCAGATCGCCATACATTGGGAGAATCTGTCTAACAAAACTGATGTGAAATTTCAACTCATTGATTCCAAATACTGGAGGAGCCAGCAAGGATGGCTCCAAGCCAATGTTGTGTCATTGACCTTTCACCAGATCCTTTGCTTGTCACTCTAGGGTAACATCAAATTACTTGGGATGCTGTTCGCCCTCCTGCTGAAACATCCCTGTGGTTTATTGACACATGTAGCCAAACATCTGAACACATTTCTCTTATATATTTTAGTAATGACTTACAGTAAGTGTAATAAATATAACTATTATTTTTGACAAGATAAATGTCTGCTTTCTTTATGCCTGTCTGCAACTATTTTTTTTTTCTAGGAGTGCAAAGGTGGCGGTGACACACAAGTTTCTTCAATGTTGCTTGCAGAAGGAGTGATAGCAAAGAACCTCAAGCACTGTCAAAAATTGTTTAAAAGGACGGAAGCCTCAAGTCTTTAACACGTACACAAGAGACACAAAATCAATAGGTGTAGCTTTCCTCAGGTGCTTCCAGGCAATAACAAAAATGCCATTTTCAGTTTGGCTAATGCTGTCCAAGTACCAGTTCTGTCATTGAACGATTGCTCATTATCTTGTCCCCTGTAAAGTGGAAAACAGCCTTTTAGAAGGGAAAAAGTCCATCCTTTCCACCTATACTGGCAATTCCTACTACTTCCACAGTTGCTATGCTATGAAAAAGAACCTTTTATCTTTCTTCAAAAGGCCATGTGGGCACAGAATTGGAGTAGTCCATTAAATGATCAGATAATAGCCAGATGGTTGTTGCACAGACTGACAAGACCTAGTAAAGCAGACAGGCCCAGTCTTCACTCGTGCAGGATGTCTGGGATGTAAGGTGAAATTGACACACCTTTGAAAGTTTGGTCAGGCTTCTCCAGATTCAAGTCTGAGATGAGGGGCATTTTTTCTCAGTTTCATGACTAGTGAAGCTCAAATACTCTGCAGAGCCCTGCTGCTACTGAATCTTCCTCACTTGTGGATTTTTTGGAGGTAGCAAACAAAAGTGGAAAAATCATTTTCTATTTTAATTTATCCAGAGTATTGCAGAGCAATGCCATAGTGTGGCATTGTGAGAAATTTCAAATTGAAGATGGCGTCTAGCAGTCTTTGCAGATCACATTCCTAAACCCAGTGTGAAGGAGACTCACTATATCATGGGACCATCATGGGGCTCATGCATACAGTTCATTTAAGAAAGTGGGCTGGAGTGATTCAATTATGCAAAGAATAACTGGAAACACCTTTAAGAAGTGGAAAATTTAACTTCTGTTTAAACTCCCTCATGAAAGCAAATTCTAGGTAATCGATTGCATTGTAAAACACTTTTATCATCAGGATTTTTTTCCTAATATTTAACCAATTTCTCCTTTCTTGTAATTCCAATCCATTGGCCTGGGGCTTACTAGCTGGAACCACAGAAACCTATTCCCTATTATAGTTAACATCCCCACAGATATTTAAAGATAAATTACATAGAGTAGCTATGTTACTACAACTAAGGCAACAGCACCATACTTGGGGTGCATTTAGCCCACTATAAATCTGTCTCAGAATAGCCTCATATTTAGCATGTTCATGTTTAACCCAAGACCTTTGTTACATTTACTCCACTGTCCTGTCACATCCTCCATATTGCCTACACTACCACTCCTAGATGGCCATGGACCTCTATCCAAGCTCCTGACCATTGTAGGAGCCTCAACTGATGTCAGAATGAATTGCACACACAACCAGCAAGAAGAAAGGAGAACGATCTCTCCTTCTTTTTGCTGGTCAGTCATGCAGCTCTGTGGATGTCCAAACAGTATGCTCATATGACCAATAAGAAGTGGAGATCACCCCTCTCCTTCTTATTAGTTGTTTGGTCATCCCATTCTGACATCAGCACAGGTGCCCATAATGGTCGGGAGCTCACATGGAAATTTGTGGCTGGCTAGGGATGGCAATTGTGGTGGCACAGGCATCATCCATTCTCTTTCCCATCACTGATGAACTCAAGGAAAGAATGATGAGGTTGCAATGCAGACTGGACAGCAGATTGGTCTGAATCAGAATTGATCTCACTGTCCAAATTGCCCCCAAATCTTGGGATGATATGGAATTTCCAGCAATTGGTTAAACTGAAAAACCTTGTGATACTCACCTGAAGCTGCTGCCCTTCTTGAAGTCAGCCGGTGAGACTGGGATTTTGGGCTCATTTCCTTAGTTCACATCTAAAAGTCTATCAAAATAGGATTGGACATTACCAGGGGAGTGTCTGTGGAGAAGGACATTGTTATCAGTTCTATAACTCAAGCATTTTTCATTTGTTCTCAGTTCAATGAAGGTTCCATTATTTTCCATTTAACTATTCCTGTGCATGTTCCTTTAGCTCTGAGATTTGAGGTTTGATGAAAACAAGGCTGCCTAATCAACAAGCACTTGTGAAGCAAACAAAAGTGAGGAAACTACAGAAAAGAAGAGTCTTTTTAAAAAAGACCATCTGTTTTGTTTTCTACCCAAGTACTTATGGCCTCCGTGGAAGCTTTAGTGTCTTGGAAATTCACCAGCTTTACAAGCCATATAAAAGAATTCTTCGTTGCTATGGAGATACTGTTCTTTCACTGCGAATCCTTCTTTAAGGTAGAGGACATTGGCAAGATTAAATGTAAATGCCTTTCCATCTGAGGTGACAATGTACAGGCTCTGGAGTGGCACAAAGGCTTCACCTGCAGAAAAATAAGTGTTAAGAGTTAACATCTTCATTTAAAGAATACAAACCAGCTGTGTAATAGGGTAGTTATCCAATATAGACATGCTTTTATAATCCCTCCTGAAGTTTCAGTTGCTTTCCAAGGTAAATCTGCTGTGAAGAAGAGCTGCAGTCAGTGGGCCATTTCTGAGATCTGATACAAATGGCATGACAACCGGAGAAAACAGACTAGGAACACAAATAGCAGAATAACTTTTCTAGAAAACTGTGCTTGCTGTTGCTGGTGACAGAACAATGACTGCACAGCCTTGATGAAATGGCCATGTCCCAGGTTTTAGACTCTTTTCAAAGGTTATTACTAGCATGTCTCCCAAAGGGGAGGATGGATTTAATATGGGAAGCAGGCAGTGTGCTGATACAGAAGTAGAAGGAAAGGTTGCCAAGTGATCCGAAGCTGTGAAAGTGACTTTTAAAAGAAACAGATACAGTTATAGGCCCAAGAGTGCCATTATTTTAAATGTATCCCTGACCATCACAGCTTTTGAAAAAGTTCACATTGGTCAATATTAGTTGTACCTGGGCAAAAACTGTTTGTTTTTATTGAAAAGGTATGCTATTATTCAAATGCCTACCAATGCCATCTAAGGATTTTTTTGAGGGGTGGTAATTTTGCCATATTCCTCCCCACTGCCATTTTAGGCCAACCTTCTTTTAAACTTCAATTCTGGGTTACCATAGAGTCATGCTGGAAGACCCAGATATTCCCAGACAGGTGTCATTTTAATTCACAGCTTTCTCACTTTTGTGGAGGCTTGTGTCCCTAATCCTTGTGGAAAATGGAAGGTCTACTGTTGCCCATTTATTTCATCAGTGAACAGGAAAGAGAATATAGTAATAGCAAAATCATGTTGAGTTAGATTGGAATATACTTGGGATTTGTACAAAGCTCCAGAAGAAGTTGTTGAACTACAACTCTAAGCAGTGGCTTATCCAGCAGCGAGGAATAATGGGAGTTGCACTTCAACATCGGGAGGACTGCATAATTTACACCCTCTATTCAGTTCAATATTTTGTTCACACAGACACAAACACTATGCCTATGCCAAGCCTACAAGGACATGAGTGTTGCACCAGCCTATTCATGCTTTCTAGTAGGCTTGAGCCCTGATCAGTTTGACCGAAAGTTATTTGTAATATTCAGTGGGACATTTTGTGTAATCTCCCAAAAACATAACAGGGAGGAGGGAACCGATATGTTGGTCAAAACGGATCAAGAGAGCCAGGTTTATTGGCTACTGGAGAGGATGGAGTCAAGTCTGCATTATACCTGAGGCAGGGGTCTGCCTAATCAACAAGCACTTGTGAAGCTTGGAAAAGATCCTGCAGTGTCTTTTCTCCCTCCCCAACAGTGGAAAGTTTCCCTGGGCTCCTCCTCCAGAGAGGGTCCTGCTGGGAACTCACTTTCCCAGAAGCACTTGCATGGGTCAGGCATTGAAAAGTCTCTGAGTACCTCTCAGAGCATGATGGGAGTTGAAGTGTTTTTCCTCTCTTTTTCTCAGCCAATAAAAGGCCTGGTTATATCCATGCTCTGATTGGCCGAGAATGGACACAACTGGCGATTACAATTCCCAGAACCCTCTCTTGTGGTTTATCTTATTTTAAAATAAGGTAATGGTAAATACTTAAAATAATTCTAAAATAACAGTAGATTGGTGAATTGTTTTGAAACTTGGCAAACCTGAAATTGTAAATAGGGTCTAAAACTGAGGTAGGCTTCATACAGATAGGCCTTAAAATGACTTAGGATTGAGCCTTCAAAGTTTCCCATTGTAGCCAATATGCTGAATCTTTGCTAAATGAATCCTCCCAATTTGAGTAACCCTGGTAAACAGAATGAGGGGCTAGCTGAAAATGGACCTTGAAATGGCATGCCTTTTAGCCAAACTGCACAAGCCTACTGGCATAGTGTTTCTGTTTCTAATACTGAGGGAGACTGCGGATGTATTATGATGAATTACCCCTAAGAGCTGTCATATTTCTAATTTCTATGTATGGTTGTAAAAGCTGATCAGTGAAGATAGCTGACAGGAAGGGAATACATTCATTTGAAAAGTGGTGCTGGGAGAGAGCTCCATGAACACTATGGGATGCCGAAATGGGTCCTAAATCAAATCAAGCCTGAACTTTGTCAAGAAATCAAAAAGTCCAATCCAAAGCTATTTTACCACATCGTGAGATGACATGACCCATTAGAAAAGGCGATGATGCTTGGTAATGTTAGAAGGCCACAGGAAAAGAGCATGATTGCAATACAGATGAATAAGACACAGGAATTCATAGGAAGGCAATGCCCTGAGCTTGCCGGACCGGAACCATCTACAGCTTAGAAAAATTGCATTGTTGATCAGTTTCACCAAGCAGCAGATGCAATGACCACTCTGACTGAGAGGTTCTGTGAAGCAGTATTTCAGAACTCTGGAGAGAATGCAAAGAGCAAGCATCAGTATTAGCGCTGGTATAACCAGGATCAGAGGTCAACTGGGATCATTTTTGAACTTCTCTCAAAGGAGCCAGCTTCATTTCATGCCAGAAGTTTCCCAAGGAAGATACTGCTACCACAACTGCATTAGATCAGTTGATGAGCACATCTTTTCATAATTTACTTCATTTAAAATCACTTTCGGATGCTCTCTCAGGGTCTGGAACAGATATTGGATTTTCAAAGCAATATATAGTCCAGGGACTAGATCCAGCAGGGATTAAAATTGACTTGAATCAAGAAAAAGAAAGGTCCATTAAATTTAAAAGAGAAGTGAGGTATCTGAGCATCATACCAATGATAGAAAGTAAGCTTTCAAAGCATCTGTCTACTCCCGTTTAAGAGCTAGTATTTCAGAAGAGGTTGGGGGAATCTTTAAGATTGTGATTTCAATTTTAATAATTATTAGTTTATTATTAATAGTGGCTGGAATCCTGAATGGGATTTTCATATGCATAAGCACAGTAGCAATGGTGCTAATGCAATGCATCCCAGACCAGTCTCCCCATTTCCACTTAGGCAACAACCATTGTGATGTATGGAAGCCTGTTCCCCTGGTGCTTGGGAAACAGCTGACTGCCATTTTCATCACCCTTCCAAAGCTATCTTGGGTCTTGTACTGGGAGAAAGAAACATATTCAAGCACTGCTGTGACATGCAGAATCAGGGTCCCTATTGTAATTACCTAGTGTAGTAAGATGGATGGGAATGGACATCAACTGCTTCCCTGTTGACAGAGGAGCAGACTCCCATCAATTGCAGTGGCTTCTGCCCAGTAAGTAGACATTGGGATTATTAGTACATAATGATGATGACTACATAACACTAGGTTATTCATTCATAACTGCCATAGAGAAGTTTTGGCTAACAATTTTATTAGTAACAAATAACACAGTTATTAATAATTTCATTATAAATAAATATTATGTACAGAGACATCCAGAGAAAGAGACCCCCCTACTACTTCTCAGAGTAAATATTTCCATTGCAAAACTGCTCTTACGATCAAGAAGTGCTTTCTAATGTTCAATATAAAATTACTCTCCTATAATTTAAAACCTTTAGAACTGGTCCTACTTTTTAGGGCAGCATCTATGAAAGGTCAGTACCTCTTCTCTATGACAATCCTTTAGATATTTTAAGAGTATTTATTTATTTTCTATCAAAAGCATTGCATAAATTAGTATAATACTGATAAAAACAGAAGGAGCACAAGTGGCTAAATATCTTTTGACCAAAAACGGGCAACAGCAACCACATTGTCTGCAGCCTCCAACAACTCTTCCATTGTAGATGAGGCAGGACTTTGCGGACAAGCATACAGATGCAGTGTTGTCTGTTCTGCTCCACAGTCACACAATTAAAAATATACAATATACCCACCTCCTTCATTTTTTTCCTCATTTATTTTGTTCTCTATCTCTCTTTTTGTCCTTGTTTCCCTTCTCTGAATCTTATCCGACTTGTCAATATCATTCTAAATAGACAAAATCACTGAGAGCTCAGCCACACGAAACCACTGGGTGATCTTGGACCAGTCACAATCTCTCAGCCTCAGAGGAAAGCCATGACAAGCCTCTTCTGAACAAATCTTGCTGAAAAAGCTCAATGATAGGATCACCACAAGTCAGATACAACTTGAAGGCAAATAATAATAATAATAATAATAATAATAATAATAATAAATAAACAACAACAACAATAGCAGCAACAACAATAGGACAAAACAGTGGTGAGAGACATATTCTCATTGCCCAGCTAAAAAGTGAGAGGACTGAAAAGGGGGGGGGGGAGTACCTGTGGAAAGTACTTTCTATTCTGTTTTCATCTCAGGGAGTTATATTTTTACAGAAATAAAGGAATATATAAAATGAGCCTAGTGGTGTCTTAAAGACAAACACAATTTTTGGCATACGTTGTTATGGACTCCAGCTCATTTCAACAGATACATCTGATGCAGTGGATTGGAGTCCACAAAAGCTTATGCCAAATAAAAATTGTTAGTTATTAAGTTGCGACTTGTTAGTCTTTAAGGTGTTTTTGTTACAAGAGACTAAATTTTTTATTCTTATGGAAATTACAGTGGCATTTGAAAAACAATTAAGCATTGACTGTACATCATTACTGGAATCTGTGGTTGCATGTACAATACAGACATAGCAAAGACCTAGCTTAGCATCAGTAACTGAGAGTCCAACATTTCAGCAGAATTTAGTGAAAAGGTCTCTTTCGTAATGGATTTTCGAAAGGTGGAAAACCAAATCATAATGGTAAGCAATCATCTGCTTGAGTGGATAGATTTACATCATCTATGAAAGGTCTATATAAGTGTGCCACAAAGATTCTCACCTGTCTTTCTGATTTACTTGTGTATTTTAAAATTAAAAAGCCAAACAGTTCAAAATAGAGCAGTATATATATATATATATAGTAGAGTCATATGTGATCATTATCATCTTGTTTAGACTTGTAAATTGCATTTTGTGTTTGGTCCAGATTGTATTTGAAATATGAGCAATTATATCTTCTTGTGACATTTTCTTAGACCCAGCCTTGGAATGCAGCTGTCAATTATAATCCTTTTCATTCGCATAAATAAAACAGTAAAGTGTGTGTACGTGTGGTTTTGCACAAGTTATAGAAATCAAAATACCATGTTACCAATAATTAGGAGATAATGGTTTCACCTTTTCTCTGTGGAAGTCATTCATTTTTTTAAAAAAGATTTTTTTAATCCTATGAAATTTGTTTTCTCTATACAGGTAGATAGACTATCTAAGGACTTGGGATACGAATGTATTTCGGCAGTCCACATTTTTAAACAAACCAACCTAATGTGAACTAAAATGTGACTCAGACTGCAAATTCAGTACTGTTCCAAAAATAGCAATGCAAATTATACAGAATATGGGGAGAGTTTCAATTTCAATTATAATGGGGAGAGGGAGGTATGGTAGTGGAAGTAGAATACAATGAAGGAAAAATAGAGAGACATCTTGTGCATTTCCAAAAAGCATTTCTTGGCTACTTTAGTAGAACCTCATTAGACCACAAAGATTTCTGCTTAATACCAAATCAATGAATAGGAAGAGCTGCATGATCCAGGATTTGATTCTGGACAAGCAAGCTAACCTTGCATCTATAACTGAAACCTGGTGAGGCTGGATCTACACTGCCTTGTATCTCAGGATCTGTGACCCGGATGATCTGTTTATCCCAGATTAGCTGGCAGTAGAGACTCATATAATCCAGTTCAAAGCAAATAATCTGGAACTAGATCCTGGGATATAGGGCAGTGTAGTTCCAGCCTGGAAACAGGAGTTGCAATTTGGCCCAGTTGTGCATATAGATTTCCAAATGCAGCAGAAGGCAAGATCTGATAGTGTTGTGGGTATTGCAGTGATCTGTCATGAGTCTATTCTCACTAAGATACTCTGTTCAACAGTCTTCATGGTTTGGGTGTGAGTGTGAATATATATATATATATAGATATATATATATATATAGAGAGAGAGAGAGAGAGAGAACCATAAGATAAGGAGACATGATGGGATTTCGTTGCTGTGCTATCCAGCCTGCTCCCCAAATGTCTTCATGCCTGAACTGTTAGATAGCTGAAATCTAGCCGAGTGTATTGGTTTGATTGTTGAGTGATCTGGCCAAGCCATACTCTCCCAACCTTAGAAGACAATGACAAATCTTGAAATGTTTGTGGGGGGGGGGGGTGGTTTGGGGGGGGGGATACTAGGATACTATGTAAGTCCAGAGCTCTGAACTTAGGAACAAAACCTAATGCTGCCATCTCAAGTTATCCCTTGCCAGGAAGTGATTCCATCCAAATTTAGGTGGGATTTGCTTTTGAGTAAGCAAAGCCAGAACTCTGTTCCAAGATCCTATCTACTGGGCAATAATATTATACCAAAGGAACAGATGGTCTTTCTTTTGTAAGTGCCAGGTTTTTTGACAGCCCAGACACTCATTTCCTTCTGTATCCTACTTTCCATATCTTTTGTCACATCCATAAATTAAAGATCCATTTAAAAGACAAAGCTAATACAGACTCTAGAGTGGGCTAAAGTCAATGGAATCATTTTCATATCCTCATTTATGGATCATATATGCAGTCACCGATTGGCAGCGATATTTATTTTGGGTGTTCATTTAAAACACTCTCACACTAACTTAATTTTCCTTGCCACTGATGGAAGTTATCAAGCGAGTGTTCCTGGCATTAATTATCAGTAATGCACTTTCACTTCTGGTCATTAATGGTTTTGTGGTAATTAATGGATGCAGCTGCAGAGATTCCTCTTGCATTGGTAATGTGAGGTCTGCTTTCCACTGGAAAAATGAATCTAAAATCCCTGCACAACCTCTTTACAGAAATTGGAAAAGTAAATTTTAGACTACAACTTCTCCAGTTCCTTAAACTCGGGATTCTGGGATATGTGTTCCAAAAACAATGTTACCAAGCCCTGCATAGGTTTGATTGATAGGAGGAAAGGTGTGAACAATGAAAGCACTCTTATACCTTTGACAATTGTGGTTCAGTGAGGCACCAGCTCCTTTTTACAGAAAAGGCAAATGACCTTGTAAAGCTACCACTTCCTGGATTCCATAGCCTTGAACCATAACAGTTAAAGTGGTGTCAAATGGTATTAATTCTACCATGCAGATGTTCCCTTAGAATAGATATGTCGAGTTTGTTTCCAAAAGGTACCAAATCCATCTGAACAAATGTTAAAAGAACTGAAAAAAACATGTTGGATTCCTAGCTAACAACGTGCTGCCAACTATAACTCCTTTTTCAATTTCTTGGGATGTGGTACATTTTGGAAACAAACTCCACATGTGTTGTGAGCGGAAAGAGTTAATCACAAAACATACTACCATTTCTTGTTCAGTTCAATATTTATCATTTATTTATTTATTTACTTTATTTGTATACCACTCTTCTCAACCCTAAGGCGACTCAGAGCGGTTAACAACAAAAAATTGAGTATACACAATAGGAAATCATTGGACATTTAAAAACAGTAGCATAACAATTAATTAGACACCAAACATCAATACATCAATATAACAGATCCATCACCTACCTAGATGGAAGAGAGAGGGAAGGAATCTGGGTAAGTTTACATTTCTCTGTCTACTTTGACCTTGAACTTATAAGTATAAGGGAATATAAGAGAGAATAACTACCACCTGTTACAAAGCAAACACAAGGGTTCTGTTCTCTTTTAAGAGTCAGCAGATATATCAAGCAATAGTGGTTGACAGGGAGCAAGGAGGATGACATTTCCACCCCACTCCCACCAGCGAACAAGGCTGCAACAATTGGGAACCAAATTTCTGTCACAAGTCAGAGATTTGGTCCCTGGGGTGAAAATTTAAACAATAAAAATAATGAAATTTAAAAACTTTTGCTTGCAATTGGAAGGAGAGCAGAGACTAAGAGTGCATCTGCCATCAGTGGTTTCCAACCTGTGGTCCATGGACTACCAGTGGTCTGAAAGAACGAAAATATGGTCCATGGCCTCACTGTTACTATACCATTTCACAAAACCCTCTTATAGTGCTAAGACTTATTAAATATGGTTTTCTGTGAGCGAGCAGATTACAACTACTGGATGGCATATGTTCTAAATTAGAAACTAGAGCTGATGTAGTCTACCCAACACAATTTTCTGAATCAGCACCCAAATAACCAAACTGAATCTAGAGTTGACCAAAAACTGATTCGTAACCCTTTTGGTACTAATGTTGGAGAGTGGATCCTGGCCAAGTGGTCCCTGGTCAAGAAAAAGTTGGGAACCACTTATCTACACTCTAGAATTAATGCAGTTTGACACCTCTTTAACTGCCATGGCTCAATGAGAGTTGTAGTTTGGTGGGGCACCTCTGTAATGTGACAGAAGGCTAAAGACTTTGTGAAACTAGAACTGCCGTGCTTCCATAGCATTAAGCCATGGCAATTTAAGTGATGTCAAACTGTTTTAATTTAATACACCCAGAGTCTCAGAGCCACCACCAACCACAGCAAATATGCCAGACAATTCCAGGTCATGAGATTTCAGAATGTAAACCTGACAGGGATGTTCCCTTGTGATTTGAAAGGGGATAGTAATTTGTGATGTTGTGAAGGACAGACTGATAATGTCATTAAGTATGATACATTAGTGTCAAGCACAGTTTGCACAGAGTATGCCATTCAAATAAAAAAATTATGTCCAACAAATGACTGAAAAAATATTCATTTGGCATTTTACTCTTGCTCTGAGACTCTTCCATCGGCTCCGTAAATGCAATGATGGACGGGTCCTTTTTTTGCATCTACCATGGCTACCTTACTCATTCTGGGCCTTTACTGTCCTAACTGACTGATGTCATTTGGCTTCTTTGTCAGGACATTCTGCCTTTCCTTCTTTGAATTTGAGCACAAAAGAACCCATGTAAATGCCTCTGGCAGAGCTGACAAATGCAGGTTCATTCAGCATGAGCTAGAACAACTTCATCACTTATTTAGAACTGGACTTAGATGAACTCTTCAGGGTCAGTTTCTGTGGCAAATGTAATAAAGCTAGTCCACAGAAATTCATGGTGTAGTGACAAAAGAAAAAAGTGACATCTAGAAGAAAGTTTAGATTTACCTCCTTTAGCTTTGGGTTAATTGTTGCTATTACAGTGTCTGCGTCTTCCCGCCCTCCCATTCCTCCCTCCCTTACCATATGCTTTTTTGTGGCTTTATCAGGGCACATAAAAGATGTGTACCTGGAAAAACAGCAATGTATTCACCAGTCAGCAATTTGCAGAACAGACTGTTGTATAACCAAAGAACAAATAGGAGGCCAAGGGCATTTGCACAGCAACATTTATCAGGAAAAAGAAGCTTGATTAATGAGGCAGACACATAACAGGTGCTCAACAAATGTGTTATAAAAGGCTGCTTCACTTCCCCAAAGCATGGGGCTATTAGATAAACCAAGCTGCCTCACATTTGCAAAGAGGCCTTAACAGCAGGCCATTTTCAGCATTCCAGACGAATGGGGTGGGAAAGACAGGAAAGTCAAGAGAGAAAGGACAGAACCTCTCCATTTGGTAGTCACACTTATCCCGAGTTTCACTGGCTGAAGACATCATTTCTGTGAATTCACTCCCCTCATAGCAAATGGGTTATAAAGAGTCGATGTAGTCATTGACAGTTCTGCTAGCAAAATGATCTGATCACAAATCAATACCCTTGTGGATTCACAGATACAGATAAGAAACAGGCAGAAATATGCACTGTTGTGGGGAGATAAGAATAAAATCGACATCTAGCAAGTGGGAAGAGTACAGTTACCTTTACTTCTGCTGGAGATTAGAGCTTGAATAGTGGACCCCCAGTATCCACCAGGGTTAGTTCCAGGATACCCTATGGATACCAAAATCCATGGATGCCCATTATACACTATGATATAGCAAAATGGTGTCCCTTATATAAAATGGCAAAATCAAAGTTTGCTTTGTGGATTTTAAAAAGTTCAAGACGATGGCAAAATACGTAGATACAGAATCCATGGATAAGGAATGTCTTCAAATCTTAGGACCCCATCACACTAGGGCATCTATCCACTTTAAATCTAGATGCTGCATCCTGTAGAATCCTGAGAGTGTAGTTTAGGAAGGGGCCTTTAAACTGCTCAGTCATATGGGTCCTGCACCTCAATAAACTACAAACCCCAGAATTCTTCATTTAAAGTGGATCAATGTGCTAGTACAGAGCAAACTTCTTCGGCCGGAGAGTCCTTTTTGAAGCAAAAGCTTCTTGTGGAGCCCCAAGAAATGTTTATATACTACATTACATATTATATTATATATAATGGGTATTAGGGCTGTGCAAAATATAGAATATGAAATCCAGCATATATATTTTGTTTGCTGTGTCATACTGTGCTTTTGTGTCAGTATTAAAAAAAATAGGAGCAGCCCCAGGAGTCATCCAGACCAACCTAACAATAACAATAACAATAACAACAGAAAATCCAGGAGCCATCCAGTTCAACTCCACTCTGCCAAGCAGGAAAAGCACAAAGCCCCCCGAGTGGTGGGAAGGCAATAGTGTTTCGGAAGCTAGCAAGTCAAGGGGGAAAGGATCTGGGTGCAAGGAAGGTGAGGAAAAAAGCTTTTGGGAGTGAGGGAGACTAGGGGAGAAGCAGGAAAGAGGAGGGAAATCTTGGAGGGGGAGGAGAATATTGAGACCATCAATATTCTTCATGAGGCCCCAAGGGTTCCACAGAGCACACTTTAAGAATGACTGCTCTAGTGTGATGAGGTTCATAGTGTTAGAAGAAGCCATCTGGCCATCCAGGCAAACCCAATTCTGCTATGCAGGAACACACAATCAAAGCACTCCCAATAGATTGCCATCTAGCCTCTGTTTAAGAACCTCAGGTGGAGGAGACTCCGCCACACTCTACGGCAGCATTTCTGTGGTTAAAGTTCTTCCTAATGTTTAACTGGAGCATATTTTTCTGCAATTTGGATCCATTGCTCCATGTCCTAGTCTCCAGAACAGGAGAATAAAATTATTCTCCTCTCAATATGATGCACTTTCAAATATTTAAACATGAGTATCATGTCCCTCTCAGCCTTCTTTTTTCCAAGATAAACATACCCATAGGACTGTTTCCAGACCTTTGACTATTTTGGTCGCTCTTCTCTGGACATGTTCTAGCTTATCAATATCCTTCTTGAATTGCAGATGAGGTCTGATCAAAACAGGAACTCACAGCCTCATTGTGTGGTGGAATTTCCTTCTTTGGAGGCTTTTAAAAAAAAGACTGGATGGCCATCTGTCAGGGGTGTTTTGATTGTGGTTTTCCTGCATGGCAGGGGCTTGAACTGGATGGCCCATGTGGTCTCTTCTAACTCTATGATTCAAAGCAGAAGACAATAGGACTATGGCTTGCCTTGATCAAAATTCTAAATTGTGGTGTATGGAATGGAGAAAATTCCATAGAACAGCTAAGAAACCAGGAAAATATGCTATCATGGGAAAGGATATGTGACATCTGGAGAACCCCAGATGGACAAATTGAATACTCCCTCCAAGAGCTGGATGTGGATCTGGGACCTGTGGTTGCCCATCCCTCCTTTAATTCTAATAGAGTCAGTAAACTCATATGTCTGACTAAACCTCTAAACACAATTATAGAGGAGCAGTCACTTTGCATTTCAAAATAATTAAATATTCATGACAGGGGCAAAATGCTACATCTTTACTGATTTTTTTTTATTATGGCAACATTTTTCTCAGAAAGAATTTCCAACTTCAGCCTTCTTTTTCTCAAATACAAATAAATGACATGCAGTCCTGAATGTGCAATTGGACCTTTTCTGTTGACATTTTTCACAGAGACCTGCTGGCAGATCAAACATTTAGTCACTTCTGCATCTCCGAATTAGATTCTCCAATCCATTATAAATGTAAGAAAAGGAAATTGGTTTTCTTTTGTTGCCTAGGGCTCTGAAATTCAGATTCATATTTTAACACTTCCTCTGGGCCTTTGCTTTTGTTAATTGCTCTGATTTATTTGCAGTTTTCATCAATGCTACATAAAATGTTAATCTAGAAAAACAAAAATATGGATTTAATTAATGAAAGGAAGACATCTGTGCAATGCGATCGGTTCTTACAATTCCATTGACAAGAAATATACCCAGTTGTGTGTATGTGTGTTCTAAATTATTTGAGTTAGATGGCTTTAAACTAAACTGTAATGTTATTGTATTATAATCATATAAATGTCAAAAATAAATAAATAAATATTGAGCCACAGCACACACACCCTTAGAGATTTATGAACAATAAAGAGACAGCAAGCAAGATATTTGATTTTTTTCTGCAGCTCCAAAGTCATGCAATCTCAAACTTACTAGAGGCTCCGGGTGGACCGAACAGCAGCTGTACCCTAAAACTCTATTAAATCTAACCCAAAAGTATCAAATAGATGTTATATCTGTAACTTGTATCATTTGCATACTGTGTCAATTTCTAGATGTATGAAATATATCAAATGTATCTTGAAGGCCTTTCTGTGCCCTCATTTAGCATAAACCCTTGGAAACAGAGACCACGGCCAAGGTTCCTCCAGCTATTTCCCAAGTCAGATAATATCAGTATCTTTGTGCATGCATGCAGGACAGATAATCCCCTTTGTCACCAAGATGAGCTCAGGATGTCCATTTAATTGAGGCTGAGAGTATGCCACTCCAACGGAAGAGGAGGCTCAACAAATATGAATTCAATAAGTTCCTGAATGGGCAGCCAAGCTCCAGATTACTTGGAACTATCACCCCTTGTCTTTTGAGTCTTGCACCTTTGTCTCATCTACATATCCATGTACCCACTTCTTCCAGTTTGCGACCTCCTAGGGACATCCCTGCAATTTTTGAACTGTACAACCACTAGCTGTCAGAACATCATAAAATGTCATGTATTTTTCTGTGAATTTGTGCTTGCACCTTTTGAAGGATATTGCTTGTACTTGCATCCTATTGTTCCCTGTCTTGGCTGATTTGGTTTAGCAGAAACTCACTGAAGAACCCCTTCTTATCTGCTATTGTAGTTGAAATCACTACAATGATATGACAATATTGACAATGTGAGAGATAAAAGCACCAAATCCAAAACAAGGTCAACCCTGATTAGTCCTTAGTTTGGAGAATGTCAATGAATGTTTAGTGCTATAGACTATATTTCTGAAGAAGGAACATACAAAACCACTTCTGAGAATTTTCTGTGTATAATATAATATCTCTGCATTGAAATATTATTTTCTATGCAGGAAAGGATGTTTCTTGCTGAGAAAATATTCATTTCTGCACAAAACAGCCATTTTCAATTTTTAGGGGAGGATGAATCCTGAATTACAGATAACTTTCGAAATCTGCATGGTTTTCAAAGATCTTCTCACAGTTGGAAGAAAATTGCTGAAATTAGTTGTTTCTAGAATAAACTTAATAGTGAATTACATTTCTAAACTGCAACAAGTTGTTAAGCTTAGATACAAAGAAGCATAGAAGAAATCATGGGGTTTTTTTTCTTCTTTTGAGTATTTTTAATGGGATGGAAGAGGAAAATCTGGGTCAGTTGCTAAACTAAAACAATAATTTTGAAGGGGTAAAAGAAAGCATTTGTAACATAACACATTGTAAGGCAACAAGATGTAATATCAGTGTACCAGAGCTGAGATTATGTACAATGTATTATTTATTTGTCATGCCAGACAAAAATCTTTTTATGGAAAAACAGAATAGGCTGATATTGAATATGATGCATGCCATGTACAATTAAGAATGAGAGCTAGGCCATCTTGATTAATCTAATATGCCCAACATACACATAGATAAAGGTAAAGGTTTTCTCCTGACATTAAGTCCAGTTGTGTCTGACTCTGGGGATTGGTGCTCATCTCCATTTCTAAGCTGAAGAGCTGGTGTTGTCCGTAGACACCCTCCAAAGTCATGTGGCCAGCATGACTGCATGGAGCACTGTTACCTTCCCACCAGAGCAGTACCTATTGATCTACTCACATTTGCATGTTCTCCAACTGCTAGGTTGGCAGAAGCTGGAGCTAACAGCAGGAGCTCATGCCACTCCCCTTATTTAAACCTGCGACCTTTCAATCAGCAAGTTCAGCAGCTCAGCAATTTAACCCACGGTGCCACCAGGGCACTTCCATGGTTCAATTCTATGGGAGTTGCAGATTGGTGAGGTTACCTTTTGTCATTTGTTAAATCCCTGGTAAAATGACAACATGGACAGGTTAAAATATAGTACAACTTTTTTGTCCATGGGATCAGTGTCTGTGATCCACATCCAAGAAGATATGTCAATAAGCATTTTCTAGGTCCTCCAGCAGAAGTTCTCAACCTGTGAGGTCCCCAGATGTTTTGGCCTTCAACTCCTAGAAATCTGATCAGTTGGTAAAGTGGCTGGGATTTCTGGGAGTTGTAGTCCAAAACACCTGGGGACCCACAAGTTGAGAACCACTGCTCTATGGTATTATTGCAATGGTTCTCAACCTGTGGGTCCCCAGATCCTTTGGACTAAAACTCCCAGAAATCTTAACAGTTGATAAACTGGCTGGGCTTTCTGGGAGTTGTGGGCCAAAACACCTGGGGATGCACAGGTTGAGAACAACTGTATTATTGGGTCAGATATCCTTCATTTCAACAAGGTTTGTTGTTATCCATGGCTTTGCATATCACATGAATTGGTAGCAGCGGGGGGGAGGGGGGGTGTCAGGGATTGCACTGTAGATCACTCATAGGATGCGACTGTCCTGTGAAATTAATGAGGTTTTACATTACTTTAAATTCTATGGCCCTATGCTGTGGAATATCGAAGTTTTGCAAGGGATTTAACATATGACAAAAGATAAACTCACCAGTCTACAACTCCCATAGAACTGATCCATGACAGATAAAATGAAGTCAAAACTGCATTAATTCTACAGTGTATATGCAGTCATTGAGGATACTGGCTCTATTTTACTGAGGAGGAAGCCTGAGCCACTGCTAGAAGCAGCTAGGCTAAGATCAACCAGGGAATGCATAGGGGAAATGTATGCAGATATAATTAGTGATAATAAAATATATTTATACATATGCTGTGTTTTTCCCTTTCATCTTTAGCAACTGCAGGTTATTCTCTCCCAATACAGTTAGAAACAGAAAGTGGATTTTATAGATTGATGGCATATGTTCCATAACAATTAAAAAGTCCAGAATCTCTCTTTTCAGAAACCAATCTCCCTGGACCCAGATGCTGCTAAAATTCTGCCCCTCCAGCTTCCAAATGCTGTTTTTCTGGCCATAAGGGACACAAAGAACAACCAGACGTCTCACCATCATGCTTGAACCCATATGCTGCAGATAATTAGCAATATAATATTATTATAGTAATTATAAACAAGGAATTTATGTTTCCTTTCCTTTCTTTTCCTCTCCCTCCCTCCCAATCCATTTTCTTTTATGTCATGTCTGAAATTTGGATTGTACACCTGAAGTATTACATATTCTGTAAGCTGCCTTTTTCCAACCCTCTGCCATGCAGGAAACACAATCAAAGTACCCCTGATAGATGGCCATCCAGCCTCTGCCATAGCTCAGTACTATGGAATTGTGATATCAGTAGCTTTTTCCCTGAAAGGATGAAGATGATGATAGGTGAGACAGGCAGGTAAAAAGATATCCACACAGTGGAATTACAGCAGTTTTTCACCACTTTATTTGCCACAGCTCAGTACTATGGCATTGTGATATCAGTAGCTTTTTCCCTGAAAGGAAGATGATGATGAAGATGATGATAGGTGAAACAGGCAGATAGAAAGATACTCAAACAGTCAACGACACCTTAGAACCATAGAGTTGGAAGAGACCATGAAGGCCACCCAGTCCAACCTCCTGCCATGTAGAAAACACAATCAGAGCACCTCTGATAGATGGCCATCAAGCCTCTGCTTCCCTCCCACCAATGCCTAGCAAATGGAAACAACCACAAAGGTGTATCCTTTTTTCTGCACAGTAATCAGATTCTATACTGCTTTCATTTTCAGAACATTTGAGAGAGTGAAGTTGGTAGCATAAACTTTCATAGACTAAGGCTGTATCCACACAGTGGAATTACAGCAGTTTTTCACCACTTTATTTGCCATACCTCAGTACTATGGAATTGTGAAATCAGTAGCTTTGTGAGATATTTACCTTTCTCTGTTAGAGAGCTCTGATGCCACAACAAATTACATATGTCAAGATTCTATGGGATGGAGCTATGACAGTTAAAGTGAAGCCAAACTGCTATAATTCTGCATGGATACAGCCAAAGTCTACTTCTTCAAATGCAGCATACTGATATTCCAAACTAATACAGCTATGTCTTTGAATGCCCCTCCTCCCCTCAATTGGAGGATACATGGACCTTCTTTGAGAGCCTGTAGACCCTGCCTCCATAACATTCTGTGTTGCTGGTATGAGTTGATGAGTTTGCAATGAATATAGAATGATATCGTATGATGGTATGCGGTTCCATTCATGGTTGGGAAGTCTGTAAGTCTCACTACAAGTGATGCGCAATAATGTCCTATAAGACGGTGACATTTTCAACCTCCAGCCTCCCTTTCAACGACGACAAAACAAAATCTTGTGATTCAAACACTTCACAGGACTTTATACATATTGTGTTATTAGTAAAATCCTATATGGTTCAGATTTAGGCTATCTGAAGGACTGCATGCCCTATACCAGGGGACCACAAACTTTTTAAACAGAGGGCCAGGTCACAGTCCCTCAAACTTTTGGAGGGCCGAGTTATAATTTGAAAAAAAAACATGAATTCCTCTGCACACTGCACATATCTTATTTGTAGTGCAAAAATCACTTAAAATAATACAATAATTAAAATGAAGAACAATTTTAACAATTATAAACTTATTAGTATTTCAATGGGAAGTGTGGGCCTGCTTTTTGCTGATAAGATAGGATTTTTGTTGCTGCTGTTGTGTGCTTTCAAATAGTTTCAGACTTAGGTTGACCATGAGCAAGTGCCGGGTAAATGACCTTGGAGGGCCGTATCCGGCCCCAGGGCCTTAGTTTGAGGACCTCTGCCCTATACAAACCTCCTTGTGATTAAGAACATCAGGAGAAACTCTTCTATCAGGGTGCATCTACACTGTAGGGTTAATGCAGTTTTACACCCCTGTGCTCAATGCTATGAAATCATGGGAGCTGTTTTTTGGTGAGACAGCAGCATGCTTTTAGAGAAATCTAAAGGCTTTGTAAAACTAACACTCCTATGATTCCATTAGCATTGAGCCATGGCAATTCAAGCAGTGTCAGGCTGCATTTATTCTACTGTTCTAAAAGGCTTTTTAGAAGTTGACTGTGAAGGCTTTAAATGGAAAGCTGCTTTCTGGTTCATTTCTTCATTTTTATCTTTTAATGGATCTGTATTAAAGGGTTGTAATTCTGTGTATTGCCTAATTATATTTAAATAAAAGCATTTTTATGTTTTAGAGCCTTTTTTGTAACTGTTTTGAATTATATAACTTTGGTACATAGGCTGCCTTTGTTCTTTTTCTTCTACTACTTCTACTTGATATTATTTATCTAATGGTCAAAATGGTCGCTGCATTTGTCTAATGCTTATAACTTGCTTATCATCTCTGTTTTAATACTTAGAGGGCAATGTTTTACACCGATCATAGAAAAAGGGAAATGTGGAAACCTGGCATTTATGTGACAGCTTAAAAAATTAGAGGCCGTGTTTAACACCTGACTAGATCTAAATATATTGTGATTACTTACATAAAGTAGCTTGGGAGGAATCACATAAAAGAAAATTGCTTGTGCAGAATTAGTCATGACATTGTTGTCACTTGCAAAATGGACCAGATTCCCTGGGCTTTCTCAAAAGTACATGAAAATTGCATTTGGGATAGTGTTTTATATATGTATAATTCTCCTGTAATGCATTCATTTATTTTCAAGGGACAGAAAAGAGGACTTTATTTCATATCATTAATCAAGTTCACTGTATGCAGGTGGTGAAACAAGTTCTTACAATCCCCAGGTTGAGTAATTTAAAAGAGCAATGAATTAGATATTAGCCTTATCACCCGTTAAGCAGTTCTGAAATGAGAAGAGGATTGAAGGTGCAATCTCTTCAGTCTGGAAAGCCATTTGGCATGTTACTGAGCAGCAAATCTGGATTTGCTACTGGGTATATGCTCAAATATAGCAGCCAGCCACAGTCTTACCAGCAATTGCAGAAGATGAATTAGACAGATCTTTAAAAAAAAATCTCTCTTGCAAGCTTAGATGTGTACTCAATCATTTCAGTAGTACAGGCGATTCCCAAGTTATGAACAAGATAGGTTCTGTAGGTTTGTTCTTAAGTTGAATTTGTATGTAAGTTGGAACAGATATATTTTAAGTATAACTCAAGCCAGCATAGGGAGGGATTAACACCCCTGAGGTCTGTGCCCCTGTTCTGAAGAGTTCACCTCACCTTTTGTACCTGTGAGAATTGGATTTTGAAAAATTTGGCTCCTTGTTAAAACAAGGATTGGTGAGAAAGCTTCAGTGGAGACCCCCTTTCCCCATAATAACTCTTTCAGGAGTGAATTTCTCTTCCAAGGGGTAGATTTCTCTCATTTCCTGTTGTCTCACCCTTTTCTTAATTATGAATCATTTGTAAGGCAGATGCTTGTAACTCAGGGACTGTCTAATATGTTTGTCTAATTTAGTATACTAAGTGCTTAGATGGTTCCTTTTAGGCCTGGGTAACAACGCAAAAATTTGTTTCTAAAATCGATTTGTATTTGGGGTTTTTTTTGTTTCGATATTTAAAATAATTACAAAATTTTCCCGTAAAAAAGTTCGGTATTTACGAAATTTCGTTAATATTTACAAAACATTTTGTAAAGATGGCGCCCTTTTTTTCAATATTTTTTAAATATTTTTTTAATTTAATTATTAATTTAGTAGAATAGGGAGGAGAAATTATTATTAAGGAGGGAAGGCAGGCACTCACTCTGGCGGGCCCTCAAGCGCTGCCGCCGAGTCGGGCCCGGCTCCTCCGAAGCAATGCGAAATTGGGAGAAGGGCTCCCCAAAGGCCATCTAGCCCAGCCCTCCGCTAAGGAATTGGGAGAACGAAGCACAGCCCTCCGCTAAGGAATTGGGAGAATGAAGCACACCCACCGCAAAGGTGAGGAAGGAGGGACGGGCCGCCTTCCCGCTGAGGGTCGCTTGCCCTCTCGCTCGCCCTCTCGCTCACCCTCTCGCTCGCTTGCTCAGCCGGCGCCTTCCCCGCCCTCTCCTCCTCCTCCTCCTCTTTCAGGCTCTGCCTCTGACTGGCTAAGAGAGGAGAGAGAGGAGAGCTCCCAGCAAGCATCGCCAGGCCATCTTACGTATTTCCGAAATGGACGGAAATACAAAAATTTTTGGCGCCTGCCATTTCGATATTTAAAAACACTTCCGGGTTTAAAAATAAGTTTTGTAATCATTTTGTAATTGCTAAAATTAACGAATATTTAACGAATTACAAAATTAACGAACGAAACCGCCCAGGCCTAGTTCCTTTAGTTTCCCTGAAATAATAGGAACATAGGAAGCTGCCTCACAGAGCCATCGATCTATCTAGCTCAAAGATGTTATCTCAATGTGCATCTACACTGTAGAATTATTACTGTTTGATACCACTTTAACTACCATGGCTCAATGCTATGTGTATAATGTAAGTTGCATGTTAACTTTAGTCATACGTTAAATCCCTTGTAAAATGACTCTTTGGCAAAGAAGGCTGAAGATCTTGTAAAACTACAACTCACATGATGCCATAACATTAAACCAAGGTGGTTAAAATTGTGTCAAACAAAATTATTTTACAGTATAGATGCACTCTCTGACTAGCAGTGGCTCTTGGGGGTTGCTGCTATTATTTCCTATCCAAGTATTAACCCAGGCCTGAACTGGCATTGCTACTAAAATCAGAAGCAATTGGTTGTTTTTAGGATAGATTTTCCAGAATTTAGAGTGCATCTCTAGTCCTTAGGTGGAGGAACCTCAGGGTGAGATCATTGCCTTGCAGATATATTTTTTACCAGCTGTTAGACATAGTAGTGTGAATTTTACTTGAAACACAAGCACTGTACAACTATGTGCTGAATCACTGGGAGCTGTGAATCAATACAACCCAAAGGTCAAGAGGCCGAGAAAATATGTGCAGAGCCAAAGAATGGTGAAAGGACACAAAGAAATATAAATATATATCCTCAAAGGACACCACAATCCAGGCCAATGTATGAAAACTGGGAGATATTTTTGGACACATTATCTCTGATGTTGCTTCCAGCAATCAATCTATGTCTCAGCTCACCTTTCCTGCAAAGACTGATTGTGAAACAGGTACCGTTGGGTCTGTTCAATGAAGCCATGATAAATCTTCAGATCACACGCCTAATCTGGCTCACAAATTCCATCATCTTTCCCATGAAGTTAATCCTTATTTCCAAGCCACATGCTCCTTAACAAACACTGAAAGGATTGTGAGCTGATTTTAGAGGTGATGTCACCTCTAAAATCAGCTAGCATCTTAAAAAGTCGCTTTTCATGACTGAAAGGTCCATAGCCAAGGTTTTAACAGGATGACACTGGTGATGATATGTTTTTAATGGTTTTAATGGTTTATATGGTTTTTATAATATTAGGTTGAATGTTTTTAATTGTACTATATGAATGTATGGCATCAAATTCTGCCAATTTCTGTAAGCTGCCTTGAGTCGCCGTAAGGCTGAGAAAGGTGGGCTACAATTGCCATAAATAATAAATAAATAAATAAATTTGTAGCCTGTGGCATAGAAATCTATGCTAGCGTGACTCCAGTGGGCATCTGTCACCAGTGTGAAGGCAATGTGACTCAAACCTGACACCAGCCAAAGCGAATTGGAGAGGAGGATGCCCACACAACATCTGGCTACAGTTTTACAGTTGATAAATATTAGCTGCTGTTGCCTTCCCAGAGCTCTAGCATACTTACCAGAAGGTTAGGATGATTTGCTGTTGTTGCTATCTGCCATCATGTTGACTTATTGTTATGCCAACTCTATGAATAAAAAGCCCCCAAAAGCCCCACCATCTTTCCCGGTGTATGACATCATGTCATAACATGTCCTAAGTATGACAACCTCAGTTTAGTCAGAGAATTTGGCTAGATTTGCATTAAAATCGGTTCATTTGCCTGTGTTACAGCCCATAGTATCCACAGACCCCTTCTCCAGCAACATATTTCAAATGTGTTGATTCTCTTGTTGACAGCTTTCTCTACTGTACAGCTTTCATACACATACATAGAAGATGGAACTATGCAAACTCCTATAAAAAGAGTGACAATCCTTCTTTCAATCCTGATGCAAAACTTTAAGAACTACTGATTGGACACTGGGTTGATCCCTAGTATTTTCAGATTGGCGTTGTGGTGTAAGGGGCCATTGGACAAAGAAATGCTAATATCTCTTTACCCAAAAAATAATTCACTGATGCTGGACTATAGTTTAGCGGGCAAAATGTGGGCATTTTCCTCCAAATAACTCCCCCTACCCCCCAAAAATGTACTGAAGTCCACAAATATCTAGCATTTTGTTAATGCTAAACTAGCAGTTTGTTCCTTGATGCACTTCAACCAGACAAGAATATTAAGGAGGAGATCCAAACAATTTTATTTTATCTGCAGCCAAAAGTGTCTGGAGTCTATATACAGAAATTGAAAAGCATACCTTATTACATTGCAGCTCTAGATCACAATTCTTGGCACATATGTACTTAGCAAATCACATAGTCATATCCCATAATAATTCTTTATTTAATCTTTTTGACTTCATTACCATGTAGATTGAGAGATTAGATTGTTTAAGAATACTTATATTTGCTGTGTTTTACTGTCTTGGTAGCTTTGCCTGCATCTTTTCTTTGTTCACCTAAGCTGTAAACTAAACTGAAGTTTGAAGTTATTGCAATGTGGGAAGCATGTGTTCAATTCAACTATATCTGAAAGACAGAGATTTTCTATCTGTGATGTATACTTGTAAAAAATAAGTCTCATGCCTCCTGATAGAAAGTGATGCTCGTCCAAATCAGGTAAACAATGGCTTTGAAAGCTACTCCTATCCTTAAAGGTAATCCTTAAGTCTAGTCGTCTCCAACTCTGTGGGATGATGCTCATCTCCACTTCTAAACCGAAGAGCCAGCATTGTCCTTAGACACCTCCAAGGTCATGTGATGAGCATGACTACATTGAGTGCCTACCCACAGAAGGGGTACCTATTGATCTACTCACATTTGTGTGTTTTCAAACTGCTAGGTTGGCAGAAGCTGGGCCTAACAGTGGGAGCTCACCCTGCTCCCTGGATTCGAACCGCTGACCTTTCAGTTGGCAAGTTTAGCAGCTTAGTGGTTTAACCCGCTGCACCACCAGGGAGTCCTGTCCTTAGTAAACAACTAAACATCCGCACGCCTGTTATAAATGTAAGGAAGAGAAAGCTGGAGAAATTGACAAGCTATATTAAAAACAGGCTTATTTTTGGGGAGGTTTTGGGCTCTCTTAAGTCTCTCAATTTAATAAGGTACAGATTTCCATTTCTGAAGTTTCAAAAATTTTGACTTCTGCCCATCCCTTTGTCCTGAAATGCTTCTGAATTGCTCCTGCCCATCCGGCTCCTTTTGTGAAAACCAGGGGAAGTGATTAGATAATATTTCTTTAAATGATTATTTAACATACTTTATTTCCAACTGCTCTTGTTTTTTTAGTAAGCAGGATAAATCAAATCATAATGCAAAAGAAGACCTATTGAAATTATTTTCTTTTCATCTGTTGTAAAGTTAAGGCAATTTTATGCCATTTTACAATATTTTATTTTGGACTCCTAATGTCTTTATTTCAAGAATAATTTCTTATTTGCAAGTAAATCATAATATTCATTTTATTCTTTTGCCTGTACATTCTGCTTGTATTAAAGTCCTACTAATATTCTGATATATATAAATATGCTATTTCCTAGGGTTTAAATGTGTTCATTTTTTCAGAGTTTTCCAGCTGACACTCTGTCTTTAGACATTGTTTTAATTTCTTCTTATCTTGTTTGACACCTTGACAACCCATTCTTTTATTTGGAAAGGTGTGAGCTATAAGATGTGATTGAAATGTTGAAAATGGATTAAAAAAACAAAAAGGTTTTTCCCATCTTTGTTATTTACCATCTCTAAGGGCATTTTCAGGACTGAGCTTAAAATGTTTATTTGCATTTCTCTTGATCTGCAATGCAAACATAGATTCTGCGGATCTAGAATGTACTGCCCGCTGCTCTTGTCATCTCACATTAACACTAGCTGTACATGCATACAAACTATTAAAGGGAAGACATAAATGGTTCTTCTTAATATTTAATGGATGGACTCTCAAATTATTTCCCAGAAAACCTAAAGGATTCTTGGAAGCTCATTTCATCAGGGGACCTATAATGTTCAGTAGGGCAGGAATCATGCATGCAAGCTTACATACATGCATGCATACATGCAAGCACACAGATGGATACTGTCAGAACATGATTCAAAGCTTGAAGGAACAGGCATTTGACTCCTGCCCCTGCCAACATACCTGACGCAAGGTCAGCATTAACAAATAAACATGGAGGAGGAGAAGGGAATGTTAGAAAGGAGTTGTGTATTGCCATGATATGGAAAGCCTAATGCTTCAATCATCATCAAAGACATCTACATTTTTGCTGTTAGTAGTGCCAATGAAGTGATGCCAACGGCTTCAGATGCTTTTAGCCTTTTTTCAACCATAGCAATCCAATGGGCAGTGCCTGGATAAGGGACTGGGCAAGCATGTGAACACTTCACAAACATACATCCTTGTATTTCATGCACCTATGTGCATGGCAATTATGGGGCTCAAACTTCATCAGAAGATATAATTGATGCATCACAATGAATCTCCCCCATTATACAATGGTGGACAGAGCTGCAAATACTCCAAAATCTAGCTTCCATTAATCCAGTCAGATAACTGATGTAACTAGGTCTATATTGTCTACAGCAAAGATGACAACTATATGGACTTTCAGATGCTGGAAATGCTAGAAATTGTCTAGGACCGTGGGCATACAAATCAAGTGTATTGTCCGTAAGAAACACTTTCCTGGAGATATGTTCGGTTCACAAAAATCAACTGCAGTATAAAGTATGGTAGGCCTGGCTTGGCTTTCATATTAATTGACTGAATCTGAAGGCATGCCTTCAATATCTATTTGAATTTCATAGTAAGTAATCAATGGCGGTCCATGTTCTGAGCAGAGGTTGAAGGGTCGTCTAGCCGGTAAGGGTGAGTCCTCCCCTCCAACTGAATCAGCTGCCAGGAAAACAGTTGCATGGCAAAGGGTCAGGGTTTCATCAGCTCTTGAGCTTGAAGGTGAAAGAGTTGGCTAGAGATAGAGAGTTAAGAGAGTAAATTTTTCATGTTTAATCTTATATTCTTTTTATGATCTATTGATCTTCTGACATTTTTAGAGTGCTAAAATATGAGAAATTTCTGACATTGCTGTGAATGATACCATCAAAGTAGGACTTTGAAACAGAAATCTGGATTGTATTCAAGAGCAGCAGGGCCAAACGCAGTAGGACTACAGCATGACTTTTTGAAGCAAGGTGAATTATCATTGAAATAAGGACTGAATGTCATTAAGTACAAAGTCTAAAATGATCTAATTGCACCATTGGCGTTATTACTTTTTTTACTTCTTCACTGCTGTATTCATGCTCTATTTTAGTGGTTCTGAATCTGTGGGTCCTCAGATGTTTTGGCCTACAACTCTCAGAAATCCCAGCCAGTTTACCAGCTGTTAGGATTTCTGACAGTTGAAGGCCAAAACATGTGGAGACCCACAGGTCGAGAACCACTGATTTAGATAAAGGCTGACATCTTGTATATGGACTCCCAAAATCTGAAATACTCCAAAATCTAAATTGTCCACATAGGTGATTAAGATAGTGTTACCTTTGCTTTTTAATATTTGAAGATTTTTAATGTTGTTTTTTTTAATCACTAGCATTTGGCAGTCCCCAAATTACAAACAAGATAGGTTCTGTAGGTTTTTTCTTAAGCTGAATTCATATAGAAGTCAGAACAGGTGCATTTTAAGTGTAACTCAAGCCAGCACAGGGAAGGATTAACACCCCTGTGTTCTGTGCTCCTGTTCAGAAGGTTTCACCTCACTTTTCTGTACCTGTGATAATTAGATTTTGAAAAATTTGAATTGTTGTGAAAACAAGGATTGGTGAGAAAGCTTCAGTGGAGACCCCCTTTCCCCATGATACACCTTGGAATTTCTCTTCCAAGGGGTAGATTTCTCTCACTTCCTCTTGTCTCACCCCTATTCTTAACTATGAATCATTTTTAAGGTAGATGTTTGTAACTTGGGTACTGTCTGCATATTAAATCAGAGAAACATATTAAAGTGCCATATCTATCTATCTATCATAGCTTTTTGGGTAGCATAGGGCAGGGTTAACACTCCTGTGGTGATTGTTTTGCTGCTTGTGCCCCTATTCAGAATATTTCACCTCAGTTCCTGTCCCTGTAATTGGATTTTGAACAATTTGACTTATTGTGGAAACAAGGGTTAGTAATAAATCTTCAGTGGAGAAACCTTTCCTGCATAACTCTTTCAGTAGTGAATTTCCTTTCTGAGGTGTAGATTTCTCTCACTTCCTGTTGCCTTACCCTTTTTCTTAACTATGAGTCATTTGTAAGTTGAATGTTTGTAACTTGGGAACTGCCTGCATAAGTATTTAAAAATTTGAAAAAAAATCAAAGTATTTTTGGACCTCAGCAATTTAGAAAAGTGATGGCAAACTTGTATATGAATTTATATTTTAAGAATCCCTTCTCTTCCAGTGTGTCACCCTGACAATTTGTCTTAGTGTTTGGTAAGAAATACCAAACACAAATGTGTTTAATATAAATGTAGTGATGATCCTATTATGATCCCATATGCAAACACCTGTTTTGTAGAGAATCTCTTCCTAGAGAATCAAACTTTTCAAACAACTATTTCCTACAAGAACTAATGGCAAATTTCTTTGAACTGGCAACCTCTTGGTTGGTAGAGCTTATCATTGCTGGTGATTTATCAGCTGTGCTAAAGTCCAGCCCATAAAAATATTTACTGCACTGACAGCAGTATTTTCTGCACAGGATTAACATTTCTGCAATGAAATGTTATTTTCAATGCAGAAAGGGTTGTTTTCTGCATAGAAAATGAGGATTTTTTCACAAAATAATCGTATGTGAATTTTGTACAGAGTAAGTCCTGAACTTTGAAGATACTCATCAATCAAGGACTTTTCTCATTGTAGTTTTGCATCACTTGAACATTTTTTCAACCATTTTTCAAATATTTTGAGTATGCTTTCCATTGCTAATGTGACAAGGTAGCAGAGTTTACTCAGCAAAACATCCAAGATAGAAACTGTTGCAACAATTCTCCTCTCTTGAAACAGTAGTATTTTCTCCTCTTTGAACTCGGTTTCCAGCAATTTAGGAATAAGGAGGTATGTGGGAGGAGGAAACAGAAGATGGTATTGCAGAGGGTTATTCGAGACTGTCCCTGCCAAGTATCTGAATTGGATTAATATTGTTATTGCTGTTATTTGAGGGATCCTCTGAACAAAACCAAAATGGGCAAAGTGCATGTAAAGCTGTTTTTATAGCTTTCCCGAGACTGCCCTTTTTCTGCATTGTGCATTGACTCTCCTGGAGCAGCAGTTTACCTTTTAAATGGCTGACAACCTGTCCTGTTTAACATCAGAAAATATCAGTGTTTCAAAACCACAATAGACTATATAGCCTCCAAAGGGTTCCTGGGACAAATAATTGACCTCCAGATGCACTAAAGTTAACTACACCTGGAATATACGTTTCAGAGCAAACACATGCCAGGCATAAGAAGTATATTTTTCTTGTCTCTTTATGTTAGGCAAAGCCTGAATCAATGGCAGTTTCTGAGTCAGTTTGTGGAGGAGCAAAAAGGTAGTTGGAATAAATAGAGCCCTCTTAACAGTAGGAAGAACAATCTCTATAGGAAGTAAATCTATATGTACTCTACATCAAACTCATTGCTACTTTTTATTGGTTTCTTTTCCCAATTCAGTGTCTTTTCTTTTAAATGTCTGAATGTTTATGCTTCCCTTCTTTCTATGCAAGCCCCACAGAAATGAAGTATTGCTCTATGTGTAACTTCCAGTCATTTTGATGGGACTTGTGCCAAGGAACTTCCAATACACTGGTGTCCTTTTGCTGTCTTTTATGCAAGCCTCCCAGATGCCTTTAATCTTTCCCTCCCAGGATTAAGCTTCTTGACCCTTCGATCATTTTGACAGCTCTTTTCTCCATTTTTCCGCTGCCCCCTGCCAGATTCTCAGTGGTCTCTGGGCCAAATTCTACCTCATTATATAAAAACCACCAGGTGGTATTCTTCATACCCACCTTGCTTTTGAAGTCAGGACCACTTCATTTTCTTTTCAACTTCCTTTGCTTTCTCTCATTTGTTATCCCATCTTTGTCAGACAGTTCCTCACAAAGCTGCCGCATTTTTTTCCC
Source organism: Anolis sagrei (assembly GCF_037176765.1). Classification (NCBI taxonomy): domain Eukaryota; kingdom Metazoa; phylum Chordata; class Lepidosauria; order Squamata; family Anolidae; genus Anolis; species Anolis sagrei. Next base: position 250,191,111 of record NC_090023.1, read on the forward strand.
CCGATCCAGAATTTCTTTGGGGAATAGGTCCTTTTCATCAAAAGCTGCTTTCAAAGCTACAGGATTTTTTTAAAAAAGAAGAAGAAGAAAAACAAGAGAATATCATCAAATTCTCATTATGAGTGGGCACATTTGTAAAAGAAAAAAAAGACTATGATGAATATGAAACTTAGTGAGATGAAGAAAGCAATCCAGAAACAAAAGCCATTTAGTGGTAAATCATCTATCTAGCCTACATCTATACTTGCCTACATTTTATCCCACTTTGCTGAGCAGACTGTTCAGCCTGAAAAAAGATTATGGGCTGAATTTTAACAGCAACAATTGTCAATGGTTTGAATGAGGCCCACACCTCAATGGTGCCCATGTGATGGTAGTGACCTCTATCTCAGCAGGGCATTACATTTGTTCTCGGCTTTAGACCAGGTTAAAAAGGACTTATCCAAAATGTTGAAACCATTTGTTAAGATGTAGGATTCAATATCTTAGACCATTCATTCAATGTTCAGAACAGACCCCAGGGCAGATTTACCATTACCTCCCACTCATATGGATGCCACTGGACATCACTGAGAGCACCCTTTCAGTTTCACCTTTAGAAATGAATTTTGCTAGTCAGCTTGCTTGAAAGCACCATTGCTGCACAACCCCCACAAATGAAGAGGCAACATACATGGATGGGTTAACTCTGGGCAACTTTTATTAATGTTGCCTAATTAAACTTTATAACTTTATCAACAATAGTTAGGACTAAATGTGTGGTGAGGGTAAAGCCATGGTAGTGACCTTTCATGTTACCCTTTGGCTGCTACGGGGAACATGACAGAGAATTCTGTCCCCAGAATTTATTGATTTTATTTATTTACAATACTTGTATCCCGCCCATATCAGCCCGAAGGTGACTCAGGGTGGCGTTGATGTCATATTTTCCAGTTCCTAGGCCATTTGCATTCACCCTCACCTCCTTTATTTACAGTATAGATGAGGGTGCCAGTTCCTGGCCTACACTCAAATATAGGTGCCTTGTGTGTGCACCAAATTCAAATCCCCTGCTGTTTTCGGATATGCCTATTTAATAGCCTGCACTTCCCAATTTGCCCTCCTAAAACAGTATAAGATAGGTGGGGAAAAAACCCTAGAAGATATCATCCAAATGAAGAGGAGGAAGGATTGCCTGCCGAAGCTCCACCCCTCTGCAGAAAGTCCGTAAAGGGCCTACTTTCTGTTAGCTTCCTCCACAGGGGAGACAATAAAACCCTTTCCAGCCCCAGCTGTGCAAGGGTTGGAAAACCCCTTGCAGTCAGAGCTACCAAGACCAAATTTGGGCTGCAGTGTACATTTTAATGCAATCCCTTCTACACCTGGATAGAGTTGCCATGTTTTTTTAATAGCAGTTGGTTCAACCCTGTCTGTTCCTAAGTCATCTGGATGGCCATTTGTCAGGGGTGATTTGAATGCAATATTCCTGCTTCTTGGCAGGGGGTTGGACTGGATGGCCCATGAGGTCTCTTCCAACTCTTTGATTCTATGATTCTATGATTCTATGATTCTATGATCTCAGCTGATTCGTAGATATGAGGCAGGCCTATACAGAGCCAACATTAAGACAATAGTTTCTCATAAGAGTTTCAGGTTCCCACAAGATTAGAGCCTGAAACTCAAAGAAGGAACCATCCACTCAAGGAGATCTGTGTGTGTGGAGTACACATGCAATTTCATATCTTGCTGGTTCACCTATGGTGACCCCATGGATTTCATAGAGTTTTCTTATGCAAGAAATTGTTATCATTGGTTTCATCAGTGCAATATAGTCTACAGCTTCTAATGTTTGTTGTCAGTCTCACATCCTATCATTAACCATGGCTGACCCTGACTTGATGTTACTTTATATAGACATGCTTGAGGTTACTTTATGTACACATGCTATTCACACCAGTTGTCTAGCTCTAGAGAACAGAAAGAACAAAGAATAGAATTACATATGTACTTTGAAGTCATTTGAAATAATTTATCTGCTCATGGGTGAGTCCTTTTGTAAGTATGGTGGTATTTGCTGTTTCTACTCTCACCACTTTTTTAAAATGCACAATTTGAAACTGCAACATATTCAACTTCCAAGTCCCCTTCCAGCTTCCTAGGGCCCTAGTAATTTGTATTGGCTTCTTTCTTATCCTTATTCTCATCCTCATCTCCTTCACTTTCCCTCCTTCTCCTTTCTCCACAATAAATGCAAGCTACTTTTGCATTTTGGAATCTGTTTCCACAACTGAGGACAAAGAAGAAAATGGGAGGAGGAGAGATAAATTAGGATTTCACATTGCAACAAATTGTTGCAGATCTGTTATGTTTTGAGATTCTGGTTTTGTTTTAATTGGGAATAATTCTGAGTTGCCTTGAAGAAATATTGAACTAGAGTAGAAATATTTACATGATTAAAGCTAGCGAATTTAATGAGGAATTTTTCTTAGTTGCCTTCAGGAATTTCTGGAATAGAGAAAGAATATTTAAATGAATAAATCTTACATGTAGATCCGGGGGAAAGCTCGCCCTTTTCAAAAAACACTTTGCTCCTTCTCCCTTATATTTGTATTTTACAAAAATTAAAATCTGATTCATTATTTAATACATCCAAAAGAGTTCACATTCTTTCATGCATTCGACTTCTAGCTAATTCAAATTCTTAAACATTATCCATTTATTCTTAAATTTGACAGACTCACTCTCTGTGTTCACTAATCCATCATTTATTTACTCTTCCATGCTCTTTTTTTTTTTACCTATAACCATAAGTTTAAAATCAATTTAAAATTAGTTTAAAATTTAGGGCAAGGGATAGGATTTGCATTTTTCTGTATCCTATTGATAACTTTTAGGCTAAGAAAATGTAGATACTAGGCCAAGATAATTTACAGTTATTTTCTAGCTATATATTGTTTTAGTAGCAAATATGAAGCTATTGCATGCTGTGTTAACTCTTCTTGCAGGTTGTGACCGATCAACTAATATCAAGGCAAATGGCAAAGAACTCACAACATAGTAACATTCTGTTAGTTAGAAGCCTTGTAAATGGGTAGATGGTGTACTTGCTTTGCAAATGATTGCTGAAAACCCTTTTCTCCACAGACTATGAATAAAGACATCATTTTCATTATTTAGCACTGTGTATTAATTGGCTATAGCCCACCAAGCACAATTCCACTGTCATTTTGTGGTACAACACTATTACATTCTGTCCCACTCCTGCAATGCTCTTGAAGCTCAATATGGGCTAGAAACACAAGCTTCCATATCACTCTGTACTCCATCTGAAGAAGTAGATTTATATCCAAAAAAGCACATGCTAAAATAGAACTAATTATTTTCAGAGATGCTGTCAAACATACAAATTGTGGAACTTCTGACCTGTCATGTCTCCCCAGGCAGGAACATGGTATGCAAGTGGACCTTGAATTGGAAAATGATGCTGACATGAAACAATATTTGATCCAAGAGTCTTTGCCTATCTCAAGAATAGAACAGCCGGGTCATTTTGTCAGGGGAACACTTTATTTATTAAAGGCAGAGCATGTATAAGTTCATATTACAGCAACCTAATGAGCTTTACAGAGCATGAGTTTAAAATCACAGTTTCTTCTTGGTTGTCACAAGTTAAAAATAAAACTTTTTCTTTTTATATTACACATTGATTGTGAAGGTTATAGTTATGGAACAACGAAAAATCCATACTGTCCTAAAACAAGTACTATAAAGATATGACTGATCCACTGGGAATCACTGTAGCTAATCTCATAGCTAGAATCAGAAATATTTCTTTGTCTCTAAAGTAGGACAGCTGGTGGACACTCTAAATGGAGAATTATAGCTGATATTAAACAAATATGATGGGAGTTTGGTTCAGATTAAGAAGGAGATTTTGTTCTCATAGCGATCTGCTGTCAGGGTTCAATCTCGGGTTTTAAAAAAGCAACAACTAAAGTAAGGCTATTGAAGAGACCTCAACAAAGTGCTGGATTCTTGAACCCTTCTTGTCACATTCCTTGTTTTCCCCTTTCATTCCCCCTTTTTATGCTACAAGACACATCTGCACTGTAGAATTAATGCACTCTGACACCTCTTTAACTGCCATGGCTCAGTGATATGGAGATGTAGTTCTCTGCCAAAGAGTGCTGGTGCCTCACTAAACTCCAAAGCCCACAAATTCACAACAGTGATCCATAGCAGTTAAAACAAGAGTCAATGTGCATTAATTCTATTGTGTAGATGCACACTACCACAGCTACCCTTTTGAAAGCTACTCTGACAACTGTCATTCCCAAATGTCATTCACCAATCTTATTCAAATCTCCTCGGTCATTACATACTTTCAACCATCCACTTTTTTAACCCTCTCATAGCCCCTTACCTTACACACAGTAGTTTCACAAATTACCCTAAAATCTATCTTATCTATACACATAATAAAAGTGAAAATGTGTATGTGTGTATTTGGTGGAGATGTCCATTACACAGACAGCCTCCTGCCCCCACAAACAGCTATAACCCAAAGTACTGAGGAACCACCAAAGGCCCTCCCTCAAAAGGACATTGCAGGTTATAGCGAGTGCATGAATATGTCTCCTGACCCCTGCCAATGTCCTCCCCAAACACCATACTGGCCTGCATGTCAGCAATGGGGTTAAGAAAGCAACCTAACCAGCCCATTTTGGGTGGGGGGGGGGAGGAGGACTCTCCCCTTCCATATCCTTCATTAAGACCTGGATTTGAAAAAGCATCAGAATTAAAATGCCATTCATTCTGTAGCCTTTCCCTTCTGTTTGTAGAGGAGACTGGGTTTAATGCTTCTTAAAGCTATTTCTACTCTAGAGGAGAGGCAGCTGTGCATATTTTCTCTACCAGCAACAGCAGCATGCCACACAGCTTTTTAATGCTTTTTAAGGAGGACCAGGGAAGGAAGAGCAATGACCTGGAGCTCAGTGGAGCTATCCTCCCTGGGCTACCTTAAAAATCCCTTGTTTTCTCTACTACCTGCAATCTCCTTTCTGCTTAGGGTTTTGACTCCTTAAAACTGTTTCTACTTTATACTCAAGAGGAGAGATAGGCTTCTATTTTTTGCTGGAATTACTATTATTAATAGTAATTATTATTTTTAGAAGTGTTTTCTGAAGGAGAGGAGAAAAAGAAGCCAAAGGGTGACTCTCCAAGCCTCCAAATGCATGCACACACTCCCCACCCCACCCCACCCCCCTCAGGTTACCAACTCCCAGTCAGTCCCACTAAATAAAAAAAATCAGGAAAATAAAGGAAAATAAAAAAGATTCAACTGGAGGAGGAGCCGTGATCAATTGCCACGTGGTCCCTTTTCAGATGGGAATCTGCAACAGCTGAGCCCTTGTCATTACAGATACCAGATTATTATTTTTTGTCGTGTCAGGAGCAACCGCTCCTGTTGTGAGAGAATTGGCTGTCTGCAAGGACGTTGCCCAGGGGACGCCTGGATGATTTTTGATGTTTTATCATCCTTGTGGGAGGCTTCTCTCATGTCCCTGCATGAGGAGCTGGAGCTAATAGAGGGAGCTCATCCGCCTCTCCCCGGATTTGAACCTGCGACCTGTCGGTCTTCAGTCCTGCCGGCACAGTGCTTTAACCCACTGCGCCACCAGGGGCTCAAGATACCAGATCAAACAAAAAAAAGCCATATTGGCCAAAGGGAATGGCTAAAAACAGATCTGGGCTCAAGTCTAATTTGTACCCTGGTCTCCCACAGTTTCAGTTCAGCAAATTCACAACACTGGCATTCATCCAACTTTAGGGTCCTCTAAATATAATACGAATCACTATTCAAACATACAAATTCATTGAATGTGGATGTAACATTTGCCATTACTACAGAAGGAAATAAAGCTTCAACACAAAGATTTAATTCTTTCCAACTTAAATGTTCAGTTTGCCACAACTTTTTTTAAAAAAAAAATTAAGCAGGGAGTTAAAATATGCCGTGATATGAAATCTAACACAAGCCCTGGTGCTTTTCTTATTTTTATCGCTATGCAGGATTGATCCCCTTTATAACTGAACAAAATTACTCTAAAGTTTTTAGCAGTTGCAAAACACTCATCCAGAAGATTTAACATTAAAGTTTACCTAGTTTTTGTCTCTTATCCAATGTCCAAAATGGAAGTTTTGAAAGAATAAATGAGAAAATTCTGAAGCGCTTCATATGAATTTAATAATAGTGTTTTATGTCTAAAACTCCTGGGGGAAGAGGAGAGACCTAACAGTCCGGCAAGATTAATGACGGTGAGGAAAATCAGCATTTTGCCAACTGAGATCATACACCTGGCTAGTCAAGAAAGCTCATTGGGAATTGATCCATCCCCCAAAAGGATTATCTTTTAATTTTTTAATTGCTTTTTGGGGGCAATGTGTGGGGGCTGTCACTGGACCGTGCTGAATCATCAGTATGAGCTCCCATTTAATTCCCTTTTTGTTTCTCAGGGGGCTTACTCTCTAATTCTCAGTTGCCCGTTGTTATCTAGATTGAAGAAGTGAGTTGGGTTTTTTTAACCTGCAACAAGTCAGAACTGCTGATGCGAAGGTATGAAAATAGCTTTTCTGCTACACCAGCTCTACTCACAATTATGGTTTATGAATGATCTCAGAAGGCATTTGGCAAAGATGCTGCAGTCATAAAGGCAATCCATTTGTGTTTGCTGTGTGGAGATGAGTTACTCAGTCCTGCCCAATAGCTGAATGAAAGTTGATCTTTTAAATTATTATTACCAAATAAAGTTCCAGAACTTATCCAAAATTTGTTTCCTGGGGAAGGATATAGTTCAACATTTTTACTGTTCTGTAATGCCATATTTTATTCCAATACCACCATTAATTCCAAGATGCACCCCTCCTTTTTTGCCTTTGGAAATTCAATTGGGGGGGGGGGGGGCAGAAAAATTTGATTCAAAGATGCATCCACCTTTTTGGAGCTTTGTTCTCAGAAAAACAAGGGGAACTACACCATCTTTGAACCCATTATTTCAAGGTGATGAGCACACTTGTAAACCTCTTCTTTCAATGATATCTGTACCATCTTTAAATCCCTTCTTTGAAGAATACCAGCAGACTTTTAAAACCACTAGTTTCAAGACCAATAAGGAGAACGGGGTTTCCCCTGAACTGAAATGGTCATACCTACAGCAAAGTGTCATTCTAAAAAATGTCATTCTAGGATGCCATACATTTCAAGGTGCACCTTTTTTTGTAGCCTTTGGGGGGGGGGGTGGTGTATGCTATATTCGATGTAACATGGTAGCTTAATTCACTTGTATCTATGCAAAAAGGGTGAGGACTGAAACAGAAATCTCCCTAAATCCCAAACTTCCCTTAAAAAAATTCAGAGTGATTCAGGGGCAATAACTTTGCCCTCAAACTGACAAGAATTGTCCAAAATCATCTAAAAATTCATGGTTTGGTTCCCCCAATCACTCACAGACCTCGTAAAACACAAAGAAGAGAGAGAGAGAGAGAGAGAGAGAGAAGCCAAAATCACAGTGACACCTCATCATTTTGGGACAGGTGGAGAAAAATGACCACCCAAAATGCACTTGTTTATTTCTGCTATACAGACTGAGCATTGATAAATGCACAATTAAAACATACTATTAGCTAATCAAAGCCCAAAATTTCCACAAATCTCCAGACGGAAGTAGGCAACCTCCACAAACGATGGTAGAAACACCAACTCAGCACTTTGACCACCCCTGTGCAGATGTTACCTGCTTTATTTGAATCAACATGTGAAGAGAGGCATCACTAGTCTGCTCCCTTCCATAATTACTTTTCCTCATGTAGCACAGTAGGTTAAACCCTTGTGCCAGTAGGACTGAAGACTGACAGGTCACAGGTTTGAATCTGGGGAGAGCATGGATGAGCTCCCTCTGTCAGTTCCAGATCCCTATGCAGGGACATGAGAGAAGCCTCTGACAAGGATGGTAAAACATCAAAACATCCGGGCATCCCCTGGGCAACGTCCTTGCAGACGGCCAATTCTCTCACACCAGAAGCGACTTGCAGATTCTCAAGTCACTCCTGACACCAAAAAATGTGGAAAGTGACAAGTCTGAAGGTATGGAGTTCCACTCTATGTGGAGGCTCTTTACACTATCAAGGGTTCTTTGCTTGCATGGAGACTCTTCATATGAACATACTTGTCCCATGAAGATAGTGAACTATGGTTGGGTCAAGACTAGACACTGCCCTCTGTGTGTGTGTGTGTTGATTCACAATAGATAAACAATGTCTATGCAGGTTCTCTGAATTAAATTACAGTCCATTTTTATTTTTCCACAAAGGCATATCCCAGTGGGTTGAGGTGGAGAGTGTGGGGGGTGAAGGAGAGAGATAAATGCATTTCTTTCAGATATTTCCTCAGAATTCAAGAGGCTTAAGAAAGCTCTTCTACCCTTTAGTTCTCATGGAAACACATCATAAAGTATCAAGAACTCCTAAGGTTCTGCATTTCTCAGTGAATAAAGGTTTACATTCTTATAAATTGGTAACAGAAATCTAATTAGAGGTCCATCACATTACTGAATTTCTTTTCGTTAACACTGTATGGTTTCCTTTTCTGATATTACACTCAGGGATAGCAATGAATCTGCTTTGTCTAAAAGATTATTAAAAGAACAAAATGAGAGTGCTGTAAAAAATATATTTGGGGGTTGGCTATGTAAACAATGGATTTTTCATAAAATCTACTGGATGAAGGAGGGAAATGAACATCGGATTGTTGTATGTATGAAAATAAGCTTGTCCTTTAGCTGTAGTTCATTGGTGACAGTAGTAGGATTGGCACCTTGGGACTTTGGTGTCTCTTGAGATTGGTTCCAAGACCCTCTGTGGATACCAAAATCTGTGGACACTTAAGTCTCATTATATATAATGACAGATTGAAATGATGTCCTTTCTCTAAAATGGCAAAAATCAAGATTTGCTTTTTGGATTTCTTTTATCATATTTTCAAGCTGTGGATGATAGAAACCACGGATCTGGAGGGATGACAATAATCTTCTAAAGAGGTAAATGCTAGACTTCGATCTGTGTGGGAGATGTGCCAACACTAATCTCATTTCATTGCTGTGCTTTTGTGTTCCTTAGCTGCAAAATGGAGCCAGTGTACTCAATCTGGTATGCACACAAAATGCCACATTCATGAAAATTTGTTTGAATTCTTTTGCTGTGCAGTATGTCATTTGTTATATGTTATGCAGTCATCTGAATTTACACAACTAAATCTATATAAATAAAAATGTAATGTTTGTTTGTGGGTTTAACAACTCAAACACCTCTGGGCAAAGTAACACCAAATTTGGACACAATACAGCTATCAGGCTAGCAAGTGACAATCTCTCATAAAAACACTGAAAAACACAGCAGAAGAGACTTAAACAGCCAAAAAAACCCACAAAGATTACATTACAACGTATGCACAAAACTATATATATATATATATATATATATACACACACACACACACAAACACACATATACTGTATACACATAGGTAAAAGTAAAGGGTTTCCCCTGACATTAAGTCCAGTGGTGTCCAATTCTGGGGGTTGGTGCTCATTACCATATATGTATATACACATATACACAAATATGTACACACACAAAACACATATACACAGACTGGACCACAGCAACGCGTGGCAGGGGGTGGCTCATATAAATAAAAAATCTATTTAGAACTGTCTTCCACCCACTCATGCACAGGAGTTTCCCTATATTCACACCTGTGAAATATTAGAGAATATGGAAACTGCTACAATATAGAGTGAAATGACATATTATAAGTAATTACAGTAGCTTAGTTTTACTGTATGAACTCCGGTCTTCCATTTCAAGTGGGATAGTGAATCTGTTCTGAGCTTGATTCTGCATTTTATACTAGCCTCTTCTATGCCCCAACTAGGTTCAATAGCTTGGATTGTTCCTTTTAATTTCACACAAAATTGTTCTTCCAATGAATGTTAATTCTGATGATTCTGGTGAATAGTAATGTGGTAGCATTATTGTATTTAGTCCATGTGTGTCTATTGACTCCTGGTACTGTTACTGCCTATGGTTAAAGCAAAAAGAATGAATGTGCTATACCTGTATAAGATTTGAATAGTGCTAAGAAGGTTAATTCTTTCTCTTTTTCATTTTGGCACCCTGTCATTTTATGGAATGACATTGATCTAAATATAGATGGCCCTTCACATTTGTAGGTTTAAGTTTTATAGATTTCAATATTTGAGGATTCCATTAATAGGCTTTCTCCAGGAATCTGGCGTGACTACAAGATCGGTGTCTGCAAGAGGATGACCAAGAGATTCCTAGAGATAACACTTCTATAGGCATGTGCAGGTCCTCCAGAGTGAGCATTTTAATTCAGATTTGTTTCACTTTTGCAGGGATCTTGTGCCCCCAACCACCACAAAAATGGAGGGCACATGTAACAGCATAACATAACACTCAGAATCCTTGTGGAGTAACACACATGTGTATGTTTCCTTATGTGCACAGTTGTCCATATTTTTGGCCATTGAAAGGTCCAGTTTCCATAAATATAACTGTCTTGTTCAAGCAGTTATTTGTGGTGGCCCAAAGCCATGGATTTGTTTACTGAAACCATCTGCCTGTACGATTATCCCCCCCCCCCCCCCTTTTCCCACTGCCCTCCACTTTATCAAGCACTGCCATTTTTTCCAATCAGACATGTTGTGTCAGGATATGCTCAGCATTTGATCGCCTTCCTTTGAGAGGAGCATTTGCTGACCTGGACTCTTGGACTCTCATTCATACAGTCACCATTTAATTACATGAGTGTAGTTCCTTTTTTTTTTTTTCAAATATCACCTAAAACTGTATATGTGTGGAGTGTATGGAAATTATTTGGTCTTGTTCTTTCATTAGAAACAACTGGATTCCAAAATGACAAGTACAATTCACACAGATGATGAATCACTAACAATCTATTCCTTTCTAGAACTTTTCTTTTACCCTGCAATCTATATCACCACCAACTATCATGCTATCAGATGGAAAATTGCTCCACATGTGAAGAAACCTGAGCACAAATTTGTATAAAGTGGGAAGGCTACAGTTTCTGAAAAGAAAATGTCACAGCAACATGAAGCAATTTTCTTCCAGAGCCGAGATAGAAAGCCTGGGTTTATATGAGAAAGACCAATGCTCTACATGTCTTGGATCCTCCACTGATGTTGCCACAATTAGGTGATTGAAAGAGCACCTTATTCACCATCTTTTGCAGTTTTGACAATAATAAAGACCATAAAATACAACATTGTGAAAAAGTGAAATCATAAAATAAAAATACATAAAAGTGCAGCTAAAAACTGGTGGAAAGGATTAACCCTTCTTTGACCAGCAATGAGTTCCCAAACTCCTCCTCCTATGTGGATGCTAGTCTCAAACAACAACAAGAACAAAAATCTTCCAAGCAGCTCCTCTTTTCTACCATGATATATTTTAAGGTTTTAATTGTAATGTACAAAGGGGTGGAGGCTAACCTCTTCCTCTGTTTCTGTGACTTCTCTCTCCAAAATACTTCCTTTCCATGCAACAAGCAGATTAAGAAAAAAGCTCCTAAATTGAACCACTTGGAGTTTATGTTTTTCAAAGATAAATGCTATTACAATGGGGCTAAGCAAATCGTCTTGCTCATCAGTTCCAGCTCCTTATCCTGGTGCTTTTCAAGCAATGGTTGATTGTCTGGGGTTGTGAGCTTGGAGGGCCAGTCTTCAATGAACCTGATTTTTTTAAAAATGATTTCCCTCAACAAAAAAAATTGCTAGAGCTATGACATTTATTTATTTTATTATTTATTTACAACATTTCTATCCCATCCTTCTCACACACACCCCGGGGGGGGACGGGGGACTTAGGGCAGATAACACAGGCAGCAATTCAATGCTACAATATCAATAACAACAATGTAAAATCATAAATACATAGCAGATTAAAAACAGTAACATTAATTATAATCACATAGTCACATAGCTGTTTCCAATGATATGCTCCTTTTGCCACATTTTGTCCTTGCTCTACATTTTAGAGACTGGCTGTGTTCAGTTAGGAAACAAAATGGAGATTAACTGAGCATAGGCAAGGCAAAAATGTGTGCATGTGGTAGCACCAAATTTAGAAAAATGAAAACAATGCTACAATAATTGAAATGTATCTCTGGGGTCTTCAAACCAGCCTTAGAGAGATGTTTGTAACTAATGAACTGCACTTACTTCACCTTTACTAATCTCTCTCAATATTCCACTTGCATTCATCATCTAATAACTAGTTTATACTAACTGGCCTTACCACTCTTCCCAGACAGCTGGGCAATGGCTTCCATGGTTCATATATCAGAGGGAAATGTCTGAGATTGGGAACCTGCTCTATCAATATAGGTTGGTTATAATGAGAGAAGCCAGTGCAATCAAATTTCTAACCATGTGAAGAGCCTACATTAATAAAACAAACCTCCCCAGCTCAAGCCTCTATGTGGATATCATGAAGTGGATGAAGCCAGGAACGGTAGCCTTACAGTAAAAGGTGATGACTGAACTCCAGACATGATTTCTGAAAGCATCCTGACTATTAAATTGGGAGATGTAACAAATGTAATGTGATACTTCATGCTCGTGACTTTGGATCACATACTTGCTTTTCTTTCTCAGAAGCTAGTCATGGGCTAAAGAATAAATTGAAGAATTTCCTATTACCTTTACTTCACTTATAAAAGAGATATGCTGGTGACCTTTATTTTTGCCTCTCTTTAGTGGGGGCTAGAGTAATAGGAATTTAATAAAAGTCTACTTACTTGCTGAAAGGGTAGGCAGCTTTAAATCTTCAGAGCACTTCTCAGCCGACTTTTCCCCAAAGTATTTGTCAGGGTGCACAAGAAAGTCGAGCTCATTTATATCCGCCGTCTCCTTCAGGGGTTCAATTTTTAATGACCTAAATACAACTTTGCAAACCAGAGGATTATTCCAAATACAGAAAATCATTTCAACTATCAGTACAACTGCAACTGAAGCAAAGCTAATTTTTGGTGCCTAATCATGCTGTGTCATTCCTGAGGTTAAAAAATATTGAGGAAACTGGATAAATACCTAAGTGTAGGCATATTTTTCCCCATTTAGGCCAAAAAAAGCTCACAATCCTTTCCTTTGCATTAAAAAAATGAAGACTGCAAATAAATCTGACTTTTAATTAGGAGGTAAGGTCTCCAAGTCAACTAACCATAGCCAGTCACTCATAGAAGAGAAATATGATTCTTTTGCTCAAGAAAATTCTGTCTTAATTTTTCAGAGAGGTCCAGCCAGCTACCAAAAGTCAGCACAGATTAGCAATGGACAAAAATGTTAGCATACACTAAGTACAGAATCGCTATAAGATTTTTTAAAAATTGGATACACTAGGCCAAGGATGGGCAAAGTATGGTTTCCAGAGCATTTTGTAGACACCTAGGGTCCCCAAGAGACAATAAATCAATGTATGCTCAATTCCTCTTTTACAAAAAAACCCCCTCTTTCTTAGGTTTAAAATAATCCATCCTGACCAAAAATTATCAAAAATGGCAAAAGATACACCAATTTCCTTCATTGGTGGCATTTGAGGGGGCCTCCAATGACTTCAGGGGAGTTAATGTACAAGGGACGTTCTTTAAAGATTTTCCTTGACCCACTTCCTGTGGACTGAGAGTAATGAAACTTGGCACAGTTATCAGTCCTTCTCTACATAGATGCCACCTAGTGACACACACTTCTTCCATCTTTTTAATAAACTGTAAACACATCTCTTGTAGAAGTTGACAGGTTGCTCCAAAAGCCATGTTGTGACTTCAGAAATCAGTCTCATCATCTGAAAAATGCTTGCCCTTCAAAAATAACATCATTGTTGGAAAGAGGTGGAAATCTGATGGTATGAGGTCAGGTGAATAAGGCAGATGCAGTAGAATTTCAAAGCCACAGGAGCATGCTTCCATTTGGGCAACATGTGAGCTGTGAACTAGTGCATTGTCTTGCAGAAAGCAGACACCTTTGGTGAGCATGCCACATCTCTTGGTTTCGATGGCCTCCCATAATTTCCATAACAGTGACGCATAGTATGCCCCAGTGATCATGGTACCCTTTGCTAGGAAATCCATCAATACAACTCTGTGCTGGCCCCAAAGTACTGTGAGCATGACCTTGCCTGCAGAAAGTTGAGTACATGCCTTCTTTGGAGGTGGTGAGTCATGATGCTTACATTGTATCGACTGGACTTTAGTCTCAGAATCATAATGATGGACCCAGCTTTCAGCCTGTGTGATCAATCTATTGAGCAAGCCCTCCTAGTTTCCATGGCATATTGTCAATAGGGCCTGAAAGCATTCATCTCGTTCCTACTTCTGGAAAGGTGTGAGCAGCTGGGGGACCTTATGCATGTGCAGATGGTGTTGGATGATTTTTCCACTGACCTCACAGTAATCTTGACATTTTGGTCTAGGTGGTGAATGGTTACATGGCAATTTTCCAAAATGGCAATCCCTACTTGTTGGATGGTGTGTTCGTCAATAGCAGAATGGGGTCGCCCTGGAATTGGAGCTGTTTGCACCGAAATCCAAGCACAATTGAATTGATGATGCCAGTTCTTGACTACATCATATGATGGGGAATCATCACCATAAACCTCTTTCATCTCATCGAACGTCTCCTTTGGTGTGTGGCCTTTCAAATAAAGGAACTTGATGACTGCCCTATATTCCACTGGGTCCATTATAAAACCTCACATCACTTCAGCACCTGTAAAATCAAGACCGTTAACAGTTCTGAGTTGTAAATTGGCACGTCACCTATTGGCACATGTGCAGTTTCAGCATCCTGTGATAAATAGACATGGTTCAGGGGAAATCTTTAATGAACACCCCTCATAGCTATGCACAGTTATTTTCCCCTTCATTCTATTCCATTCCTGTGTCTATTTTTCAGTGTTTTAAAAGTCAATATAAATTGTTTAAGCATTTCCTAACATATTTCCATAAGCACAAAAATCCATGTGCATTTTGTATATACTCACCCCTAATATCTGCAACTCGGCAGAAAACCTCCTTTGAATATATGTGTATTTATATTCATTTTTGTTTAAATTAATACACACACACTGCTGGAGAATTATGTCACAAAATGCTGGCAGATGTTAAAACTAAAGGATTATTGTTTTCCAGTTCACATAGAAATGCATTATAAGCCTTTTTGTATTAAAATACAAATCAGGCAATTTTCTCCACCAACCCTACTATACAGTTGGGTTTTTTTTTTAAAAAAAAAAATCTATTTCCTTCTAGTGCTACTGTCATGCACTTTTATCCTAATATACTCAAGCCAGAAAAAAGATGAAGGGGGCAATAAGCATGTCTATATGTGAGAAGATGTAGTTCCAGCAGGAAATAATGGTGAGCCCATTGTACACGCAGACCTCTTTTTATTCCAGCCTAACATTCAACCTTACATAGTGGGTTGGCTATATTGGACAAATGTTGATAGCTTTATACACTCATTCCTCCAAGACATAGAAGGGTTTCATCTACCAAAATGGATGAGGACAGAAACACATTCATAAGCACTATATCTGCTTCAGGCATATAGATCAGAACAATAAAGTCCCGATATTGCAGAATACATTACATAAGAGTTAGATACCTGTTGGCTTTATCCCAGCAATTCTTTTCAAGAGGATACTTTTTCTTCCTTTCTGGGCTTTTTTCTCTTTGTAACTTTTACCCAGAATGGTGTTGTCCCATACATTTGTACTAGGTTGATAGAAATCAGGAAACAAAATAAATAGACATGTCATGATTTGTTTTTCATTTAATCTGAAATGTCCTTCTGCATGCAGAGAAACACGACTTTTCAAGATGCGCCCATTGTTTGCTGTTAACAAGATAATGGACTGGTAGGATTACAGGGCAAATGGAATGTTTACCCTGAAGTGGAGTTCACTATCCATTCTTTTCAGATGGTTCAACAGTGCTGAACAAATCAGTTGAATATATCAAATGAATCCACAAAACACAATATTTCATAATACTGCTTTCTAAGGTTTTCATAATAGCTAATCCAATAGCCTCAGGATGAGAACAAGTTGAGTTTAAAACTGCATGCCTTGCTGAAATCCATCCATCCCAGAGCTCATCATAATCAAAGAAAATCAAAGACTTGTCAAGAGTTTTACTAGAACGATGCTGTTGTTCAATTAAATATTTTAAACAAAACAAAGCCATCTTTAATCAGTATGCAGCACCGATCTGTGCATATTTACTTCCTTGATTTCAGTGGGGTTTACTCCCAGATGCATTGCTTATATTGCAGTTGTAATCAGTTGTTTATTTTGTTAATTAATCTATGAGGCAAGGTTTAATTTTAAATTAATTTTAAATTATTCTTTTAAAAAAATGAATCCACTTATTACAGTAACTCCATAATCAAAAGCATCCACATATTTCAATAACCGAATAATCCAGAAATTATTCAAAAGTACACAAGTAAAGGAAAAAATAATTATGTGCAAAATAAAAAGCAAAAAACAACATAAATCATGAGTATACATTTTGTTTATTAACTTGTAAAGTTATATCTCTCTTGGTGCTCTAAAAAGAACAATGTGCCTACATTTTAGCTGTTGAAAATATGCATATTTATTTAAAGGCAATTAATTAAAGAGTTAATAAGCTTCTCATGATTTAATCAGTTGAGAGACCAAAGTATTTTTCAGAAGTTCTTTAAGGAGTTGCAGATTGCTAGAGTCTGCTCCTATGAAGCTGAAGGAGCTGAAGGTAGAAGAAGCCAGTTCATGACCTGGGGGGAAAAAATCTCCTTGTTGATTTATTTAATCTATACACATCATGCAAATTCCACCTTTTGTCACAGGCATTTGATTTCAAAATTAAAGCAGATATAAAATAATCAATGTGACAACCCAAGGAATCAAATAAAGCTAAAAGCTCTCTTGGGAAGGCAGGGAGACATCTTATTTCAGGGATAGCAGATGGTATAATTTCTCAGATGACCCCATGCTATTCACAGTAAATAGCAGAAACCTGAAATGACTATAGAAGAAAGTCAAGGAAGAAAGCACAAAGGCAGGATTATGTCTGAACATGTAAGAAAAGAAAGTGACCACTAATTAATTACATAACTTTAAGGGAAAGGATACAGACCGTAAACTTGGATGGCGTGCTTTCTAAGTTTTTAACCTTTTTAATCTGTTTTAACTCTGTTTAATATGTTGCAATTTTTGAAATGTTTAAGTGATTGTGTTGAGGCATGACATTGTGCCATTGTAAACCAACTTGAGTCCCCCTGTCGAGGTAGAGAAGGGCAGGATCAAAATATGGCAAATAAAGAAATAAATTTAAAGAAGTTGATGAAGATGTTGAAATAGTTCAAGATTTTCCATACCTTGACTCAGTCATAAATCAGAATAAAAACTATGTTTGAGAAATAGGAAGATTTTGACTTGGAATAAGAGCTATGAGGGAAAAGGACAAGATCTTCATGTATAAGGCTATATCATTGAATAGTAAAGTCAGAATTGTCAATGACATTGTATTTCCAGTTTCGATTAGGAAAGCTGATCAGCAAAGAAAACTGATCAGGAAAAAAAATCAGCGTATTCAAAATGTGATGCTGGAGGAGACTTCTGTGCATAGCATGGATTGCCAGAAAGACAAATAGATGGATCCAAGACCAAATCAAGTCTGAACTCTCCCTGAAAGCTAAGACGACTAACTGAGAGTGCTATACTTGGCACATACTATGAGATCATATGATTCATTAGAAAACGCAATACTTAGTAAGGTAGGAAAAGACGAGAACTGCATTCCAGGTGGATAGACTCAATCAAGGAAGCCACAGCTTTGAAGACCTTATCAAATTAGGAAATACCCAATTTCTAAGAAAGTTTGAGAATGATTTAGACTGGGTCCTATCATATGATGTTTGCTTCTGCAAAATGTTGCAGAAACAGATTATTTGCACATAGGATTTTAATCGTGTTTTTTTTTTTAAAAAAATACTATGGATTCTTCTTTTACTGAGGTGCTTTTTTTTTTTTTTTTTTTTTTTTGCATGTGATCAGAAAATCAGTATGGATCCTATCAGCAATGAACTGTCATTCAGGAAGGGGAAAGGAGGGATGAAAACCCAAGATATTTCGGGAATATACAAGTAAACTCAACACAAAATGCCTGAAAAGACTTGATACTTCTCCCCGGGACTCTTTTCCTTTCTGGAGGAGATGAAATGGGAGGTACCAAAGCATCCCAGGCTCTGTTTGTTGATTCTGCATTACAGCTTGGTTCAGCAATTTTTCCTGGTAAATGGGGTCACAAGAATTGTTCCCTTGGGTGCTGTGTCTGTGTGTGAAGGTTACATTCTTTACCCAAGGTTAATAAAACGTTTAATAATACAAAAGCCTCACATTCTGTTACATCAAGAAAGTTATTTAAAACTGAGGAGGCACTTAGCCAGAGTTTAATTTTCCTGTTCTTATACTTGGGCGTAGTGTCAATTACAAAAAGCCATGAAAGATTCATCCATTTTGCAATATATGAGCTCACTTGGCATCAAAGAGCCTTGCACCTCTAACCTCTCAGCGATCAGAAACACAAAATTAGACCAATTTTTCATTGAGTGTATTTTTATACATTGCTGTCATGATATGAGCAAACTGTAAACTGGATCTGTAAAAAAATCAGATTGTATTGGAATATCTCTAAATAGGGTTGCCATCTTTAATGACAGACCTCGCAACTGTATATTTGACACCCTGGTATAGAGATATTTGCGAGTAAAATGTTTTTTATCCCTGGTTTTACACCAAATGGGGAAAAATTGCCCTTCTTTATTGCATTAATTTGTTTTGGATATTTCAAACCTGCTTTTTCATTTTAAATAAATTTCCGAAAGAAATTATTGCCATAGCTTGGAAGCAACTTAGAGGCACACAACCATAACAGTAATCCCTCAAAGCAACTGGAATGTACTGACAGACCCAAACACATTAGAAAAACTACTTTATTCACCAGGCAAATAGATTCATTCTCCTTCACTGGCTGTATTATAATCAATAGGATTGCTTCTCTTCCGTCTCAACCTAAGTAGGTTAGATATATTCAGTAGCTAGTAGCTACTGGGAATAAATGATCAGTGAAGCAATCATATTTTGTTCATGAATATCCACCATGGAAGCATCTTCAGCTCTTGGCTAAACGAAAACACATTTTCACTTGATGCTTACAATACCTCCATGTTAAATCCTTCTGCATAATTTTCTCTTTGTCTGTCCCTTTTCTGTGAATTACAACAAAAGAAGACCAGGGATGAAAAACATCTTTTTTCAATTTTGTAGTTGTTTTTAATGTATCGGGACTGTGGCACAGCTGTCTGGGAGTCAGGTGCATTAAGATCACTACTGACTGAAAGGTCATGAGTTTGAAGCCAGCCTGGGTCAGAGTGAGCTTCCGACCAATTTGTGTAGCTTGCTGTCAACCTTTGCAACCCGAAAGTCAGTTGCATCTGTCAAGTAGGAAGCTTAGGTACCGCTTATGCAGGGAGGCTAATTTATGATGCCATAAAAATTTCTAGCAAGCATGCAAAGAATGAGGAAGTACTTCATCAGTGTCACAAATGGACGGTGAAGTGACAGCTCCCCTGGTGGCCAGAATACCCTCATGAAAAGCTGGAATGTTAAATAGCCTCTATGTGTCTGTCTATATATGTTGTGTGTCTATGGCATTGAATGTTTGCCATGTATATGTACATTGTAATCCGCCTTGTGTCCCCCTGCGGGGTGAGAAAGGTGGAATATAAATACTGCAAACAAACAAACAAACAAACAAATAAATAATTGGGGAGTGTTGAAAGTGAAAAATACAATGAACATGTTTATCACACACAGGTCTTTCAAAAAGTAAACATTTTTATCAATTTGGTTGTTACATAGTTTTGAGTATTGTATATACTCATGTATAAGTCTAAAACATTAGGTCAAAGATCAACCCCTAAAACTGATTTTGAAGCATGTATACAAGTTTGGATGAAAGATTGGATAACCTTAAGAAATGAGGGAATGTTAAAATTAGAAGGCCATGATTTACGTTTTGGACGGCATGCCTATGTATGATATCAAAAAGCAAAAGTACATGCAAACTTTAATCACCATTTTATAAGACGAGCCATACTAAGGATTTGGAACAAGAACAAAATTAAACCCTGTCCAAAAACCTCATTATCAATTTCAATGGGTAAAGCTTTTTACAAATTAGATAAGAAGAAAGGAGAACAATGGATTACATACAGAGATTTAATTACACATGAAGAGGATAAATACAGATTTAAAACTCAAGAAGAATTGAATGTTGCAGGACTCCACTTACTGTGGTACAGATATAGGCAACTGAAAGAAAGATGTACACTAGACAGTAAAATACTGGATTTGAAAGAGAACAATCGGAATTTGAAAGGGTACCGAGTACGAATGAAGAGCATCTTATTGGGAAAATATATGAAGTATTACTGAATGGAAACAGAACTGATAAAAGAAAGTATGATTAAATGGGCGCAAAATGTCAAGCACAATACAGAATTAAATAAATGAGGAAAATGTGGACTATTGATTTAAAGAAAATTTGTGCTACAACCTTAGAGATTTTTTTTACAAAATGAAGACACCAGCAAAGCAATGAAGAAACCACCAGAAAAAGAATTTGGGAAGAAGCAACAAGTGCTGGAAATGTAAAGAACAGGAAAGAACTTTTTTCCACATGTGGTGGACCTGTAAAAAAGCAAGAGAATTCTGGGGCAAAGTACAACAATCAAAGATACAATTGGAGCCCAAATTATTTTTATTGGGAATGCTAAATTAAACTACAAAATATTGCACTGCATGATAATAGCAGCACTAAGCACAGTTTTGTAAGAAAGCAGACTTCCCAACAACAGAAGAATTGATGGTTAAAGTTCTTAAAATAGCACAAATGGACAAATTAGCAATGATGAACAACAAGAAAGAACACAAAAAATACTTCATCAAGAACTGGGAGTTATTTCTAAACTTTATAAAAAAGAAATAGGGAAAAGGTTTTATAGAAGGTGTCATAATGTAATCTGTTAGAATCTGTGTAGGTAATTTAATGTAAGTACTATACCTTAACCCTTATAAAAAGGAACCACCCCCTTCTCTGAGTAGATTGCTAAAAGGCAAAGAGGCCAGTCCATCTCAGAAAAACTTTAAAGAAGCACTGACACCATCTACAATCTCTGTTGCAAAGTTACTAGTGGACATGTGAATGCCTGGGTGAAAAAATGGTGGTGGTGGTCAAAGAATGTTGCCACATTATCGTCTTCACAAAATTGATCCCTCTTTTCTTAGTCCTGGTCATGCCTGGTCTCCTTCTCTAGACATCAGACAGCCTTCATTTAGCAGAGTTCTCTCCTCATCCACCCAGCCTTTAGACTGAACAGAATTTTCTAAGTTCTTTGATATAATTTCCCTTTGTTTTATCGTTTCTATCCTTTGTTACATATGGCTAAGTGTTATCTTTGAGTTATCAATGGGTCATATAAAATCCATTTTGGTCCCACTCACTGCCCTTGATTTATACTTGAGTTTGACTTATACACAAATAATAAGTGTCGACACTAATTTTACAATGTTATTTTCTTTTGAATAAATTTTTGTATTTTATATCAGTGAATTCAGAAGTTTGTTAGAAGATTTTAATCCTTTTCTTATCTTTTACCCTTTACTCCCCAAATAAATTTTAATCAGTCACATGTTATAACACAAATACACCAAAGCAAATTGTAACATACAAACAAAACCTGAATGTGATGGAGCAAATCAGAAGCCATTTTTGGATTTAGAACACCAAATTCTCATTAAACCATCATACATTAAAAAAATTTTTATCACTCTCAGTTGTGCACAGCCCCGTGCAGTGACAGCCAGAAATTCTGAATTTCCAATAAGACAAGTCATTTTCTGGCCAGTGAAATTTAAAATATTATCACTGAGAGGAAGCTTCTGTTAATTGGATACTTTGGCTCATTCTTAATAGCCTGCCCTCTCAAAACCTGTCATTGCAAATCAGCTTTCAGAGAAGTTATTTACATGTCTGTGTAGTCATTTTCATCCTCTGTAACAGGTACAGCTTGTTCCACGGGATGAGGGGGTGGATCGTCTTCAACAAAGGACACAAGACTGTTCTTTACAATGTCATTCTCCTCCACAGTATGGGACTTGTTTTCTCCACCAGGGAAGGACAGGACATAATTTCCAAGTCTCCAATGTCCTTCCTAGGAAGTAAGTAAGTAAAAAGTACGAATCAAATAAACTCCATTGGCAAGAGAAATCCAAATCCAATTCTTTTCTCCTTCTTTTTCCAGGAGACTGCACAGGAAAGGAAGGGGCAGGTAGAATATATCTGGATAATTTTCAGCATATCTCCAAAGGTTTGCATAAGATTAAAGGGAGCTATGGAGGCAAATATCAACAAAATGACCCCCACACTTAAATTATTCTACTGAAATGAAGAAATTAGATAAAATCAGCCTATGTTTCGCGCTTAGAAAATGGAGCCACTTTTTTGTTTTTACCTTCTGTTAGACAAATTACATCTCATCCAATTATCTATGCTTTGAGAACAGCTTTTTCCTCTCTCCGATTTCTAATACTGCCTTCAGCAAATTTAAAGGGGAGATATGCCAAAGTCTCCCTGAATTGTCACTTTATGTATATGTGGCAAGCGAGGTGTGGGGCGGGGAAAGGGGAAGGGGGAATGGCATGCACATTACACACCACTTGCTTATTAGATTTCTCTTTTTAATTCTTTCCCTAGGGTTTTATTTTTGCAGGAGCTATTGACACTATTTCATTCTTAAATGCTGATAATGTGTGCAACAAGAAGAAGAAGAAGTGGGAAACAGTCATATTAAAAAAATACAGTCAACCCACAGACTTTCTACCTGCCCAAATGTTCCAAATGGAATGCCAGAAATGTCACTAAGAACAATACTATGGTCTGTTGAAGATGACAGGATGAACAGGCTGTTGTTCTGTATACAGGTCCCCAGGCTAGTGATGCCATCGTCATGAGCCTGAAATGATCTTATCAGAGGGGGTGGCTGTGTTATCACATTTTCTTCCAGAGTAAGGCAATAGTCCTAGTGGTTAACAGAAAGAAACAAATGCTGAAGTTATCAGAGAGAAAAGACAAAGTGGAAGAATGCCTTTTGTGCTACAGGTCACATTGCCAGTTGAAAGTGATATAGTAGGTCATATCTCATCAAATAATAAGACAGAAGAATGGGCCAAAACAGAGCTGAAGAACCTGTGGCCTCCCTTGTTCCTAGCCTTCCCGTATGCCAGCTGGAACTGGAGTCCAAAGCGACCCTGACAGCCAGTTTCCTCTCTTTCCTAGCATACACTAAGACCTGTCAAAATGTGCTGGCATTATATTATTAGTCCCGATTAGGGGAAATCAATTGAATTTGCCTATGTGTTGACTCACCATTCAACAATTGATTCAATACATCCACCCTAGTTGGGTCTAACCAACATTATCCTTTTCATACAACCTATTGATACACTAGAACTACTTACTCATAGTAGGATCCTACCCTGTAGCAATATGTGTCAGTATAACTCTAAGGGCACAATCAATTCCACATAAACAGTGGTTTCCCAGTTCAGAGGTACTTGGATGGGAGTCATGATATCTGCCCTACTTACACAGTTTATTAGTAGAAAACACAAGATAAACCCTGCTGAAACAGATCAAATTTAAAACCATCCGATATCCCCAAACTTGTTCACTCAAAAGGATTCTTGAGCTACTTCTTATTTGGAAAAAGAACCTAATGGTGTAGAAAAAAGTCAAGGAGTGAATATGTAGCAAAACTGCTACATGAAAGAAGCAGATATTACCCCTGAGATCCTGAGGAAAGATATGTGGCCCTCAGATGTCTGGAAGATATCCATCCCAATTTAGTTGGAGGTGGAAATATATACCTTAGAGGGGAATTGATTTCTGGGGGTGTTAGTTATGCTGTACAATAGACTTGTGTGAGGATCTTTTCCCCTTCAGTACCTTCAAAAGCACATACCGGTAAAGGCCCTTCTGGTATGAAAACCCGCCCGCAGTGAAAACAAATGGAAGCCAAACTTGGCTCCTCCTCTGCTTTTAGGCATCACAGTTTAATCTTTTTTTAACTAATCCCAACAAATTAAAAGAAAACCCTCATTACCTGAAAATAACTACCACTTACCTCTTTTCTAGAGTAGGAACAGTTGAAAGGGAGCATTAAACCCAAAGCAGAAAGGAGATTGAAGCAGAGAAAGCACATGGGCCAGTGACTGCAGTACCTCTCCTCCTGCCTTTAACGGGTCTGCCTGCAGCATCTCTCCTCTAGAGTTGAAACAGCTTAAATGCCTAAAATGATGGGGAGGAGAGCCTGAGAAGTCCCTCTCCCCCCACCCACAATGGGCCAGATAGAAAAGGAATCTTTCAGCACCCCAGAGCAGAAATAGATATTTGCCTGCCAAATTTGGGAGGTTCCGGAAAAACAGATTATGACCCCCACCAAAATCTGGGACATTGAAATGGATTGTGGTTTACCCGGAATGCACAAGTCTACTGCACAGTAAAGAAATGGGATAAAATGAGAACACTGGTGAGGTTCTGTAAAGCACTTTGTACACAAAACTGACAAACTTTCACATTCCCAGACTGAAATATATCTGACTTAATCATTATGATTATTGAGTAGCTCTTCTCATGGCAACCACACCCACAGCATGAATACCTACAGGGCTTGAATGCAATCTCTGTGAAGACACTGCTTCAATATTCACAGATGTCATGAGAAGGGCACATAAAGCAGGTGCAGCATTGCTCAAGGTCAGGCTTAGTCATGAATATAATACATGAGCAGGGCTATGCTAGCAACCAATTCCTTAAGTTACCCAGTATGAGTCAAGCGATTAAATATATGCACTTTGTTATGTTCATATATACATTTGAAAAGAACCGCATTATAAAGTGAGCTTCTATTGATCCAGGCCATTGATTCTTTCAGCCCAACCTTTGCCTACTTAGTGCTCTCCAAGCATTTGAACTGAAACTACAAAGCAGTATGACCAATGTATATGAATAATGGAGATTGTAATGTAAAACATCTGAAGGGCACCAGGTTGGTGAAGGCTGGCCCTGATCATTACTCCACCTACTTAAGACAGGCAGAATCCTATCATTATCTCAAATGATTTCTGCCCAAAACATGCTTTCTTAGGGGACTTATTCTCTAGAATTCTGGAGGAAAATCAACTTACTGTTGTTTGTGTCTATATTTGTATTAAACTATATGTTCAATATGTAAGTCATTATTTCAATATGAGTCTATTTCTTTTAAGTTTTCTTCTTCTCTAGCAATGTATAAATGTATATTTTTTCCTCTTACCTCTATGTGCCATATCTTTACCCATCCCACCAGATCCCCTGTGATGAGATACTGGTTTTGTTTTTCAACCGTCATGATAATGGGCCCCACTCCACTATGAGCTTCAAACTCTGCCAGTAGGCTCCTCCTTTGTGTATTCCAAAATCTGACACAACCAGCACCTCCACAAGAGACTAGGTTTGCTCCTCCTAAAATATGAAAAATAATGATATAGCAATAACTTTATGAGAGTCAGTGTAGTGGTTCAAAGCTTTGACTAGGATTCTGGTAGACCCATATTAAAAACCCTGCTTAGCCATGAGAGACTGTGAACAGTTCATACACTCTTGACTTCAGAAGAAGACAGTGGCAAACAACCTTGAAACAAAGGTTGAAAACCCCATAAGGTTTAGCACAGCTGGTAAATCATTAGCAACTATAAGATCTATCAACTGAAAGGTTGCAAGTTCAAAGCCACTGGTCGGCATGAGCAGCCGACCATCAGCCCTGCTCACTGTTTACCTAAGCAGTTCGAAAACAGCTTTAGCTGTAATTAGAGAAATTAGGTACCGCTAAAAGCAGGGGAGGCGTTTTACAAGGCCATAAAGAAAAAGAAGATCTGAAAATGCTGGAATGAGGAAGTCCTGATGGCTCTTCATAATAGAAGATAGAGCAACAGCACCCCCTGTGGACTCAAGCCCAACTTTCCATGGCATCAAAACAACGCCTTCTGTTCTGATTGTCTGTGTACAGTCTATACAAATGGTATTGTATGTTTGCCTTGTATGTGTACTTGTGATCCGCCCTGAGTCCCCATTGGGGTGAGAAGGGCAGAATATAAAAAGTGTTGTTGTTGTTGTTATTGTTGTTGTTGTTGTTGTTGTTGTTGTTGTTATCTTCAGGAACATTGACTTCAGAATGGTGCTATATAAGAAAGGAGAACATAGGAAAATAATTCTCTACAACTGAATTTATTTTACCATACAATGTTGCCTCAATGTGAGTCAGATGATAGTTCCATCTCTTCCACTGTTATCTGCTCCAGCCATGGATGAAGTTAGAATATGGTTATGGACTCTGGTAATTTACCTACAAATTAAGAGAGTCCATAACCTTATTTATATGAACCGAATTTACACTTTAAAAATTTAAATAGGCCTAGATGGACAGATTCATCCATCTACGTCTAGGCTTTTGAAAGCTTAATTCTAAGTGTTTTCAACCAGCGATGAATTAGAGTTGGCTTCCCTATGAAAGTTCATTTATAGTTATAGAACAGGCAAGTACAACAAGAGACTGGAAGTGCTGTAGGTGTTAGACTCAGCGAATTTAATAGGACTTATCCCATTTAATCCCATGGCAAATTCAATCTCATATTAAATTTACTGACACATCCTGAATGAAAGACTGACCCCCAATACCCATGGGGAGTACCAGTCCTGCAGGTATAGGGATCCTTGATTTTGCTGTCTAAGCACAACTCTGTAATCAGAAGCCATTTCTGCTCTGTGAGAACTCAGATTTGTATTTTGTTTATTGGACTATTAGTCTCAATTTTAATAGTATTGCTTTCCAACAGCAGTGAAATATGGTCCAATCTGTAGAGTCCCCACACAGAAAGTTACAGTAATAAAAAATTGGGCCTTGGGAACCTCGTTTCCAGACCTTTTATTTTCGATTTGCAAAACATGCACATGAGACTGTAAATCTTTATGTAAATGGTCTTCTCTTTGGCAAACTAAAGTTCCTCTTGTCGATTCTGCATACTTTATGAACACCCAAGAACCCTAAATAATCATTCAGGCAAGAGATTTCCCAAATCATTGCAGATAAATCTGTAGAAGGATTCCAATTTGCCTTGGAGGGAAACAACGATAATTTGATTCAGAAAACACCTGGAAAAGGCAGATGAGAAGTTATTTTATACTCTCAAGAGTAGCTGCTATGAAACTCCCAACTGGATGAAATTCTATCATGACTTAACGTCCTACGGTGCCTCTCTGACTCGCAAGGGGCATAAATCAATACATCATTTAACGCTCAGTGTGTGAGCAGCCTTTTACTACAGACTTGTTCATTTGGGTTATTGGAATTGACTGTCAAAATCTGAGACAGACAATTCAATTCAGATTTAAAAGAAGAAAGAAAGTGGATTAATGCTGAAAGAAAACATTGCTGCTAGGAATATTCAGAAGTTTGAGGGGAAACAAGGGTGGTGAAATAATACTACCGTAAAAACCGGCATACTAGACGACTTTCTAAGCCAAGAAAGTCATCTTAAAAATGGGGGGGTCGTCTTGTGTGCCGGCTATAAGTTCCACCACTTGAGGATGCCGAGAGCGAGGGACGCGAGCAGCCATTAGAGGCCAAAGGGAGCCTGCTGGTCTCGCAGCTCAGCTGGCCAGCACTCCCGGCAGACCTGCTGATCCTCCTCCTCCCCCCTCGCCATCCCCAAGCAGCGCAGCCTGTTGCTCTTGCCCTTGCACAAGCCCAGCTGGCCATCACCCCCGGCAGCACTGCCGCTCCTCCTCCTCCCCGCCCTCCTCCTGAAGGAAAAAGGGGCAGAAGAGGCTGCCCCCAAGCCCCCCATTCCCGACCTCTTTCTCCCTCTCCTCTCCTTGCTCAAACAGTGCTACTCAAGGAGAGTCCAAACAAAGGCACCTCCCAGAAAGTCCTGCTGCAGAAACTTCTTTCTCCCTCCCCTCTTTGGGGTTTCTTTCCTGTCTCTGTGTTCAGCTCCCTCTGAAAGAACAGCCGCTCTTCAGTTTTAAAAGTTTTCAATAGCCTGCAGAGGGAGGAAGAAAAAGGTCTCTTTCCCCCCTTTGGTTTTGTTTCTGCAGCCAAGAACGAGGCAGCCTTAAAGGGGAAGTCCCAGTGCAAGGGCCATCCACTCTTAAAGGGGAATCCCCCCCCCCAAAAAACTGCCACAGATTCAGTGCCATGGAATCACAGGAGTTGTAGTTTTACAAGGTCCTTAGCCTTCCCTGTTTAAGAGAGCCAGCACCATACCAAACTACAAGTCCCAGTTTTCTATCAGATTGTTTAGAATTTCAACTCTCACAATTCCTAACAGCTACTGGCTGGGTTGCTGTGAGTTTTCCAGACTGTATAGCCATGTTCCAGAAGTGTCCTCTCCTGATGTTTTGCCCAGATCTATGCCAGGCATCCTTGGAGGTTGTGAGTTCTGTTGGAAACATGGCAAGTGGGGTTTATATATCTGTGGAATAATGTCCAGGCTGAGAGAAAGAACTCTTGTCTGCTTGAGGCAAGTGGGAATGTTGCCATTGGCTACCTTGATTAGCATTGAATGGCCTTGCAGCTTCAAAGCCTGGCTGCTTCCTGCCTGGGGGAATCTTTTGTTGGGAGGTGTTAGTTGGTCCTGATTTTTTATTGTCTGGATTTCCCCTGCTTTTGAGTGTTGTTTTTTATTTACTGTCCTGATTTTAGAGGAGTTTTTTAAAATACTGGTAGCCAGATTTTGTTCATTTTCATGGTTTCCTCCTTTCTGTTGAAATTGTCCACATGCTTCTTGTGGATTGCAATGGCTTCTCTGTGGAGTCTGACATAGTGGTTGTGAGAGTGGTCCAGCATTTCTGTGTTCTCAAATACTGACTGTTAGGAATTGTGGGAGTTGAAGTCCAAAACACCTGGAGGGCTACAGTTTGCCCATGCCTGATTTAGATCTATCTCAAAAAGGGTATATTCATCAAACCCTTTGGGCATGACCTTGGAAATATCTGGCTGCAGTGCAAAATGTTCTCACATGTTGGGTTTTGGAAGCTGCACAAGATGGCTTTATGACAACTTCTGTCCCCACAGCTTAACACTAGCTGCTTGCATTGTGTCTTCCTGCCTGGCAGGAGTGAGTGGGTTGGAATGGATGGCCATTGGAGAACTCTAGCGTTCTGTTGTTGTTATTGTTAAGCAGAGTTGCATGGCCACCTGTTAGGAAGGCTTGCATTGTGTCTTCCTGCCTGGTAGGAATGGGGTTGGACTGAATGGTCATTGAGCTCCCTTCTATTATTATTGCTGTTGTTATTGCTATTATTGTTGTTATCTGTCGGGAGGGCTTGGACATGTGTTCCTGTCTGGCAGAATTAGGGTTAGACTGGATGGCCATTGGAGTCCCTTCCAATTCTAGATTTCCATTATTGTTGTTGTTGTTGGGGAAAGGACATTGGACCCAGCCCTGGTCTCACTCTAGGTAAGGTAAGGTAAAAATTTATAGAACTTTATTACGCTCCATGGAAACACAACTGTTAAATAAATAATAAACATACAGGAGTTTACAGGTGAGGTAAAGGTTTTCTCTGACGTTAAGTCCAGTCGTGTCCGGCTCTGGGGGGTTGGCGCTCATCTCCATTTCTAAGCCGAAGAGCTGGATACTGCTTTGATAGTCTTGGATTTGAAATCAAATCTGATGTTTTTATTTTTTATTTTTATTTGGTGTGCGATGGAAGAGGGGTGGTCTTATACGGCGAGTATATACCAAACTCTATATTTTAACTGGAAAAGTTGGGGGTCGTCTTATACGCCCAGTCGTCTTATATGCCAGAATATACGGTACTTGAAGCAGAATTGGACAGGTTTCTTTTTTCCCTGCAAGCTGGTTCCCACTGGGACCAAACTGGTAAGTCGGGTAGTGTCACAAGATGTAGGGTCCCTCCAAGTCCCACCTTTCCCCTCTGATGTCATCTGACCATATTACCTACATGGCATCAGTTTCTCCCTTTCTTTCAAGAGAGGCATAGAGTTTTATGCCCTTTTCTTTGCTTAGAGGATGTCTCCGTTGTTTCCAATCTGAGATCTACCACTGTTCTTGCATTCTCAGTTGAGTGTACTGCAAGAAGTGAGACTCCCTCTGACATTTCTGATTTCACACCTGAGATACCAGCAGGAGTTCTCATTGCCTTGACCATGTTCTCCATTAGCAGAGCAAGAGTGGAAGAGACTGGAACTGGAATTCTTCTGTTACTTTAATCTGAGATCTGATTCAAATCGCAACATGCCACTAGTCTTCCCAGCTGGAAGGTAAGATGCATGAAAGAAAAGCTCCCCAGTTCTGGGCCTGAGCTTGAGAAATTCATCAGTGACCAATGCAGTGACCGAAGAGATTATGGTTGCCCTTATCCTTTTGCTAGGCTTTGATATGGCGATATGGCAGCATGTTTCATTAAATCACCCAAGCACTTTAAACATGCTTGCCTTAAAGTGAGCAACTTGCTTTGTATTGATTTGCATTTCATAGGATGCATCTACACTGTAGTTTGACACCACTTTAACTGCTTATCGCCCAATGCATGAAATTCTGAGATTTGTGGTTTGGTGCAGCATCAGCTCCCTTGGTGTAAAAGGCTAAAGAACTTTCAAAACTACAGCTCCTATGATTCGATAGCATTTAGCTATGGAAGTTAAAGTAAATTCTACAGTGTAGACATACCCATAGGCATAACTTTCAAAAACGTAGCCTTGGTCATCCATTCCAGTGGATTCTTTAGTACTTAAAATGGCAATAGTTTTGCAGATGGTAAAAAAAACTTAATTTCCCCAATAATATCTATAGTTACATCTTTTTAAAAGCAGTCTGCTATGTGCAGTATAGCACAGCACATACAGCCATACCAAGAATATTAATTAGATTAAGAGCTGTGTGCATACCAATGTAGACAGATGGAACCTTCCTAAGATGGAAGCACATAACAAAGCACACATCATATTAAACTAGTTACAAAGCAGGACCTGAGGCACACAGTTATGTTTAGACAATTGATGGAATTTTCTTTAGTCTTGTTCCTACTACTGTCTGAGAATGAAAAGTACTTCTTTTTGGTTAATAGTAAGAAAGGACAAAGCAAGTCAAGAGCTGGTGTCAAGGAATGTCTGCTTGGGGATAAGGGAGCAATAGGGGTCCATCACCACAAAAAAGCTGTGGGGAAAGTGACTCATGGATAAAAGGTGGGGACAATCAAAAGCATCTCCTCACAGAAAAAAATGAGTTATATGATAAATAAAAGGTGAGACACTAGAGGATGAATTGGAACTGTCCCTGCTAAATCAATTGGAGGACAGGCATGTAGCCGGGGGGGGGGGGTGGCTTTAGGGACTTCAGCACCCCCCCCCCCCAAATTCTCATGGTGGTTTGCGAAAAGGCCTTACTGGTGCATTATTTAAACTGTTATGTTTATTCATATCATGATCTGATCACCATGCTCAATATATCCCATATGCATGGGGGTATTGGGGTAATGATACAAAAGGTTTGCTAGGCTAGACCCTCTTTCACTCAGACTCAGCCCCCCCCCCCTGAAACCCCCCCCTGAAAAAAATTACCCCCCCCCCAAAAAACGAAATCCTGGCTACGGGCCTGTTGGAGGGTATGATACCCCCAAAAAGGACTGTCATTTAAGGACTGTCAACACAACTGTCAAGTTCTGATCTACTACACTTTTAAAGTTAGGACAACTAACCTTGATCAGCTCAAAGGGCAATATGCAAACTGGGTCACAGCAAAATGAACGAAATGCTTATCCCATACCTATTATTGAAATATTCCTAGTCTCCAAGAAGCAGAGCCTAGTTATTGCCTTGCGATTTTCTGTGTCAGAGCTGGTGTGGTCAGAAGAAGATAGTGTATGTCTTCTAGAAGACAACCTGTCCGGAGGAGCTACGTTCTGCTGCATCTGAGAACCTGTGGGAGAATTTTTTGATTAGAGCCTAGCTAAGAAAAATAGGCTTTCAAGGTGCCAAACATAATCTTGAAACTGCTTTCAAAGCATCTTTGAGTTAAAGAAAAAAACATCTGTCTGGAGAGATACTAATAAGAAGAAAAAACATGTCAGTGATTTTCATTTCAGTAGGGCTTTCATCCAAGTCCAAATACAAATATAGACATGACAGCTAGGAATTTGTTCATAGATATTTTAAAATTGAAAACTGACATTCTGAGAAAATACAGATTAGTACATGTAACTGGGTATGTATTTTGAACATCACAGCAAACCATGATTTGTCATGATAACAAGGAGGCTTCATTCATGCCTCTATTTTTCTGTACCATTTCTTCCATTTTGAATATGCTGTGGAATTTGTTGAATCATCCAAACTTGATGAACTATGGTTCATCATAAACATGGATTTTTCAATGATGGGTTTCTAAGTTAACCTAGCACTTTATTGCACAAAAGAGACAGACTGACATTGCATAAAAAAACCCTATCACACATCACCATCAATAGCTGTAGATCAGAACTTCTTCACACAGGCTTCTTTTCAGGAGTGGCAGGAGGTTATTGGTAAGTTTGGCCATGGAGACTGGCAGCTCCCATCACACCCAGTAAAACTACTTCTGGGGCAGCTCCATGGCCACATTGAAAAAAAAACCTGCTGTCACCCAAAACTAAGCCAATGGTGGACAACGGGAGGGTCCCTGTCTTTCCATTACGAAAATCAGTCAAGATGGATTTAAGAGGCTTCCCCCAATGTAATGAGGCAAGGAGGAAGCCACAATGGTGTGAGGTGCGGTACAACGGGTCCCCACACCCTTTGGGTGAGCACTGGTGGGATACAGCAAGACTGGCTGATTCCAGTGGCAAGTGTGATAAAGTCATATGTTTTCATGTTTACTTGATACAATGAGGCTGTTCTTCTTCTGTACCCCATGCTGCCACTGATATAATGTCAGGAGTCAGCATTCTCTTCCTCTCCCACTCCCCAACCTTCACTTTTTTTGAGGTTGGAATTTTTGATTTAAAATTTTATTTCATTTAAAAAATAAACATAGCTGGAATTTAAAAATTGTTTTAAAACTATTTATGAAATTATGGAACCATGAGAACATAAATTATGAGGTTATATGAAAGTTAGAGTTTGGGATCATGAATCAGGTAACTGGTGCCGTTACATGAATGCAGGGATATATGCTAGTTGTTCATGCTGTCACTATCAGTGATTACACAATTGCTATTGAATAACAGTTTATACAACTAAGGCTGAAATTAAGTATTACAGTTTAAGTATGAATGTGTAACACCAAAATCTTAATATCAGATTAACCCAAAATCAAATTGACATGTCCAGTTTTCTCCTTGTGACTGAGCCAGAGGCAGTGAGGGAAACATGGGAGTCCAGGGGCAATCTAGGTTCAAGCCTATGACACTATATCTTGGTTCATCATAGCGAATGTTATGTCTGTCAACATGGAAGCATAAAAAGCTGATTGTTTTTGATACTTCAGAAAGTGACTAGAAAGATCCCCCACTTTCTTGCAGAGATGAGTCTTACAGAAAATTAGTTTCTCTTCCATCTTTGCTGGTGGGGAGGGGTAGATTACTAGGAAATTCATTTCTTTCACCTCTACTGCAGAAGAGGTGGAAAAGCCAAATCAAATCTGTTTGGCAAAACATGCTGTAGCCTATCATATGGATTTTTGTTGCTTTTAATAATTTGCATTTTTATAAGTTTACTCAGTCCTGATACCATTTCTGTTTCCATGCTATCCTGTTTCTATACTCACTCAGCTTTGTTAGGACCTACAGGTCAAAATATTAAAATTGGCTTCTGGTACTGCATCATAAAACAAGAGATAAGTTGAAGAAACTAAGTTTGTTTTTTGGCAACAGATGAAAACAGAGCTAAGAAAAGTTACTTTTTTGAACTGTAATTCTCAAAATCCCTGAGACAGCAAACAACATAGCTGCTGGCACTGCTAACTGCAGGATTCTAGAAGAAATAGTCCAACAAAATATGTTTTCCACATTCTGAATGAAACTATGCAACAGCCCCTCCTATAAAAAAATCTGTAGGATTTTGCTTCTGCATATAGACCTAGATCCACATTAATCTCACCAATATGAGACCCATGTAATAAATCTGAAATCAATAAGTTGAAAGGTATAAAAGTTCCTTGATTAAATGAGTCCAAATTAGTTGGGACTAGCAATTACATATCTACCATAGTCCAATTATAAATAAGGGCCCTAAATTTTTCAGTCTTTATTTGCTGGGTTTTGAGCTTCACTTAAATGTTGAATAAAAAGCTTGGCTAATCTTAGTATCAAGTTGGCTATTGACTAAATTCTCTCACATACCTAAGTGTTATATGTATATGTATATATTACTGCATGGCAAAGATCCAAAAAAAATCCCCACCCACACACATGTAGGAACCTATAGATACTCAGATTTTTTTTTACTTTTCCCCATCATTTCTTTGAAGAGCAGAGTCACTTGTCATATTATAAGATGGATGTTGAGCCTTCAAAAGAGAAGGTTGAGAGGAGACATGACAGCTGTTAAATATTTTAAAGGATGTCATAGGAAGAAGGAGTAGGCTGGTTTTCTAGTGCCCTAGAGACTAGGACTTGGAGATTCCACATTAACATTAGGAATAACTTCTTGACTGGAAGAGCTTTTCAACAGTGGAACTCTCTGCCTCAGAGTGTAGTGGAAGCTCCTTCTTTGGAGGCTTTTAAACAGAGGCTGGATGGCCATTTGTCAGGGGTACTTTGATTATGATTTTCCTGCATGACAAGGGATTGGACTAGATGGCCCATGTGATCTCTTCCAACTCTGTTATTCTATGATTCTATGACACTTAGAAGACTAGTTCAAAAACAGTCTGCTATCCAACTTTATATTCTTTTGGATGTACAGAGAATGTGTTTGGCTATCAGAACTGAACAACATAAGGACATCACCCCACTGAATAAGAATTCTTCCCTAAAATGAAACATTCTTTCATTATCCAGTTTTCTAACACTGCAGAAAGCAAAATATTGAACATCTACAACTCTTCTATATGCTTTGCTCATTTTCCTTTGATAAATGTGTCTGCCTCTACTCATTGGATGCCTAAACTGTATTTTAAATGCTCAGTTGAATGCTAGTTATTGCAGGGATCCTTTCGCCTCTCAAGCCCTAACATATTCTACGTAAAGTCATTAACAATAGTGTGTCACTTGCAAACCCTAGACATGATGGATTTATCAAATTCTGAATTCAAAATTATCAAACCAAGCAAAACAATGATAGGAGATTTAGCTTGATAGTGGGTCAGCTCCTTTGATGACCAACCATGGAATAGCAAGACTAGACATATAACATTGGTTTAAACAAGGGCCATTTTATTTTACCTAGAACCTATTTGGAACCTGGCAAGGAGCAAGACTGGGCAGCAATCTGATGTGGGTTCAGCTGTGGCCAGGTGTCAACCCTAGATTACCTCCTCAGCCTTCCCTTGGATGAAACATCACAGCCCTTAGGGCAATCCAATAATTGGGTTGCTCCCCAGTTGGCCCATTTCTGGAAAGTAACCCTAGGGCACCCCCATCCCAGTAACAGGTATTTATAAATGAAAGCAAACTCTTGGTTAGCCTTGAATGTAGACCCCCCCCCCCCCCCCCGTTGTCACTCAGCTGCAATGTCTGTTTGCCTGCCTTGTTTATAAACTCCATAAAGAGAACACATATTTCCCAAATCCCCCATTTTTGTAGTATTCAACTTTCCATATATGGTGCTCAAAACAGATTTTTGTCAGATAAGTTGGCTTCTTTTTTATGTTCATCCTAACCTGTATTTTCTATATTTTTGCTACTACCATTTCCTGAATCCAGATCTCAGCAGGTTCTCATGTATATTTGGATCAGCATGATTTAGATCAAATGTTCTAGGGTCTTTTGTGAACCAGAGACTCAGATATCTATCATCAACTAAATCAGTGGTTCCCAACCTTTTTATTTAAAAAATATATTATTTAAGTAGGCATACATTTGCAAGTGTATGTTGCATACAGTTCAATACTATCTATCTATTAATGTTCCATAATCATTTATCTGATAATATATTTCCGTTAAGGGGTCACAGTCTACTATCTAAAAAATGCATATAAAATATCATAGACTCTTACTTTACATCCACTTCTTCCTTGTCTACAATCTTATAGGTAAAGGTAGTCCCCTGACATTAGGTCCAGTCATGTCTGACTCTGGGGTGTGGTGCTCATCTCCATTTCTAAGCCGAAGAGCCAGCGTTGTCCGTAGACACCTCCAAGGTCATGTGGCCGGCATGACTGCATGGAGCGCCGTTACCTTCCTGCTGGAGCGGTATCTATTGATCTACTCACATTTGCATGTTTTTGAACTGCTAGGTTGGCAGAAGCTAGGGCTGACAGCGGAAGCTCACACCGCTCCCCAGAATCGAACCTGCGACCTTTCGATCAACAAGCTCAGAAGCTCAGTGCTTTAACCCACTGCACCACCGGGGCCTCTATATACATTTTTAGTTTAATTTTACATTAAGGTGATAAATCATTGGTTGCCATTCATTAAAAAATATCTAATAGTTCTCTTCTTAATAATACAGTTATTTTGTCCATTATCAGCATATCTATAATATATTTTTCCCATTCTTCTAAAGTGGGTATCTCTGGGGTTTTCCAATATCTAGCATATACTATTCGAGCTGCCACTGTTGAGTAAAACAATTTTTTTCTAAATTTTCTTTCTAATTCTTCCTCGGGCATATTCAAAAGGTACATTTGAGGTGTCATTTTGTAATTTGTGTTTAACATTTTTTCAAGATATACATGGATCTGTTTCCAGTAATTTTTTACTTTGCTGCAAGTTCACCATGTGTGGTAGAATGTACCTTTTTCTTTCCCACATTTCCAACATTTGTTGGAGCAATTATACATCTTAGATAGTCTCTCTGGACTATCACAGATGCATTTTATAAATATTTTCTTTTAGGTTTTGGCATGCAGTGTATTTCATTCTTCTCTTTCATGTCTTTTCCCACTGGGGCATTTTTATCTCTTGGCCTTTATTTTGGGCCCAACTAACCATAGACTCTTTTACTATTTCCTCTTCCATGTGCCAAGTCAGTAAATTTGTGTGTGTGTGTGTGTGTGTGTGTGTGTGTGTGTGTGTATATCCTTTTGGTTTCTGAAACATTGCCACATCAAACCATGTTTTCACTGTCTGGAAGCCCGAGGTTCTAAGTTGTTCTTTAAATTTCTCTCGCAATTGTCTATGCAGAAGCCAATTGCATTTAAGGCCCTTTTGGTTCAATTTTTCTAGGGATTTCATTTCTGGATTTTCTAAATCAGTCTGGATCAGTTCCCTGTAGGTTAGTCATTTCTCTTGGAGGATGTTCTCCTTTTTATAATATGCCTCATGTGGGGACATCCACTCTTAGTGTAAATTCTGTTTTTATATCTGTTCCAGGTATTTGGAATTGGTCTCCATATATAATGATCATTAAACATACCTGTTGGTTTGGCCTTTTGTATGCCCAAATATGCATGCCATCCAAATAGAAGATTTAGGCCTTCTAAATCGAGTAGTTAATTGTCGTCTAAGGTCACCCATTCTTTAATCCAGTCAAAACAGCATGCGTTTTGACCAAGGACCACTTTGACCAGGGATCACTCTCCAACATTAATATTAGAAGGGTTACGAACTGATTTTTGGTGAACTTTAAATTTGGTTTGGTTATTTGGGGTGCTAATTCAGAAAAATGCATTGGATAGACCACATCAGCTCTAGTTTCTGATACAGAACACATGTCATCCAGTAGTCACTAACTGCTTGACCACAGAAAACCATTTAATAATCTATAGCTGATGTGGTCTATCCAAGGGGTCAGGGTTGATCATTGAAAGGGAAGGAGTAGCAGGCGGCGTGAAAGGAGTAGAAATAAATTAAAATAAAATAAATAAATAAATGAAGAGGAAGTAAGCTTGTGGACCAGATTTTCATCCTCACAGCCCACTAGTGGTCCACAGCTCACAGGTTAAGAACCACTGCACCAAATGATAGCAAAGTCTTTCTTATAAACCCCATGCTACCTTTTACAGTTCAAAAAGTTCAGAAATTGTCCATCCACTTAATACATTGAGATCCAGCAATGATTAATCCAGTTAAAATTAGGCACCTTCCAAATTGTGACTTGGGGGGACAAATCTCTTCTTGCAGCTGATGAAGAAGCAATAGATCAACAGCCTCTTTTCTTATCATCCTACTTAATGTTTCATAGGCAGCCTAAACAGCAGGATTTGGAATGATTTAAACTGTGTGCACAAATACACACACAAACACCTTTTAAAAATTGTCTTAGCAGGAGTGTCAAGCAGCGTAACTAAGAAATATAAAAATGATTTGTCAAGCCTTTCTGTAATGTTAGTGGAAGATACGCTTTTCTTCCTGCCACAATCCCTTCTTCCCTCAGCTTCCCACACATCAAATATACCAGTTATTCTTCCATAATGGAAACTGCAGTTTATAGAGTAGGGAACAATTATGAATTGCCTGCTGGCACAGAGCTTAATATATGATAACCATTAGTGTGTGAAGACTCTCAACCAAATGAAAATTTTCAGGTTATGAACAGCCTTGAGGGAAGGCTTTGCTGGGCTCAGTTGCGGGAGGGCTGCCTGCAATTATTTATCACCCTGCACTAAAACAAGGCTAAAATTAAGGGAATGCTCCCCATGGTAGGTAATAATGCAAAAATGCTGACGTAGATCTGGGACAATAAACAGAAGAAATAGCCTTCTGAGCAATGGGGAATTAGCAAACACATCTCAGGGAAGAGCCATCTCGCTGCTGCCTTTTGTCACTCTGACAAGGCAAAAGCGTAAACAACCCCTTAGCTGAAACTCATCATTAGTAATTTCATAGATCAAAGTTTTTCGTAGCCTCCTTGGTTCCACAGAATGATTCTACAGAATGAGAGAATTAGCCTACTATGAGGGTGAAATCATTTCCCGGTTGCTAACTTACCAGTGCTGGGCTTACAACTAATAGGATTGTTTGCCCATATGATAACAGCAGGAATATTACCACAATTTCTCTGTTTTCCATTTCTCTGTTAAATGTTTTATAAAGTTATCTTTGCATTAGAGTCAAACACCACAAATGAACATCTTCATGATACATACCACAGAAAACATTACTATTGGTGCTGTAGTGGTTTGTGTTCTCCACGAAATAGCAAATATGCTGTAATAGATGGGGCTCTTAATCAGATTCTGGGGCAACATGCATTCATGGGCCACTTTGTGTTGTGTTTTGTGTTATTCCTGCATAGCCGAGGGTTAGACTAGGTGGCCCTTGTGGTCTCTTCCAATTCCATGATTCTAGAGATCTCCCTTTTATCTCTGAAATTCAGTATCAGGGTTTCTGTAGACAGCTCTGTTCTTGCACCTACACACAAAGCCACTCTTTTGTGAATCAAACCTTTTCCTTTTCATGAGCTGACAAAGACAAGAGTTATGATTCTGTGGGGAAGAGCCATAAGTCAGTAAAAGAGCATACATGTTGCATGTATAGTCCCTGGCTGAACCCACATACCTTCGGTCTGGGCTGGAAAGACCTTGGAATAAAAATGTTCAGTTACAATTCCTCCATACTGATGTTCATTAGGTCATCTGCCTCGCTATAAGACATCTTATTATTATTCCTTTCTGCATCTAGACAGAGACAGGAGCTGTGCCAAGTCTCTAAACATGAGGGTCCTATAACGGTACAAACTAACCTGAACTGGCCTTCAGAGATCTTCCAGGATTCAGGCAGAGCTTACTGCGGGCATTTTCTGTACTATTATTCCACACCACAATTTCACCTCCAGAACTCCCTAGATCAAACAATAAAGAGATGGTGCACTATTAAGACAGGCTGCATGGACAAAGATGAGACTTTGCAATATGATTTTAGGGGGAGGATGCTACGTGGGAGTGCGAGAGAGAGTGAGGTCAGAATGTAGTGTGTTTTGGTGACTTCACAAACTTTTGAGAATACAAATGAGGTCTGATAGAAGAGAGACAAAGTCTGAAATCAAATCAAGCAAAGGTTTGTTAGACAGACATTTGATTCTCACTGAAGTCACGCATCCTATTAACTTTTGTCACCCAGACTTATTGCTCTATCAGATTTCTGTTCTCAGCTTTCACCTTTTCTTATCTTGTGTACAATTCTGTATTATTTTCTTTGAAGGATTATTCCACCTCACATCCCAAGCTTTGTGCCAAGACACCACCCAGAAATAGCTCTGTTTAGCAAACCAGGCTTTATTGAACCACTGAATTTTGATCAAAGATCAGATTTGTTTACAAGCAGTTTCTAATAAGTGTGGCAGGTCAGTGATGAGTAGTTTGATGACTAAGAGCAGGAACAATTCAAGCATCAAGACCAATTGGAAATATTTGCTGACTATCTCTGGCATAGCATAAAAATGGCAGGAGGTTAATAAGAAGGGATAAAAGACTAACCTACAGAATGTCCCTTGTGGGGAAAAACAAGCCTTAGGGTCAATTGTAGACTGAGACTGTTGATAAATGAGTTCAGGGCCTTAATCCAAAATAAGAGTGAGTCAAAATATTTTTCTGACTGAAGCAAAACAACAAACCACACTTTCCATCTCAGTCACTTGGGCCAAGTACACAGAAGCCATCAAGTTACTTTGTCACATGAGAAGAAAATTTCACAAGTGCCTGGTGTCGAAGTGTTGTTTCCAGTCCCTCCGAAGTGGCAGTAAGTATAGAATAATAATTTAAGTAAAGAAAAAAAACATGACATGCTGCCTTTTCAAAACCTGCCTTCTCTAGTTACCTCACTCTGCCTAATAGTAGGGCCAGTCCTGTCCTAAACCTGAAGTAGGCAAATACAAACTAATTAATATGTTATTTGAAGGTAAACACCAAATTTCTTGTTATATAGAATAGCATTTTAGGCAAAAGTACATAAATTTTGAACAATTATTAACCATTCCTCAGCATTGCTACAAATTCCCTCAACCATTCAGATCATATTCTAACCTTGTCTGTAGGTTGATGCATGAATAATGGTTGGTGGTAAATATAATTTAATATTAGAACAAATCTATAATGTTCTGTTACTAAATTTTTATTGTTTTATAGTGTATGCCAAATCTATAATGTTAACTATGCCAGTGTGCTCTATAATGCTTGACAAGGGTTCAGATCCTTGCACAGCCATAGTAACCCACTGGGTGACCTTGAGGAAGTCACGCTCTCTCAGCCTCAGAGGAAGGCAATGATAAACCCCTTCTGAACAAATCCTGCCAAGAAAAGAGCAAGCATTGAAAAACATTCACATCTAGAACTGACACATTTATTCTGTGTTCCCTTAGTAGCTTTGCTTGTGTATTTCTAATGCTCATAGAAACTCAAGAAACAAAATTATGGAGGAAGCAGATTTCTTATTTGGAAGCAACTCCAACCTATCCCTCTGTCCATAGTTACACCCCTGAGAATCAGGGCCATTGTTTTCATTGACTGAGGGTCCTATCACACTGCATCGTTATAATACTACATTCTGCTTTAACTGCCATGGCAATATCCTAGTAAATTCTGGGATTTACAGTTTAGGGAGGGGTGTTTAGAATTCTTAGTCAGAGAGCTATTGGGCATCACAAAACTACAAACCCTAGAGTTTCACAAAATGGTGTATATAACTGTGTGTAGTGTGATAGGGCAATTAGAAAAT
Organism: Anolis sagrei; assembly: GCF_037176765.1. Lineage (NCBI taxonomy): Eukaryota > Metazoa > Chordata > Lepidosauria > Squamata > Anolidae > Anolis > Anolis sagrei. Next base: position 250,233,154 of record NC_090023.1, read on the forward strand.
ATTTACTTGTCTGCATTCTGTAACTAATGCAGGCTTGTCATGTGTCTAAGTTACAACAGATCCAGCCAGGCATGCAGATGGCAATGGCCTTTATTCCAATTTTGGATTGATATATTAGGCAATTAATGTTCTACAACCTGTAGCTAGAGTCTGTGGAGGTAGGAAAGCCGCACATAAGATGTCTTCCTGGTGTTGAATTCCTCCTTTCCATTCTGAAGGCTGAACACAAAACTGAGTCAAGTTGTTCAGCCGGAAGACAGTAATTGACCTAACAAGAGATATGAATACAAATAAATCCATGTGAGTGAACTCAATCATTTCTGACCCGCTTGCAAAAAGAAAAAGTGCTTTATCACAGAGGTGAAGCCACTCTACATAGTCTGTACATTCTCAGGTTCGGGTATCTGCAACAGGAGGTAGATTTCTGGGAGCCTGTCATATTTTAATTAACAAAACTGAGAAAAGTTCAAAACGTGTGTTGTCCAGTGTCACAGAAGTCAAAGCCTGGCTCTGGGTTTCCGCACTGACCAGTAGAAATTATATTCAGGCATATCTGATGTACTTAGCAATTCTGAGAGAGGATTTGATACAAATCCCATGCACATCTGGTCATCTGCAGGCCACATATGTTCACAAATGCTTCCCATATTAAATCTTAAGGCTTGTATAAGCTTTGCTGTTTGCAGGGTCATATGAGCATCCTACAAATAGAACGTACTTATGGTACAAATATAGCAATTCAGTACACAGAAAGAGAGCAGTTGTTAAGATGTTGAGACTGCAATTGCCATTATCTCTTATCCTTGGGTATGCTAACTAGGGATGAGGAGAGCTGTAGGCCAACAACACCAAGGAAGTCAAATGTTTCCTGGTTTTGCTTTAAAGATCTTCTTTTTTGCTTTTCCCCTTCTCTAATGGTCATGGGCTCACACCAAGGGGCAGGAAAAGACCCGTCAACATTCTGTACCAATGAGAGTTGAAACCTACCATCTATACAAGAATTGTTTTAATTAGGAAAAACTGGAAGGCTATGCTGTTGAATCAACCATCAAACTTTCTTGAAAGAAATGAATTTTTGTCCCACATTCTGACAGACCAGAAATAGAGCTGCTGCCCTCAAGCACATATTAAAAGTTGCCAGTTCACTCATACTTTGTGGAAGCATTTGGGTATCTTACCATTCAAACAACATTTCTTTCCAAGATTTCTGTAGCCTTCTATAGATTCCTTCCATGTAAAAAACTATGAGTTCATTCCTTGCTATCTGAAAGCCCTTGACACTTATATGTCAGGAAAGAACTAAATATACTGTGTCAGGTTGTTAACTTGAGAAAATCCCTGAAACAAAGGTTTTCTAGGTGAACTGAAGTAAAGCTGTAGTATCTAGTCCAAGTGAAGCCATGTTAGCTTTCTCCTTCAGCTTTGAACATCTTCAGCTAAGTTTGCTATTTGTACTTTATACCACCAAAACCAATCCTATTTGGACATCCCTGGTAATGGTCACTGGTGCCCTTTCCAAGTACTAATGAAGCCAGCCCTGCTTCACTTCTAAAATTAGACAAGATTATATGCTTCCTGGTTCATGTGATGAAGAATGGAGAAAGAGCAGGTTATACATACTATGTTAAATATCACTAGCATTGAAGAGATGGTCCTCCACCATCAACTTGGCTGGACCAGCCACATTGTCCGAATGCCCGACCACCATCTCCCAAAGCAGTTGCTCTACTCTGAACCTAAAAACAGAACATGGAATGTTGGAGGATAGAAAAGAGATTTAAAGATGGGCTCAAAGCCAACCTTTAAAACTCTGGCACAGTCACCGAGAACTGGGAAGCCCTGGCCCTTGAGCACTCCAGCTGGAGGTCATGACCAGCAGTGCTGTAAAATTTGAAAAGGCACGAATGGAGGGCAAAAGAGAGAAATGTGCCAAGAGAAAGGCGCATCAAGCCAACCCCGACCGGGAACACCTCCCACCTGGAAACAAATGCCTTCACTGCAGGAGAACATACAGGTCAAGAATAGGGCTCCACAGTCACCTACGTACCCACTGCCAGTACACTGATCTTGTAAGGCCATCCTACTCAGACAACGATGGATTGCCTAAGTAAGTAAGTAAGTAAGTATTACTTTTTAGACAGAAAGATGAGTCCTTAAGGGGTCTCATCAGGGATACCAAGGCTGATACTCTAGAAGAGCTACTAGGCTACAGAACTATCTTAATTACATGGCTAAGTAGTCTCTTAACCGTCAGCATCAGCTGCTGCAAGCAATGGAAATCTATTCTCCTATTTGGAGTATGCTGCAAATTGATATTTTTACCCCACTCCCATGAGCTATATCACGATGGTCATTGAGAAAATATCATCCATTGTTCACATATGTCAGGATTGTGAAAATGAATTATGAATGTGTAACTCTAGGTTATGCATTCAAAATGCAATTGTGAATTCCAGCTCATATCTCAACCCAATGAACAACTTATGTAGTGTGATCAAGAAAGCTTTGGGTATTTTTCCCCTCTTGATTTTCTAGCTATCTCATTTCACAGTCCTAAGTCTCCCACCCCTTTCATATCTTTCCCTATTTCAGAGATGCAATTTGGGTGAAATCTCCAGCTTTCGAAACAGAATCAATGATCAAAAAAGAGACTAACCTTCAAGAAAAGAAAATATTTTATGAAGAGATATGCTTGCAACATGAAATGGAATATTTTAATGATTCTTTTCATTTCCCCTTTTCTCTTTCTTTATCTGCCTTTGTTGAAAAAACTTTGCACTGAAAGTATCAGTCTGATATTTTTTATATCACCTATTGTTCAATCATATTTCTTTACTGCCAAAACATAATGGCAAACCTTCTTACAATGCACTGAACATTGTGTCTCATCATATTGATAGATGAAGGGGATAATTATTGCTCTAGTCTCCTTGCAGCAGTGCTATGATGAGCTCCTAAGTTAATACTTTTTTAAAGACCTCACATTTGAAAAAAAAAAGGAAATAAGGAACATAAAAATAAACATGACATTTTGAAAAAATGTCCAAGAAAAAAAGTGAAGCAGAATATAAGAAAAAGAAAAATGTGTGTGTTTTAAATCCAGAAGTACAATACTGAAAATGATAAATGCCCTAACAGTTGTTTATTTGCTCATTTCAATTATATTTAAAGCAGTACTTTTGCTTATATTTACTCTAGAGAAGAAATGGATAAAGTTCATCTACTCTGATGTTTTTGTGTAATATCTTCCATCATCCATAGTCAACACAGCCATGGGCAAGGAGTACTGAGATTTATTTTCCCACAAAATCTGGTGAGGAATGCTTTCTTGTTCCCTAATCTTGAGGAAGAGGGTGGTTGCTATTAGCCTCTGTCATTCATGTAACCTGGTGAAAGTTACTAATTCCCATATTAGTGGGGCAATGAATCCAGTCCTAATCTTAGTTAAAACTTTGAAGAAACTATCTAAAGCATCAAACCTAATTCATGGTTAAGCACCATGGATAGGTCCTTTATATTCCAAGCAAAAAAAGAAAAACCCTGAGAACATTAGTTGTGCTCATGTCCCACTGAAATCAACAGGGCAAATTAGCTGCAAGTAATTATATTCAATAGGGCTCTGGGTCTGAGTCATGTTTCATCCTTTGTCTTCTTTGGCTCTGAGTCATGCTTCATCCTTTGTCTTTCCTTTTGTACCTGTCTTATTTAGATGGCATACCTTCAGGCAAGGACAACTCTCTAATTTTAGATGCATTTGAAGTTAAGACTAAGAATACTAATGCTAGTATTATTAATAATAATTGTAACTAAGTGTGGCAAATTGTATAATATGAGCAGAAATGTAAGAATACAGAAATGGTGGGCAGGTTACTTTCTTACAAATGATTGGAAAAAACTATATTTTTTCAGGTCCTTTAGCATACTTAATGCTTGCTAAGACAGTCAACATGGTGTAGTGGTTGTGGCAGTGGACTGTAACTCTGGAGACATCTAAGCCATGAAATCCATCGGGTGACCTTGGGAAATTCACATTCTCTCATCCTTAGATGAAAGCAATGGCAAAACTCTTTTGAACAAATATTCACAATTCAGGACTTACTCTATGTAAAATTTGCAACTACTACTTTCTGCACAGAAATGATGTTGCCTCCACACCAGATTGTATAATTTAGATTCATTATGTACAAAAATCACACATTGTGTTTGGAACAGAAAACAGTATTTTCTGTGAAGAAAACTGCATGCTTCCTGCATGAAATTGTTGATTTGTGCATAAAATGCTGTTTTCTTAGCAAAACGCACATGTGAATGTTGTGCACAATGAAGTCACGAAATGCAGTTTATTTTTGAAAACTATGCAGGTTGCGAACTTTCTCAAAGGGGAGCAATATTGTAAAATTTCTTATTGTTCATTTTTGCTCATATATGTCTTGGAATTATCCAAGACATTTACCTTATATACTCATGTATAAATCTAGAAATTTTAGTCAAAAAATATACCTCCCAAAAAAACCCTGGGTTGTCTTAACCATGAGTCGATATGACTATTGTACCATAACTCTTGTCAAAAAAGGAAACATCCCATTCTCTGAGTATAGTGGTTAAACATCCTGGGAGCTCTTTCCTGGGACAACCTCAAATAAGTACTGACCCCATCTATTCTCTGCCCTGGTGCTACTTCTAGCCTTTTACATTCCTTAATGGAGAAATGTAATGGTGACCAGGAATGGCTGATGCTTTCTTCTCTCTTCAGAATAACCTTTGACTTAGCCAAAGGTCATACCAAAATCCCTAATTTTGTCACCAAAACATGCCCTCTGTTGATACATGGGGTCAACCTATACATGAATATATATGATATTTGCATGACAGTTATATAGAACGGGCTATATTGTCACTCACACAGAAAGATACTTCCACACCAGGCATAGAGCTTTAGTACTTACAATGAAATCAAAATATTCCCAATGACATGTTACATTTAAAACCCAATAGACTGAGAAGATCTTCCTGCCAGCAAAGCCTGGCACTGCCAACTGTTGCAGGACAACTGCCAGTCTTGCCCCTGCCTCTGTTTTTTGTTACTTTGGACATTTTGTATTAAAATGTGCTTGAATTCAAAGTTACTAGGGTTGGTTGTAGGGTTTATTTTTAGATGAACATTGTGGGGAACTCTGTTCCTAAGCTGCATGCAACCAGTCTGTTTTTCAAGTCTGGAGAAACTCAGAGCACCTCGGGCTACCCCTTATGGATTGTTGTCTCAGTGTGGAGAGGCAGACACTGACTTCACAGAAACCTGATTGCCTTAAGGCTTATGGGGGTGGTAGGAGGTGAATCCAAAACATTTCTACAAAGAAACAGAAGTGAAAAAAATGATAGGCAGAAAAGCAAATTCTAAACAGGTAAGTCTTTATCCCCGAAGAACTGATTTTATAATTTACACAGCAGGGATTGTCGCTGTGAGTCTACTAACATTTACCAAAGGTAGTTTGTTTTTGTTACATGCCTACAAGTCAACTCCAATTTATGGCAATCCTACCCTAAGGTTTTCTTGGCAAGATTTATTCAGGGGAGGATTCCCACTGCCTTCCTCTGAAAGTGTGACCTGCCCAAGGCTATACGATTGCTTTTCAGAGCTGGGTGGGGATTCGAACTTGTGATCTTTTGGAGTCTAGCCCAACACTCAAATATTGGCTCTGTAGAATACGTATAGGGGCACTGAAAGCACAATGCATTTACATTTCAAAAGAAAATGGATGTCAAATACTAAGTTACTCTATTGGTACCAACAGGAACTTTTTCTAGTAATTTTAAATATTACTTTTCAATGGCACTTACAGAGGTATTTGACAAGTTTTATGCCATTTGCTTATCCATGTTAAATGTTTTTCTACATTTGCATCTACATTGTAGAATTAGTGCAGTTTTACACTTTTTGGCATGATACACTGGAATCATGGAAGTTGTATTTTGTGAAGTACCAGTACTCTTTGGCAGAGAAGGCTAAAGGCCTTGTAAAAACTACAACTCTCATGATTCAAACTTCATTAATTGTGTCAAACATCATTAATTCTAGATGAACCCATTTTTAAGATTGCAGAGAGAATAAAGGGAAGTACATTCATGTAGTGAGAAAACTCATTTCACAAAGTAACTTTGCATGGTTTGCTACTTACACTCTTGCAACAAAACATTTTTGGACTACAATTCCCAGAATTCCCCAGAAAACACAGCCACCAGGAATTGTATTTCAAAACACTGAAAGTCTCTTTCCTAAGCTCAGGACACCATGCAGTAAATCCACTTTGCTTGAGTAGAAAAGGAGATGAACACTGTATTATCATGTTCCTGATATCAGAATCAGATCCAGTACACATTTCTGTAAATTAAAAGCAATGTATTCTGAAAGCAATGTTTTGTCAGTCTTCTGAGAGAAGAGATATTTGCAAACAGAGGTCAAAGTCCTTTAATCCTAGCTAATCTATAGTTTATCAGCCCCAACATTTATCCTGACTAAAGCAGGCTTTGTACAGACACTAAGCACAGACACGTTTCATTTTGCTTTAAACCTATTTGCATTGATTTTCTATTTTCCATGCCAAAAACATTTGCTTGGGAGCAAAAGAAAAAGAATTGGTGGCTGCTGCTGTGCAAAATAACACTGAAGGCTTGAGGGGAGGATAACTCAAATGCTCATATTATTGTTGTCCTCGAGTAAGATTTCCTTCTGCACAAATACGATGCGAGATGGAAAGATTGCAACTCTATTTGCCCATTAGAGTGCATCCATTTATTTGTTTGTGAAAGTGAGATAAATATCTCATCAAAGGCTTGTCTGCCCTGCAAATATATTACTTTATATAGATTTGTTTTCATGGCTTTCAACAATTACAAGAGTTGTAAGTTCAGAGGAGACCTTTTTGATATAATACTAGGGCAAAAGCAGAGAAAACAGAAGCACAAGTAGCTGAACTCCCCCCCCCCCCCCCCCACACACACACACACACATTTAAGACTACTGCCACTCACAGGGAATGCCTCAAAACCAATGTTTTGGTGTTTGGCTTTTAGGCTTTGGCATCAGAAAATACACAATGAGCAATTAAACTGCATGCAAATATGGTGAGTTGTTTCCCCACTAACTTCTCCCTCCAAAATTTCCTCCATGGAGAAGGCAAGGAACCATGGTTGCCACAATCCACAGGTTGCCCATTATTGACTGAAGGGAACATTAATACAAATAGCAAAGCAAAATCCCAGGTGCAAAGTTTAAGGTCCAAATATAGATAAAAGGTCCAAATATAGATTAAAAAATACCTTAAGTTGAAACCAAAATATTGCTGTCAGTGTGGATAGTGTAGCTCTCAATGCACCATTTGGTATGAGTGGCCTGAACGTATTCCTATGTACCTATGAGAGCTTGGGAAAGTTAGTATCTTATAATGTAATGCATTGCTCAGTATCCCCTAGTCAGCCAGAACTGGCTACTTTGAGCATTTGCAGGGTTCATCTGCAGCCACCAGTTGTTTCTCTAAATATTCCATCAATGGTTGCTTTAGTTCCCTATTTTGAGCCATATCACAATGAAATATTCAGTATGTGATGCTTGCATTCTCCACATGCCAAGCTAAATGCATGAAGAAAGTTGCTCAGGTCAATTATAATGAAAATAACTTTTTATCAGATGAATTCCTTACTCTCTGTGGAGGCAAGCATTAGAGGGGTGAGGTTACAGCTTCAATTTATGTGCAAATGAAAGAAAACATTTGATAATCTTATCACCTATCTGCATGGCGGCTATTGTTAGCTAACTGCCTGACATGATTACAGGTAATGATCTATTATAATTAATGATAGCAGCTTTACAGCTCTACTTTATCACAGGTAAATATTATCAAGATAAAAAAGCAATGAACAAAGGTAAATGATTTCTTTATCATTACCGGTATTATCAACAAATATTGAGTATCACCCTGTGATTAGGGCAGATGAGGTGTGGGTCTAAGTGAGAAGATATACGGTGTGTTATTTAAATGTACAAAATTGTGCGTTAATGTGTTATTTTAGCATAAGGATGGGGAGAAATGCTTGTAGGTTTTCTTGCCTTCTGTGCCAGAACTGATTGAGAATGTGTGCGCAGCAGAAGCATTTGGGGCCCATAATCTGAAGGAGAATGTATGTGGGCAGCATCCCTCAATTCTGTTTAAATCATTAAGATGCAAATATTTGTTTTTTAAAATGAAGTTTTTTGTAATATCTTATGGAATACAGAAAAGCTGAGAGTGCTACGCTAACACTGAACTATGTTTCGCTTTTTTGTAGAAACAAAAGAAGAAATAATCAGAAGGAGAATGTACGTGGGCTGCATCCCTCAATTCTGTTTAAAGCATTAAGGTACAAATATTTTTTTTTAGTTTTTTGTAAGATCTTATGGAATACAGAAAAGCTAAGAGTGCTACACTAACACTGAACTAGGTTTCACTTTTTATAGAAGTAAGAGAAGAAAAGATGGAGAAAGATACCTAAGGAACACAGGTATGGACAAACCCAGGCCGGGGGGCCGGATGCAGCCCCTTGGACTCTTTTCTCAGGCCCTCCTCTCTCACACCATCCTATCCTTGCTTCCTTTTCTCTTTCTTTCCTCCTTCCCTCCCTCCCATCATTCCTTATCTCCCTCTTTCTCCCTCCTTCCATCCCTCCTTCCACCTTTTTATCCTTCCTGCCTTCCATCTTTCCTCCCTACTTACCTCTCTTCCTCTTTCTTCTTCCTTCCTTTTGGTTTCCTTCCTTCCCTCTTTCCTCCCTCCTTCCATTCTGTTCTACCCTTTCTTCCTTCCATCCTTTTCTTCCTCCCTTCCTTCTCTTTTTCCTTCTGCCTTGGGGGATGTTTGGCTGGGAGAACAGAAGTTAGAGAGGGAACATGAGAATCATGTTTCAAGATTTAAATGGGTGTCCCACTGAAGAGTGGGGGGGGGGGGGGAATTGACTTTCTGCCATTCTAGAGACCAGGGCACAAGGGAGAAATGGTTTCAAATGGCAGGGAAAGAGATTCAACTGAAAAGATTAGGAAGAACTTAGGCTCTCTATCAGGAGTTTTTTATTGTGTCTTCTTGCATGGCAGGGGGTTGGACTGGATGGCCCTTGGGGGTCTCTTTCAGATCTAGGGTTCTAGGATTCTATATCAGGAGTAGGCAATATGGGGTCTAATGGACACACTTTTTCTCTGCAATCCACCATCTCATCCTGACCAAGGCAAACCCTTTTGGGATCCAAATGTTTCCCATCTTTCCTTCACTTCCTGCCTCTGAAAGAGAAAAGGAAGAGGAGAAAAGGGCAGGGAGGGGACTTGGGGAGAGCTCCCTTCCTCTTGTCCCACTATGCTGCTATGGCCCACCATGCAGCCCTCAAGTTAGAAAGTTTGCCCGTGCCTGGTTTACATCATAGAGAGATTAGAATTGGTGGGGTCTTGATGGTAACTGAAAACTATTTAATATGAGCACTGCTGGTCTCTTCAAGATATCTAAAAGCTGTTGCATTTCCAACAGAAAAAACTTGAATGACTTGATATTATGGAAATGAAACAGGATTTTTTAGGGGAATTACTTAATGCTGCACAATGTTCTGCATGAATCCTGCCAGGTAGCAACTGGACTGCGGTAACAGTAGCATTATGAACTACAAGATTTCATAATTCCAGCTGTGTAAGCAACTTTGGCTTGGATACAGAGAACCTCTCCCACAAGTGGAAGTGCTTTTGCTGTCACAGGTGGGCAAGTGTATCCAGTAAGCCACAATCTCACATTCTACATCCTACCCAAGGCCACCAGAATTATTGTTTTAACTCTGTAAATTAGGGAAGCAGGAGGGAAATATGCAAAAATGTATAATTTAGGCAGCCAAATCTATAAGAGAAACTTGAGAAAGTATAAAAGTCTCAGGAAGATCCTTGCACAAAATTCAAATTTGAAATGGAATAGAAATATGCAAACACCTAGAACAATGCAGCCACCTAGAAAAACGATATGCAACATGGGATCTAATTCTTCACTAAGTTTCTTTTTGAAGGTATCAGTGAATAATTTTAGCAATGTTCTTCCCACTGTAGCAATGCAATTTTGGAAGCTGTTTAAAGTTTGGGACTTTATTTGGTGAAAAACTCTAATTCTAGGTTGTTGTAGGTTTTTCGGGTTGTATGGCCATGTTCGAAAAAAACCTACAACAACCCAGTGATTCCGGCCATGAAAGCCTTCGACAATACATAAACTCTCATTCAATTTCAATGCAAAATCTTAATTTTGACATAGAAAATACTCCTTTCTATGCAAATCAATCATTTGTAAATTTCACACACAAGAAAATCCCCAAACACAGGGATCTTTTTCTGTGCATGATTGTTTAATGCTGAAATAATATTATCTATGCAGAAAATGTTGTTTGCCTGCACATAATATGCTGTGTTCTGTACAAAACTAACTGCATCTAAATGTTGTGCAGTAAGCCCAGAACTGTGAAAAAATAATCACCCCAGGATTATTCTCAATACTCAACAATATGTTTTTGACCATTTTAATACTCTTTCTATTCCTAGAATTAACTAGCAGAAGAGGCTGTTTATGTCCTTGAACAGGTTCAGCACCTTGGACAGTCCCTTTAAATTTAAAACCAAAACCTGAAAATGATTCATCTCACACTGACATGGGAGCTACCAGGAGCCCCCGGTGGCGCAGTGAGTTAAAGCACTGTGCCGACAGGACTGAAGACCGACAGGTCGCAGGTTCGAATCCAGGGAGAGGCGGATGAGCTCCCTCTATTAGCTCCAGCTCCTCATGCGGGGACATGAGAGAAGCCTCCCACAAGGATGATAAAAGATCAAAATCATCCTGGTGTCCCCTGGGCAACGTCCTTGCAGATGGCCAATTCTCTCACAACAGGAGCGGTTGCTCCTGACACGACAAAAAAAAAAAGGGAGCTACCAACCCAATCAGAAAAAAATAAATATATGGGTTAGAATTCAGTGCAAACCCAGTCCATAGAGGGCTTGAACATCATCCTAAAAACTAATTGTTTAAAGAGAGATAGCAATCCAAATTAAAAGCTCACATTTTTAGGAGTTCATAAAGAGTATTTTCCTGAAACACAAGCCTTAAATGGAGCCAGCCTTTTACACTCCTAAGAAAACACAACATACATTCCCTCTTCCCATTCCCCTGTTTGCTGTTCTCTTCTACTCTGCTCTGAAAAGGATTTCCATTTCCAGAAAAAAATGTTCCAGGCCCAAAGGGCTCAACTGTCCTAATTCTATTCACTAAAAGGCAGTAACTGGTTAGAAATTCTTACTTCTTTCTCATGATGGAACTGATATCATCCAATCTTATAGGCTTCAAAAAAGTACAGTGGCCTGTGTAAGTAAAATTGTTCTCAGGACCTAGCACCACTACATGTAGACTTTCCAAGCAAAGAAAACATCTCAGCTCCCCAGACAGGATGTCAAGTGATGTGGAGGTACACCCATGTAAGTAAAGTATGCATGCAAATTTGGAAATGGGTGGGGGAGGTGAGAGAGGTATAAAGCGTTTTCCTGCCTGCTGCTGGTAGATAACTGATTTTTCAAGGCAAATAAGCCAATGAGTATACATAGAGAGCACTATGAAGACAGAAATAAGTGTGGGGCTATCCATTTCATTTATAGTTATGGTTAGAAGTTGTTGGTGTGAATAATTAGCTCTTGGCAATTCAGCAGCATGTTTGCTCCCTGATGGCAAGGATGGGTGACTTAGAAGAACAGAGAGAGGCCAAAAGAATAGCCCGTGAGTCACAAATAAAAAAAAATTAAGAAATGTTTAAGCATCTAAAGAGACAGGACCAGAAATGGTACCAACACAGCAAATAGAAGAGTTCTAGGTGTGAATGATTTTCTGTGTCTCAGTCTCTGCAATGCTGTCTACCAGAAACCTAATAAATAATATTTGGGATAAGTGAGTTGTTGAGATACACAGCAACCATGGCACATTAAAATGGTAGTTAAGTTATTCTGACAGCCAAAACTGAATTTTTAGAAAGGATGTGAAAAGTAACAACTTCTGAGATAGCACTTTCTGAACTGGTACTTATTTCACAAAGAAAGCCAGCTGGTCAAGAGAATGTGGGCAGTTTTAATACATGAATGAGATAATGGGGTAGGTAAGAGGTCTAGATTTATTGCTCACAGGGGGAACATGGGTCATAACCATATAGCAGAACACAAAAGCCAATCAAAGAGATCTGAAGGTAAAAGCAGAAAATGCATACGGCAGAGTACTGGAAGTAGCAAGTCTTTTTACATTAGGGAGAGCATTATGTCAAACAAGCGAGAAGTCTTCAAAGGACTGAGTGAGTGACAATACTAGCCAGTAAAAGCAACTTCTAGGAATATGCTATCATGCCTCCTTCCAAAATGCTCAATTAGATCTTGAGATGGGAAATGAAATCAGGAAGGCATCACAAGGATATCATGATGTAATAGCAGATAACTTTAGCTACCCTCATATTGATTGAATCAGTTGGGTTCTGGTCACAAGAAGGAGATAAGATTTCTCGGTATCCCGGCCAAGATATCATAAATTTTTGATGTGGCATAAATATCCATCTGTGCAATTACGCTGGTTCCCAAAATGTCACAATGGGTAGCAAGGTCTTGAACTGACTTGACATTCAATGATAAATTAGCTGCCCACTACTCGGTAGTCAAAAGTATAAGATGAGGCTGTTTGTGTCCTGCTTCAAGATGTGAATATGGTTGAATTGATGAAAAACACTGACAAAAACATTGAGAAACTTAATTAACATGCAACTGAAGAAGCATTTTTTAAAAACTCCAATACAGTCATATTTTGAACAAAGGGTTAGCTGGGCTATTTAACTCTAGTTTCAGCCCAGAGCATGAAACTATATCAATTGCTCAGACTGCTGATCTACCCTGGGCCTTTCAGGAGTGCTACCCTGTCAATCTTCTCAGGTTTCTCTGCAACTTTTGATACTTTTGAGCATGGTGTTTTAGATCTACTGGCTATAAGTACAAAGTATGGTGTTGCAATGGTTCTTATCTATAGGGCTGATTCCAGAGAGCATTGTCAGGAGGGTTCCTGTTCAGCTGTAAGATTCCATTTTATCTCCCACATGGTCCAATATCTTTAAGAAGCTACTAGGGACTCCATCAGATGCTCATTTCCTCTTGTTTCTACACACTTTGAAGGTATTTTAAAGACTGAGTCCCACAGAGTTTATTAAATGACACAAGAGCACTTCCTAATATTTTCCAAATTAGACTATTATGATTACACTATTCTACATGGGGCTGCCTTTGAGGACAACATGGAAGCTACAGCTTGTGCAAAACAGACTAGTGACTGAAATACCATCGCAAAACTATACTAAACTGCTTTCAAATGAATTGCGCTGATCTGAATTTTTAAATTTGCAGGGTTTTTTTCCCACTTCTTTGGGGCTTACTGTAAATTATTTAGAGTGGGCAAGAACAAAACTAGTTTGAAAAGCATTCCCATATGAACCTCTCCAAACTGGGAGAAAAGCAGTAAATTGGCAAATAATACTTAAATACAAAAAAAGTGAGTAAATATGAAGAGGTTCATACTGGCACCAAAAAAATCCCCAAAAATGGAATTTTAGCTTGAAGTCATTGATCTTTTAACTGAAATATGCATCATGCTTCTGTATAAGAGAACTGGCGAGCAGCCAAAGTAAAAAAGCACTTGTTCTTGTGTCAGAGAGGTCAAGGGAAATGTTAACTGAGTGTGCAGCTGACATTTAAAAAGCCAAGCTCTCTAGCTGGACATAATGAGAAAAGGAACTAAAACGAAAGCTGTCATCATACAAATCCATAGTGTGATTGTATCAGGGCTATTTCATACAGTTCAGTCATGACACTTAAAAAGGGGGTATCATAGTAAATGGTGCAGAAAAGAGTAAACCAAATAATCAAAGAACTGAAGCAGACCTCTTTGGGGGGAATGTTGCAATACTTGGGAGGTATTTAGTTTAGAAAACAGAGGAGAAAGTGGAGACTAGAAAATATACAATTATGGGCATGGCAAAGAAATTAGATAGGAACAAGTTTCTCTCCCTTTCTCATAATACTAGTCCTCTTGTAAAACTTCAGGACTAAAAAAAGGAAACACAAATTGTAACGAAACTGTGGAACTCACTGCCACAATACATAATGACATTATTTTACTTGGAGGGCTTTAAAATGATTATGGATGTGGCCTCATGGATTATGAGGCCACAAGCAGTTATTCAGATTGGCTACATATCACCTTCAAGCAGGGACATGAGAGAAGCCTCCTACAAAAATGGTAAAACTTCTGGACATCCCCTGGGCAATGTCCTTGCAGACAGCCAATTTTCTCACACCAGAAGTGACTTGCAGTTTCTCAAGTAACTCATGATATGGAAAAAAAAAACCTTTAAGCAAATTTTTAGCTTGTTTTATTCAACTCCATAGTTAGTTGCCTAAAGTCCCAGAAAGCCTGATAAGGGAGGTGAGATAGCAATCTATTTTTTAAAAGCAACCTTCCTTAAACTCTTCTGCTTCCAAGCTTGTTGTTATAGCTAGTGACAACTGTAGGTATGTAGATTCACAGTTCTGAGCTGTCAGAAATGTGCATAGTTTAAAGAGGAAAATAGCATAATTCAGCATACTTTTACACTGAGCAACACTGATGAATTTGCCTCTATAGCAGAAACAGCTTGTATGTGTTGTCTGAGATTTCAAATTTATGGACAGAAGGGTTTCTAATTAAGTCCTGCCATAATTTCTTCCTTAGCAGAGCATCTTGGTGACAAAAATACACATCCTGTTTTCTTCCTGTCAGGAAATTGTAATGCTTCTCTCCATTTTCAACAGCAGACAAACATGAAGCAAAGCATCTGAAAATCTAAAAGCAACCAACGTGTTCTTGGGAACATTTTTTTACTATAGCTCCCAGTATCCCCCAGACAGCAAGGGAATCCGGGAGATATAAGTCCATTTATTCCCTTAGCTCTGCTACCAAAATTGTAATGTGGCACTTTGAGTTATCAGGTGCACATTACAAGCCGGTTTCATTTCAATGTTCATAATGTAGCTCTCACACATTTTTGTAATAGACCACATAGCTGAACACTCCAGTCTCTCTGTTCTGTATCCATTACCACTGTTACCCATTTGGCTGTTTTAAATCCTGCCATACCACAACATGCTCTCAAAAGATCTTGTTCAGGCACATGCGAACCTAGCCATATTTGTGTGAGTGAGATCATGTAGTAACAAAGTACAGAAAAAGACTCAGGAAGTTGCCTTCAACCAGGTCAGAATATTTGTCTATCTAGTCCAGTGATTCCTAAACTCTACTCCTCCAGGTGTTTTAGACTTCAACTCCCAGAAGCATCAACTGCCTTTTCCAATGGTCAGGGATTCTGAGAGCTGAGGTCCAAACACCTGGAGGGCTAGAGTTTGGGAAACATTCATTTCTAGCCCAAGGGTGAGTGCTACAGACATCACTGGCTCGCAAATCCGCAGCAGAACCTTCCCTGAAGTTTGCCCACTCCATAAAGTGAGAGTTCTGACTTTAAGGAGAGGGAATACATCTTGGCCTATACTAGTTGAGGAAAGGAAGTGAATTGAATCCAAACTTCTTTCAATTTTAATACAGCCTAACATAGGGAAAGATTTTGATTAGCTCTCTGGACCTTTCACCAAGAACAAAAAGACCTATGAAGGAGTACATTCCGTATTTAACACTACTTCAGTCCTTCATTACTTCTACCCTGCCAAAAAATAAGGCAGTCAGGACCTTGGACAGTTCAAGGGGCTTGTCCTTCCCTTTAGAATTGCTCTCTTAACCTTGAATATAACCAAGAATATTTCTTCTAAATCCTCATAGAGAAACTTGTTTCCTTCCGTGGTGAAATTCGAAATAGTGTCTCTGATCAAGACAGATAAGAGCCTTTTCGGCTGCACTACACTCTTGAATAGTCATTCCTTTCTCACCTGACATACAGACTGTGCTAAATCTTTTCTTAAATTCAGTTATCAAGCAGCCTTTGAGTAACTGACAGCCTTGAAAGATAAGTATTAGGAGATTTTATCTAAAGAAAAGGGCAGCAAGAAGTACTTTTTACATCTCATGGACTTTTTCTGCTTCATAGATTGGGGGTGGACATGTTTGGCAGGGCTGGGGCCAAATTATTACCCACCAGAGGTAGTGTCTGGACAGGAAAGATATGGCATTCCAATAAAAAGGTATAAAGTTCAACAAATTAAAGCCACACATACCCAAAATGTGCCTTGTTGGAAAGTTGGCTTTTTGGAGGGTCATTACGTAAAAGCTGACATTCCCCCAAGAATGAAAACATTAGTTTTTGGTGAAAAATCTCTCCACTACAGAGAACCAACGGGGTGAGCCTGTAAATAACAAATGTGAGCTACATGTTGCCCACTCCTGTTTTAAGTTTAAAACTGACATTACCTGTCACCTCCTAAGACTAGTATAGTCCAGCTTAGCACTAAAATCTGGGAGATTTCAACAGTTCGGTCTCTTCCCACATTGAGTTTATGATGACAGTGTCCATTGAAATCCCAAACCTGCAGTTCAAATCAGGAGAAAAAATGAAATATTTTCAAACAACTGCTAGATAGAAAATATTTTCAGTAACTGCAGATATAACATTTCTAATGAACGATACAGTATTTTTTAACAGTTAGTCCATGCTTATTATATAGACCACAGGACAATGACTGACCTCCCCCATTCCAGGGCATTATTGCTACAGAAATATGTATCTTTAACTCTTGGCCTAATTGACTAGAAAAAGATGGGAATTAGAGTCCAAGGCCAAAGATTTTCCTCTCTTGATCATAGCCCTATTTAATACAGAAGACAATTCATAACCCAGTGATAAAGCCCCTGACCTGCATGTAGAAAATATCAGGGAAATTCATTCCCTGGCATATCCAGCTAAAAGGTTCAGATAGCAGGTAATGGAATATACTGATGGTTTTACATTGATCCCAAAATGAAATTACTTCTGTTGAATAAGTAATAGGTTTGCCTAACCTCTGCCTATGCACTCATTTTCTAATGAAGTTTTTATAGAATAAAAATAGAACAAATCCTTGGCCCTTGTTTTTATGAGCAGAGAAGTTTCAACCATGCACAATGAAAAGGTTTGCGGAACATGTAACAACAACAACAACAACAACAACAACAACAACACATTGTATTGGTCACCTGCATCTCCTAACAGTGTAAACAAAGGCAATGTACAACAAAGTCAAAGCATATCAACATAAACTATATACAGTATAAATAGAAATAGCAAAACACATTATAATAATAACATAATTTTTTAAAAAAACATACGCCAAACACAGGATACAAAAATGAACATATATGTGTTTGTTTCAGTGATTTTACAGAGCCGGCACAATAACAATTGAGCATATATGTGATGCCCATTTGTATATGTATAGTTGGACATCACTTTTGTTTCTTGTCATCCTAAGTGTTCATAGTACATTCAAACTAATGGAAAATATCACAGATAGTATATATTGGGTCCTTCAAAAGATGTAAGAAGGTGGTGACTCATTGATTGTACAAGAAAAGATCTTTCAGTAGGTGGGAAAGGGTAATTTTGAGATGGTGATGATGTTTGCCAGATTGAGCCTGGATGTGAACTTCATGTCACATGACACCTCTAAGCAGAAAGCCATGAATTCTTGTCTTCACTGGATTAAAATCTTCTCCTATGCATCAAACACCAGAATGTCCAAATGACAACTTGCTGCAGCTATAAGAACCCTCTTCCCCTGCAGTGAACTATCTGCCCTATGGTTACTCTATGGGAAGTAGACTTTCTCCCTATTATAGAAGTGTTTTTAGTTTATGTAAATTGTTTTTGAACAAGATTTCCTTACATCTACTAGATGTCATTTGACAAGTAGAAATCTGTCTGATTTAGAAGTAATCCCCAACTACCAAAACAGAGGGCAAGCATTTGGTTTTGTTTTGTTTTGTTTTTTCCAAGTGTGAGCCAAGCTGTTTCCTTTGTTGAGTCTGTTGCGGTGGAGAGAATGGTTTAGCTTATTTGCATGTCAGTGATGCAAGGCATTGATAGCTCATCTATTTTTGGTATAATGATTTAGGAATAGTCTTTTAGTCAGAGAAGAACAATTGGCAATATGAAAATTAGGATGGCAATTTATTTTTATGCCTATTATTATTATTATTATTATTATTATTATTATTATTAAACTTTATTTGTACCCCGCTAGCATCTCCCGAAGGATTCAGTGCGGCTTACACAGGCCGAGGCCTCAACACAACAACACAATCTAAGCAAATCAAACAATTAAAAACAGAATAAAGCAAAGTAGACAGCAGGCACAATACACTAAAACACAATAAAACTGGGCTGGGCCAGAAAATGGGTACAAAGATTAAAAGTGCTGATGTGACAGGAAGTGTATATAGGGCTTCTAGGGCAAGTGCGATGTGCGATGTGCAGCAATTATTGGTTCTGATAAAGTGCTTATGGGACTTGGTGGTGGAGATTTCCTAATCTGGGAAGGCGCATCGGAAAAGCCAGGTCTTCAAGTTCTTTCTGAAGACAGCCAATGTAGGGGCCTGTCTAAGGTCTTTGGGGAGGGTGTTCCAGAGTTGGGGGGGGGGCACCACGGAAAAGGCCCTGTCCCGCGTCCCCACCAAGTGCGCTTGCGACGCTGGTGGGATCACGAGCAGGGCCTCTCCAGATGACCGAAGTGAACGTGTGGGTTCGTAGATGGAAATTCAGTCACGCAGGTAGGCTGGTCCCAAACCGTTCAGGGCTTTGTAGGTAAGCACCTGCACCTTAAATTGGGCTCGGAATATAAACGGCAGCCAGTGGAGCTCCTTGAACAGGAGGGTTGACCTCTCTCTGTAAGGGGCCCCAGTTAGCATCCTGGCTGCTGATCGTTGGACCAGTTGGAGCTTCCAAGCCGTCTTCAAGGGCAGCCCCACATAGAGCGCATTGCAGTAGTCCAATCTGGACGTGACCAAGGCATGGACCACTCCGGCCAGATCCGCCTTCGCGAGGTACGGTCGCAGTTGGCGCACGAGTCTCAGTTGTGCGAAAGCCCTCCCAGACACCGCTGACGCCTGAGCCTCAAGCGTAAGCGTTGAATCCAAGAGGACTCCCAAACTGCGGGCCTGTGACTTCAGGGGGAGTGTAACCCCGTCCACCCACAGGTTGCCGTCAGGTTTACGATCGACCAGAAGGACTTCTGTCTTGTCAGGATTGATCTTCAGCTTGTTCCTCCTCATCCAGATAGACACAGCGGCCAGGCACTCGTCCAGCACCCGAGAGGCCTCCTTGGAATTAGGTGGAAAGGAGTAGTAGAGCTGTGTGTCATCTGCATAGAGGTGGCACCTAGCTCCAAAACTCCGGATAACCTCTCCCAGCAGTTTCATGTAGATGTTAAAAAGCATGGGTGACAGAATAGAGCCTTGCGGGACCCCACAGGTCAATGGCCAGGGATCCGAGCAGGCGTCTCCCAGCTTCACCCTCTGGGATCGACCCTCCAGGAAGGATCAGAGCCACGACATAACCATGCCCCCGAGACCCATCCCAGGGAGTCGTCCCAGAAGGATACCACGATCAATGGTATTGAAAGCTGCTGAGATGTCCAAGAGAACCAACAGAGTCACACTCCCCCTGTCCAGCTCTCTACGGAGGTCATCCACCAAGGCGACCAAGGCTGTCTCGGTACCATGACCAGGCCTGAAACCAGACTGTGACTGATCTAGATAGCTGATGTCATTTAAAAAGCCCTGGAGCTGGGAGGCAACCACCCGCTCCAACACCTTACCCAAGAAAGGAAGGTTGGAGATCGGTCTGAAATTGTTCAGCACCGTGGAGTCAAGGGAAACCTTTTTAAGGAGTGGACGAACCACAGCTTGTTTCAGGAGAGATGGAAAAAACCCCTGCTCCAATGATGCATTGATGATCAACCCAAACCAGTCAACCAACCCCTCCCTGGTTGATTTAATTAGCCAGGAAGGGCAAGGGTCCAGAGCCAAAGTGGTTGCCCTCACAGCCCCAAGGACCTCCTCCACAGTCTCAGGAGGAACAAGCCTAAAAGAATCGCACAAAGTTGGACAAGCAGATGCCTCAATCACCTCCTCTGGCACTGTGGTGAAATTGGAGTCGAGCCATGAAATCCTGAGCTGCACCAGTCAAGGGGGTCTCAGCATGAATGTTGAAGTCTCCCAGCACAATCAGGCGCTGGGAGACCAAGGCCGAATTGGAGACCACCTCTGCTAGCTCAGTCAGGGAACCTACTGGGTCGTGGGGTGGGCGGTACACCAGCTCAGTCAGGGAAACTACTTAATAGTGCTGCTTTACTTGTCTCCTTGCTATCCCTTACTAGCCAAGGTGGATATAAATATATTGCTATATGCATCTTAGAAGTTTCTGATGGATCAGAATCAACAGGAATTCAGTGCTCCACAGCTGGGAAATATTTCTTGTGGACTACTGCTTCCAGGTGTCATGCCCTGTTCAGACATCAAGGAGAAAGAGCTGCCAGATGTGCCGGGGGGAGATGGATGTGAGCAACTTTGAGCAGCCTGTCATGCGCAGCCCTTTCAGTGCTGAATCTGGGCAGATGGAAGTGCCAGTAGCTGAAGCAAGCACCTCACAGCAGCTTGTGCAAGTTCCAGTGAGTGAACCTGAAGCAACCACTTCTCAGCAAGCTCCAGGAGGATTATACATACTCACACCCTTACAGAGGCGAATGAAGAGAGTGAGAATTTATAGACCTCTTTGGCTTTTTGAAAAATGCTCAATAATTAGGCAGCAGCTAAGACCTTGACTCAGAACTATAACTCTAGTCATTATAGTTGCGCACAACATCATTAATCTGATCAGTTCCAATGCACATTTGTACTTTGTGGTTCTGACCTCAGATCTGACTTTGTTATTATTCTGGTTTGACTTCAAATGACTTCTAGAATTCAAAGGACTTCTCTGATATTGGACTGTTTGGCTTTGGCTTGGCTCACATGTGCTGGATTGTTGTTTCTTTGGACAAAGACATAGGAATAGCTGGTGTTTTTGCTAACTAACAGTGTTAACTGGAGGGGGTTACGAGCTGATATCCTGAAAAGTAAATTTCTGTGCTCTGGTGCTGTTATATTTTTATATTTCCTGAGGTTTTGCCATCCAAGACTGGGCTTGATTATCACCACACCAGAAAAAAAAGGGGGGGGGAAGGGTTTGTTTTTATTTATTTTATTTTAATTTTTTTGGAATGCATGTCCCAGAATTTCTTAACAAACATGCAACTTTTCCAAGCTGTGCAGGAGAAGGATATTTACATGTTTTCCATTTGCTGTTGTTTTAAATATTTTTTGATGTTCTAAAGAGATATTGTTTTTAATCTTATAAGTCTATTCATGTGTCTGACAGGAGATCAGAGTAAAAGAAACAGTAAATCATATCTAAACAAGAGATGTGGAAGAGATGTGTCCTGAGCAATAAGTTTGTTCTTGAAGTGAAAACTGTTGATGAATTTGGATGAAAATGTCACTTCTGTCTAGTTCTTAAAGCATCAGGCCCAAGAGTAACAAAAGGAATTTCAGAGCAAGAAAGAACTTTAATTCATTCAAAATACAAGTAGCAGGTTCCACCACTAAACACATCCCACTATCATCAAGAAATTGATGACCATCAAAAGATGCAACATCACAGAGATGATTCCAGCTTTTTAATCTGCAGAAGATTATTAAATGCAAAATATTGGGAAGGAGAAATGAAAATACATATTAATGAATGGTATAAAGAAGTCTCAAACATGTCATTGAACAATAAGCTAATGGGGAAAATGGCTTTGAAAGTATTTGGAGAAAAATTTAGAAAAGGTATTGAATAAAGAAGATGGGAATTTACCTCCAAGTGAAGAATTGAGCTTTTGGTGGAACTTTATAAGAGATGGCTCTGGAGAAGAGGAGCACAGGGGTGAATGTAAATAAAAGAGTGGGAGATGTATAGTATAGGTCTATGTAACTGTATTTTTTTTCAAATAAAATATTATTAATTTTTTAAAAAAAACAATCTGCAGAAAAACCCAAAATATTCCTAACAGTGTTCAGGAATATTAGACATGTCCCTGCACAACAGGAAGAGCACTTCCACTGATAGAGTCAACTGCAATTCATTGGTGTCTTCCCACTAAAAGAGTAGCAATTATCTTTGTTTCCCCTTCCTTTCTGCAGCCTTCAACATCTGAAACAGCTTGAGAACTATGTAGAGTGGAAGAAAGAATCAAAGAAAATCTTCCTTACTCCCATTCCAGTAAAATTCCACAGAGCCCCAGGGTTTTTTCTTAGCATGAAGCTAAATGTGAAATTTGCAGCTTAGGAAAAATGGCATGATGTGCAAGCTGACAGATGTGCAACTGGAAAAAAGCATAGAGTAGGGATGGACAAACTTTCAGCATTGGAAATAGGGCACTGGAATGAAAATGTATAGGCACATGGTAATGCAGAAAACTTTGAAGATGTCTTTAAAGCATTATTGCAAACCTGGGGCCAGTGTTTTTGGAAAGCTGTTTATTTTATGTGAATAAAATAAAAATGAATTATTGCTATGTAATAGACATTAGACAAGCATTCATTAGTCTTATGGAAATGCTTTTTTCATGTCAGGAGCGACTTGAGAAACTGCAAGTCACTTATAGTGTGAGAGAATTGGCCGTCTGCAAGGATGTTGCCCTGGGGATACCTGGATGTTTTTTGATGTTTTACCATCCTTGTGGGAGGCTTCTGTCATGTCCCAGCACAGGGAGCTAGAGCTGACAGAGGGAGCTCATTCGTGCTTTCCCCAGATTCAAAACTGCGACTGTCGGTCTTCAGTCCTGCGAGCACAGGTGTTTATCCCATTGCATCACCAGGGGCAATGGTACACAACATAAACCAAATATTCATAATCTAGGGTTCTATGGATATCCTTTAGTCAGTCCATAAACTAGTTGGAAAAATTATTTGATGCTTTTCCAGTTACTTTGATTTTCTGAATATTATGAACGTCAAGATAAATATTAATCTTTCAGTCAGCATGGTGCAGTGGTTTGAGCATTGGACTATGACTCTGGAGACCAGAATTTGAATCCTTACTCAGTCATGGAAACCCACTGGGTGACCTTGGAACAGTCACACACTTTCTCAGTCTCAGATAAAAGCTAGGGCAAACCCTATCCAAACAAATCTTGCAAAAAAATTAACCCATGCAAGGCTGATCTTATGGTTGGCAAATGACTTGAAGGCACACAACTGTTCAGTGTAATGTTTTCTCCTGACAAATTATGACCCAGTGATTTGATTACATGTTAACTATCATGGTAATATCCTACAGAATCATTGGGTTTGTAGTTTGAGGCATTTGTACCTATCTTTGCAGAGAATTTTAAATATATCACTTTAGATTGCAAATTGCACGGATTCATAGGCTGATAATTGTGGTAGTTAACATTATTGTACTTCTGTCATATTGGACTATGAAAAGGCCCAATGTAAAGGAAATACATTTTACCACTGTACAATTAACTGTATGAAAAGGAAGGTCTTTATGTTCATTTTTCAAGCAGGATTTCATAGCTTCTCTCAAATTCTCAAAAAGATCAATGGCTCAAAAATGGTGAAGATCTATCACAACCAGAGAACAAAGTTCTGCTTTGTGTGAGAGAGTTTTTAATGTGTTCGGCAAGGTTGTTCTAAAGGTAAGCTTTCCAACTACGCGAAGTATTGAAATAGCTCCTGCCTCAACACACACATGGAGACATACCTTTACAATTCCATCCATTCCTCCAGTGAACAACCTGGTTTCAGTCCCATCAAGTGCCATAGTGTTGATCTCTGCATTTCCATGACAACTAGTAAACTCTTTGATTTTCTGCCCAGTATCAATCAGCCAGAAGATAACAGTAGATCCTGTATCTGAGCTGATTACCTAAGGAAAAAAGGGGGCAGTGGGGGAGATGTTGCTGGAATTAAAATCTTGCATGTTTGTTCTTTGTATGACTTCAGCACAAACACCTTCATTAGAATAATCTTATACATATGCACACTTCACTTATATAATTACCAACATTTGAAATGCAAATCTGGGGGAAAATGCCATCATTGATTTTCTCATCTTCTTTCTTTCAACTCATTAGAAGATTTATCTTCATTCCCCATTAAAGTTTATGGCCTGATTCTTATCCCATCTTAAATACCTGCTTTCACAGCAAGCTCCGTTTAGCTAAAGAGTAATGATTAAACTGCCGTTATCATTCAACAGAGAAGAGAGGTGACTTATTCCTTCTCAAGATAATATCCCAATCCAAAAGGGAACAATGTGTCCTTAGCAATGAGAATTGAAGTCTTTTCCAACAGAAATTCAAAGGATGCACTAGTGAAAGTGCTTTGCGCTAGGCAAGGAGATAAACCAACCTTTCTTATCTCAGCACATTGATCCACTGAGTAATGGATCTTTAAAGAAGATCTTGGGACTGTCTCAGAATGCATTAGCTTCCATTTAAAATTCTAAAACAGAGGTCAAGAACCATAAATTGGAGGAAAGTCCATTTGGAAATATGATGCATAGGAAATATTATATATAGTCCATTACAGATCTTAGGAAAATATGTGAGATTGTGGGAATTATAATCCAAAAGAAGTAACTTTTACAAATGGTTACTTCATTGATAGCTTTATCCTACATCAGATCGTCTAATATTATTTTAAAGCAATTCAATATGACGGCTAATACAATACAACTCCCATATGGGGGATACAGTCCTAAATTTACTGTGGACATGTGAAACTACAATTAATAGAGAACCCTGTTAAAATGAACCACTTCTTGCAGATGAAATTTATAGAATTGCATTGAAGGACCTAGAAAATGCATACAAAGAGCACTTCTTTAGCATTTCTAGGCCCTCCAGAGTGACTTTATGGTCAACTCCCAGTGGAAGGATGCTCTAGAACTGTGCTGGAGGACCCATAAATGCTAGAACACCCTTCTTGCATTTCTAGGTCCTCTAGTGCAACTCGGTGTTCAATTT
The DNA here is from genome assembly GCF_037176765.1 of Anolis sagrei. Classification (NCBI taxonomy): domain Eukaryota; kingdom Metazoa; phylum Chordata; class Lepidosauria; order Squamata; family Anolidae; genus Anolis; species Anolis sagrei. The sequence continues at coordinate 250,258,280 of NC_090023.1, forward strand.
CTAGCAGACGCATACCACAGAACTGCTCTGGAGGTCCTAGAAATGCTTATTTTGGAATAGATGTGAGTAAGTGAAACCTCAGGTATTCCGTGGATACAATCAATAAACATGGAGAGTTCTTCTTCTGTGAATATGTACTAACCCCAGAATAAATTATGGAAAAGAAATCGATAGTTTATCATGAAGAAGTATTTCCTTTGTTTGATATGATTCCTAGAAAAGCATTGTTTTGATTTGTAGCTTACCAGGAAATTGGAGGTTGGAATATGCCACTTTAAGACCATCTGGGAAACAAACCTACTCCAAGATAAGTGATTCCTCTTTACAAATGTTTAGGAGTGAATAGGATCCAGGTATATGTAACAGGTTTCAAAGACACCAAGCAATGACATTAAAATACCTATAAATCCTTTCAGTCTTGTTTTACTAGATTCTGCAACCATTTGATTGGCTTATGGATTAGCTGTCTGAAGGCTATTTTAAACATTTGCTTTTCAAAGTTCTGATGTAGTCCAAAGAAATAACTTTCATTATACACAGTAGAAACAAGATGTATTGCAACACCATTGCAACACCAAGTAATTTAGAACCACCTTAAAAATAAAATGTTTCAAGAATGAATAATAAATGTTACGAAGCAAAGGTTTCAAGATAGGAGCCAAATGTGACTCATTCTTTCATGAATAGGATTGCTACCTAGCTTTTAGAATGAAGGGGGAAAAATTCTTAAATGCACATAAGACATTAGATATTGGAAATGGTTTATGAAAGTAATGGACATTATTACATTTTCAACTACATTGCATGGCAAGTTATTTTCTATATTAGCAAAATGGACACCTGTAAAGAAGGAACAGCATTGCCCAAATGCCGTCTTGATAGCTCAGGGTAGAGAAGACGGCATAGCATTATTCAAGTACAGTCTTGATGGCTCACTACAGACACAAAATATAGGTTTTTAAAATTTCATCCTTGCTCAGCAACAGGTCTAACAGGGCATAAATCAATATAATTCTTCTGAAAAAAAATTATAGACAACTATATAATAATTTCTTACTTATCACTTTATGAAATCCAAAATATTTTTTGCACTAGGTAAGCAGCTTCCTTACCACCAAAAGGTTTGCATCTTAGGTTCTTTAGAAACTTCTGGTGGTGCAAAAGATGGCAGCCACAACATACACACACCCTCTCAAATTATTTGTGGACATTAATGAGACTTCAAGCAAGAGATGTGATATTTCTTTTTTAAAACCTTTTTTGATCTTTCAAAATGTCACCATATCAAAGCTTCTGAAGACTCCAGAAGGAGCCAGAAGCATGAAATATGTTATGAAGGCATCTGCTTCCCCCAGTCCCCTCTATTTACATAAGCTTCTAGAAATGAAGATTGCTGAACAATTAAGAAAGTCCCCCAGCAGGCTCCCAAATCAGATATTAGTTCCTTTGTGTGTGGATATGAGGCAGATAATCCCTTTATCATCAGCTCTGTGTTGACACTGTTTACCTGTTTAAATATTACTAATGCCTTATAGTTTCCATGGAAGAGAATGCTAAAACAAATACGAATATATTAGTTTTCTGAAAGGGCAGCCAAGCTTCTGGTCAACCAGGATTATCACTTTTTTTCTCCAGGTCTTGCACCTTTGTCTTCATAGAACTGGAAACTTAAATCAATCAAGGAATCATTTACATACCCACATCATCATCTCCTTTGGTTTCACACCCTCCACATGTCTCTACAACAGACTAGATCTTTAAACCAACTAAAAATAACCTTTTTTTCTTCCTGCTATGGGGATCTTATCCTCCTGTCTCTGACGTGAGAGAAACCTGTGTGGACCCTAGGCAGCCCATTTCTCAGCCAAACAGGAGGAGGCACGGGAAGTCTGAATAGCTTTCAAAAGTGTATAAAATGACTTGCATTTTTCTATGAAGCTGTATTTGTACATTTTGAGTGTCAGGTTAATACTTGCATCCATTGTGATCAAACTGTAATAATCCTCTGTACTTTGCCATCAATCCAGAGTGCTTTGTTCTCTGTCCTTGCTCATCTGGTATAGCAGAACCTCACTGGGCATGGACCTTCTTATCCATGGTCCTAGATAAAATCACTTCAGTTGGAAGAACATATCCTCACTAGTTTGCTTTCTGAGAACACAATTCAAAGGGAGTTCATTTACATTTATAACACCTATAGATCTGATACTTTACACTGTCACTTTCATTTCCCAATCTGTGTAACCAATTCAAAAGTGAAACGACTCACCATTTTGCAATGCCATTGTGGTTTTCAATGTAGAACAAGAAGAATTCCTGCACATTTATTGCAACAACTATCCAAAGTAACAGTATAAATACTGCTACATCCAATAAGAGTTGGTCACCTTGTATTTCACATAGGGCTTTAGTGAACTGGATCAAAAAAGTACCAGCTACATGCATTTTGTAAGGTTCATAATCCACGGAGTAAAACAATAGCAGCATTCGTGACAACCATGGCATCGCCTAAATGCAGCTTTTCCTCTAGATAAATTTTGGTAGACATTGGGTATGTTAATCAGGATGATTTTTCTGGTGGGAAGTATTTGTGTGTGTGTGCAGAAATACTTTTGAATTTTGCAGTTCCTATCTCATCCTTCAGCTCCAAATAAATGAAATGAATAGCCTGATTGGTGATAGATTGACTGGAATCTTGCTATTCAAAGGCCTAATAATTCCCATAAACATTTCCCTGATATTAAGATCCTCACCCAATCTATTCAACTTGTATGCAGAACACATCATGTGATGTGTGGAGTTTGACAAATACAAGGTTGGAGTTCAAATTGCTGGAAGAAACATTAACAACCTTAGATATTCAGATGATACGACTTTGATGGCTGAAAGCTAGGAGAAGCTGAGGAACCTTCTAACCAAGGTGAAAGAAGAAAGTGCAAAAGCTGGATGTAGTTAAACATTTTTTTAAAAAACCAAGATTATGGCAACTAGACTGATCAATAACTGGCAAAAGGAGAAAATGTGGAGACAGTGATGGACTTTGTACTTTTAAGTGCAAAGATGACTGCAGATGCAGGCTGCAGACAGGAAATCAGAAGACATTTACATCTTGGGAGGAGAGCAATGACCAATCTTGATAAAATAGTGAAGAGTAGTCACATCACACTAGCAATGAAGATTCGCATAGTTAAAGCAATTGTATTCCCTGTAGTAACCTACGGATGTGAGAGCTGGACCATAAGGAAGGCTGAGTGAAGGAAAATAAATGCTTCTGAACTGTGGTGTTGGAGGAAAATTCTGAGAATGCCTTGGACCGCAAGAAGATCCAACCAGTCCATACTTCAGGAAATAAAGCCTGACTGCTCATTGGAGGGAAGGATAGTAAAGTGAAAGATGAAGTACTTGGGCCACATCATGAGAAGACAGGAATGCTTAGAGAAGACAATGATGCTGGGAAAAAAGGAAGGAAAAAGGAAGAGCGGGTGACCAAGGGCACGATGGATGGATGGCATCCTTGAAGTGAAGTGACTGGATTGACCTTGAAGGAGCTGGGGGTGGTGATGGCTGACAGGGAGCTCTGGTATGGGCTGGTCCATGAGGTCATGAAGAGTTGGAAGCGACTGAACGAATAAACAACAATAAGAAAAGATCTTAATCTACCACTACACTATATTGAAAATTCCCAATAACATCTGATATTAGATGCTAAATAAGGTCAGGCCTGGTTACTATGTGAAAGAGAGATTACAGGGAACACTAGTGATCTCCAGATAGATCTTAGAAAGGAAAGCCCCTGCTAGTCAGAGTTGATAACAGTTTAATGTTTCTATGTACTTCAAATGCCCTTTTCAATTTGTTCCTAATCCCATGCATGAACAGACAGTAAGAAGAAAGAGCTATTTCAATTGTGATGACACCTAAAATTGTAGCTTCCAAACTTGGACCGTCCACCCTCAGAATTTGTTGCTGTAAAAAACCCCTTCATCCCCAAGTTTCACAGAAAATAATCAGAGCTAGACCACTGATTGGATAACCTACTATTCTTTTCCCTCATTTGGCTGGGAATGATATGAATTTTAGTTTAATAGCAATTTATGATCTAAGGTTGGGAGCTCCCAGTCTACTGCTAGATGATTTTTTTTAATTTAGCTATAATTTTATAGATTTAACTTCTTAATTTTTATTGTGTACCACTTCAAAGTCTTTATTTAAAAACATAAAAGCAGTATGTAAATCACAGGAAAGAATACCACATGGGTATATCAATATACATATTCTGTAGTATCTTTTTCTACACTAAATAAATATGAGATTGGTGAAAAATCTCCCTACCTCATGCTTTATCTCTCCCTCCCTTCTTTTGATTTATTTCTGCCTTTCCCCCAGAGTTGGCATGCAAGGTTGCTTTTGACATAATTAAAAACACACAATAAATTACAGGTATTAAACCACAAATTAAATTAATTATACCATTAGACCACCAATTTCTGTAAATTAAAAATAGCACAGGGATAATATGATATTAAATTATTTTTACAGGCTATAACAAGCAATCAGTTGCCTGAAGCCTCTCTGTACAGCCTTCCTGTGGAAGAATAACAGACTGGGTTAACTCAATCACCTACGCTAGTGATCACCTTCTTGCACAGCCTATCAGAGTGTAATATTTTGTGAATGTGTAATATTTTGATAACATTTTAACTACCTTACCTCCATCCTATGGGAAACTGGGATTTCTAGTTTCTAGTTGGTTAGAGTACATAAGTAGGGAACTCAGCTGGAAAGTTCTAGCACTGTTCTTCAGAAGGGTGAACTAGAAGCCTGCTTTATGGAACTCTTAATCTCGGTTTCCATCGGATGAAGCCATGACAATTAAAAGTATAAGCAAACTGCTATGCATCAGTGGTCAGGAAACACTTGAGTTGTAGTGAAGAGTAAGATTCTCCTTCAAGGAGAACTGTCACCCATTTGTGTGAAGTACAGAGATCATAAAGAAGAAGAGGTTGCTCAGCTGTAACTATGGTTCTTTGAGTGATCACATCTATGCCCCCAGACAAATGGGTTTTGTACTTACACAGAGAGCTCATTTGGAACCTTTTAGAACTAAATAGCTTGGTGGGATAACACATCTCATTCAACAGCATGCACGTTCTGCCCCCAAAGGTATTGTCCCTTCAGGTTTGACATTTGCTGTGAAATTACAGGGACCTGATAGAGGGCAGGTAGGGCAGATTTGTGTTAGAGCACAAATGACCACCTGAAGAACCAGAGTTACAAGTAAGCAACTTCGTGTTGTCCTTGATGGTCTTGTTTTTTTCTTCATGTGTGACTATAAAGTTTGCCAGCGGATGGTGGGATGGGTCATTGTAGAACTGGAAGACAAGATGGCTCAACCAGAACTGACTGAATATGGATGGTTGTAACAATGCTATCATTTTGCATATCAGGAAGATAAACAACTCAGATTAAAGCTGGTATTGTTGAGGCAGCTTTTGTAGAATGTCCTTTTGGACCAGCCATCATGGGTTGTTTGGCAAGTTCATTAGCAAGCCTTTTGAATTGGACAATCCATTTAGAAAGTTTTTGAGGAAATCAGATGGCTTTTCCTATATAAAATGAGAGGTCTGTCAATGTTGGGACAATGGAGAGATCACTCCAGGATAGTCAATAGATTCAGATAAAAGGTACTATAAATCCACCGAGATGAGACTTGGAAATGACCTTCAAAGAAAGGTGACACTAGGTTACAAAACACATAACACTACAAGCTAAGAGGCATATCTGGCTAAGATAAAGGTAATGAGGGATGCTATCTTCAAGGTAAATAGGTATCCATCAATGGTGGACAAAGTGGTTCAAATGGCTTGTGAATGAACTGGGAAGAGGACAAAAACAGTGACTTTCCACCTTCACAACTCCTAGTCCTTCTTCTTCCACACCAATTGCCTTACTGAACTTAAAATGACTGCTTTCTTCTTCTCTTTGCCTCAGACTCCATCCATATCCAGCTACTGAGAGGAGATTTTATCAGCCAATCAGACTGCACTTCTGACCCAAAGACTGCCAGATTACTCGACCCCTCGGCTCTGCTCAGCTTCAGCAAGCTGGGCCTGGCTTCTGCCTTTTACTCCGACTCTTATGCACCAACGCTTCAGGGTAGTCCAATCCATTACAGTGTGCTTGCCAATCCTTTCAGAAAACATTTGATAATCAGATTGGGTGCCTATAGATGGAGATGGCTATTGGTAGGCCAACATTGTGGCTGGACAGATTTTAATGAATGAGAAAGCTAATATTTGCTCACATAAGTTGAGCAGGAAATGAAGTATAGTGGTCACCACTGCATGAGAAGGAGAAAGGTCACATTGCTATAAAGGCAGAGAAATATCTCCATTTATACTTAGGACCTTTTGCAACAGCCTTTTTGGAAGTTGAGAGGACTTCTGCAAGCCTAGGAGAATTATCCTCCATGAAGAGAAATGAAGTATTTTGAGGTCTGGTGCCAACCAATCCAACTCCTGAGATAGACTCATGTGGCTGCCCCTGGAAAGGCGAATTATCACTGCAAACCATGGTTATCTTGGCCAATGTGGAGCGACGATTTGTCCCTTGACAATATCACTATTCACTGGTAGAGAGAAAGAATGGAGGAAATAGCAGACTAGAAGACAATGAAACTTCCAAAGAAGTACATTACAAAGAAAGCTGTAAGCTCATCCCTCTCCTGAGCAGAAGTTGGGACACTTGACATTGGCAGTTGAAGCAAACAGATCTAGAGAATGATGTCCCCATCTGGATGTCACTGGCAGGGACCATTCAGTGTCCAGGGTTCTATTTCTGTTCTGGAACAGCTGTTCCAGGAGCTCCAGATTTATTTGCTGTGTTTACATGTTTGTGTGCAATCCCATGCTTGGGATTTTGCAGCAGGGAGTTTCCTGTCATAATTTGCATTTATAGGGTAAGCCACCTGCCAGTTATAGTTAGGTCCCCTGGTCCCGCCCCTTTTTGAGTTTTGGAGGGAACAGGAGCCTTTTTGAGTTCAGTTCTCACAGAGAAGCCTTTTGCACAGGACATAGAAAAAAGTGGCTCCTGTAGAAAAGCTTCGTCTTTTACAGCTTGGCCGGGGTCATACAGCCCTACAGCTTGGTCGGGGAGAAAAGGCCCACAGCTTGGCTGAGGGACTTCAGCCAGCCACCACCGAAACCTGAACTCCTTCCTTTTCCCTGGAAGTCTACAAAGCTCTGCCTGATAAGGGTCTCTCACGGAAGCCAGAAGCAGATGGTGCCGGGTGTAGGGGCTCCACGCCAGCAGAGGCAAAGACAGACTGCCCAGATTGGAGGTTAGGGTTTTCCCCATTAGTTAGTTACAGTTAAGATAGTGCCTGTTCCCAGTGAACAAGATTGAAAGAGCCTATAGACTGTTACAAAACCTTTAAAGTACCTGTTTGTTTTCATCAATAAAGAACTTTGTTGGACTTACTTTAAGCCTCTACAGAACTTTGTTTGGGGGAATCTAAGGGCCTTTAATCTGAGGCAGCCCCGGCGTCCCGTTGGGCACACAGAATTTATGTCCTGTCTACAGTCATGCGCACAGGCCCAGCGTGCGACAGCACAATTTCTACTCCATGGCCTGTTGAGACCTGTGCCAAAACTGAGGTGGCAAAGTCCAGTTGTAGCCCTTTTTCTCCCACGGGGAAGGGCTACAAGGCTTTATTGAAAAAATGCCACTTATGAAGGCTTTTGAAGGTGCAGAAAATGTGTGTGTGCGGGGAGGGTGGGCTAGATGGAGGCCATCAGGAATCTACAGAGCTTTATGCCGCCATGGGCTGACTTTGCCCTGTTCTCTTCTAAGGACATGCTTTGGGCTAAACGTCTACAGATACCCTGATATATCTCCATATATTTTTTTAAAAACCCACAAATCTCTTACAACAGGGGCTTTTCAACTAAGTCAGCTGGTCTTAAACTTTGGTAATTAAACGAACCTCTTTTTGTGAAGTAGTGATATGGTGCATACTTATTGTATTAAATTAGCTGTGCACCTCTAAAGGCCTGAAAGCATAATTACAAATGATTCCTAAGTAGAATTTTAATTGCAACCCAATGTGCTTTTAATACCAGAAGTATTACCAGCAGCCTGTTACAAACTCTCCTCCAGAGAACCTGGGATGATAACACCTGCCATTGCAAGAAGGTTGAAGAAAAGAAACTGCAGGGGCCTACCTCTTAGCAACACCTGAAAGGTAAAAATCTAAAGTTAAAAACAAAGAACATCCACTCTTTTATGGCTTCTCAGGCCCCGCAGGTGGTTATGATTGGTGGTTTCTTTTTTAAATGGCCTTCTCTTTTCCCCTCACCAATCCCTTCAGAGCATAACAGAAGCTGTAGTCCTTCTTGCTGTGAACAGGAGACAGAAAGATTTTTTTGGGGAACAAATAGACCATATGAGGTCATAAAGAAAGCCAATCTTTTTTTTCTTTGATAATTTTCACCATCTCTTTATATGAGAAATTTGACTTAAACAAAGTATTTATCTTCTTAAACTGTGTTAAACATACAAGGCGAAAAAGTGCATGATTGTTTGCCATGTATATGTACATTGTAATCCGCCCTGAGTCCCCTGTGGGATGAGAAGGGTGGAATATAAATACTCTAAATAAATAAATAAAATAAATAAATTGTATGAAATATGGCATACTATAAGGGCTTTCTCCATCATGAGATAGAGTGGCATGGCAGTCAGTAGTAGCAAGATAAGGGGGTGAAGAAAGATGTTCAAAATTGAGCACCTCTAAGCTGAAGTATTACTCTCAGGAAAGAGTGAAGATGTTGTTATGCAAAAGGAGCATTGAACCTGAATTTAGGTTGATCAGCTTCTTTGCATGGAATTGGACCTTGCACTTCTTCCAATATCATAAGCAATTATGCTACTGATTGGACACAGTGCAAATGTTTGGGTTTTTAGTTGCATGCCTTCACATTATTTCTACTTCATGGCAATGCTGAGATTTATTCAGAGGAATTGGACCATTGTCCAAGTGGGAATCTAAAAATTGGTCTCCTGGAATCCTACGACCTCATCACATGGGCTGCCAGAATTGCCGTGCATCATGGCAAATCTGGCAACCATCATTGGGGGGGGGGGGCATGAGGAACATGAAGGTGATCCCATGGGGGGAAGTGTCAACCATGCAGTTTCTCCCTGTTGCTTCCTGTGCAGCACAGGAAGTGGCTTGTGTTGCCACTGGTTCCACTCAGATGATCCACGGAGCCCCACCAGAAATACACATGCATTGTGAGATGGGAGCCAGCGGGCTCCATAGGTCAACTGGGGCTTGTACTGATGTATGCCGCCAAAAACAACCATCTGATGAGTTCACTAGTCCAACACTAAAACCACTACACCATGCTGGCTATCTACAGTGAAGCAAGTCCATCAAAGTCAGCATCATCCACTCTTTTTGGAAGGGTTGAGCCTCCCAATAATCCACTGAAGTAGTCACCTCTGGCGGCTGAACATTTGTTCTCTCCCACCTTCTGGAATTCTGGATAGCCATTCACCAGAACCAGCTATTTTCTCATTGCCTGGCTCAGACATGTTCTTAGAACAAAGTGCTATAGGAAGAATGGTTTGGAATATCATCTGTGCCATGGCACATGTTGTTTTCCATGTTGCAATATATATATATATATATATTTCTTGATCATAAATTCTTGGAGTTAAGTATCTGGGAGAATGATATAATTGTGTTTGATTATGGAAGTTGAGTGCATGGGGATGGAGGTAGGGCACCATGTTCCTTTTCATATACCAGGAGAGCTAATAGTGGCTTTATGAAATTGCTGCCAGATGTGGTTTTTAACTCCAAGAGCCTGAATCTGGGATTTTCTGCATATAAATCAGGTGCTTTTCCACCATGTATGGTATCCTTGTCATTCCTACATTCAGAGTTATTTGATACTAAAATCAATATTTCTGTTCTCACTGTCTTCTTCCAGTGCTTCTGATGAGATTTTTGGGTGGAGGCATTGTAGAATGTAATTTTTTTATTTCAGAGTCGGAATACCAATATCTCATCCACCAGCCAGCTGGCACAGTGTATTTTCAATCAGTCACAAGTGTGCCGTTTGCACTTCTGTGACAACCCAAGGGCTGTTGCATTCATTTCAAATATTTTAAACACTCCTGCAGTTACCCACAGTAAATAAGACTGTGCTCAAAATCCTCATAAACTACACAATTAGAAAAACAAAGAAAACATCATAATGGGACACAACACATATGGAATGGGGATTATAAGAAACATGTTATTTGCCATTATCAAGCACCATGCCAGATCTTGTACTATAATTTCATATTGTGTTTACAGCTCTTTGTAACTTTACAGGGATCTCTGCCAAGTCTGCAATAGCATCCATCTATGCTACATCTATAATCTTCACCCAGCTTGGACACATCTCTGACTGGCTGTCAGATTCCTTTATTGACTTCGGCATAGTTTAATCAATTACATAAATGAATAGTGCTGAGACCAGGACTGATCTCTGCCCAACTGCAATCTCTGTATTGAATTTCTGAAGCACTCTAAACTTTGATACATGGAAATGGTGGATTCAGCTTTAATTTCTATCATGGGTCAGGTCTAGTTTTCTGATTTTTTTTAATGTGCTTTTAGTAGATCATAAATATGCCGAATCAAATCCCAACTTAAGGGAAAGAGGAAAAAATTAGACCTAGCTTCAAGGAAGAGGAATATGTTTTAGAAAATTCAGAAACAGACTGAATAGTAGTTGCATATATATCTCAGGTAGTTATCTGGAAGAACATTTGATCTTTCATTGAATACTTTGATTAAAAAACATTTCAAATTCACTCATCATGCCAAAATTAGGGATGGGTATATCTATAAATAGGAGCCCCCAGTGGCATAGCAGGTTAAACCACTGAGCTGCTGAACTTGCAGACCAAAAGGTTGGCAGTTTGATTCTGGGGAGTGGGGTGAGCTCCCGCTGTTAGCCCCAGCTGTTGCCAACCTAGCAGTTCGAAAACATGCAAATATGAGTAGATCAATAAGTACTGCTTTGGCGGGAAGGTAACAGTGCTCCATGTAGTCATGCCGCATGACCTTGGAGGCATCTACGGACAACGGCAGCTGTTTGGCTTAGAAATTGAGATGAGCACCACCCCCCAGAGTCAGACACAACTAGACTTAATGTCAAGTAGAAACCTTTACCTTTATATACAGTTGTAGTAAAATTCAAACGTACAACTGGACAGGGGAGACAAACAATCCACCCACTGCCCTTCAGCTTACAGGGTTATCGTTCAGCTGGACACTTTTTAGAATAAAGATAGTTAACTATAACAAGGGGGAAAGACTCTCTTATCCCACCTTAATACTATATTTATTAAGTGACCAACTGTGATGTAGTTGTAGACCGATGTAATTGTTAAATCACTGCCACCACCTCAATTGAATAGGTCTGAGGAAAACCATATGTGTGATTGTGAAAAATAGGAAAAGTTGTATTTAAGCTCTTTGTTCTTCTTTGACCACTGTTACTTTTGCTGACTGGACTGAAAGAAATCTTCTTTTAAGTTAGCTGAGAATGTAAAGGTTATTATAGACCGAGGCAGACACCAATTTAAAGGTGAAATAGGGAACAGGTTTATTTTAGAACTAGATAAACAGATCAACTCTTAAAAGAGTGGTACAATAATCTTGATGCAGTTCAGTTCTTGAGGCTTAGCTGGTTTTAAGCAGGCAGTTTTACTTAAAAGGCTTCAACTTTTGTTTCTCAGTGAGTTCCTTGTCCCCACACTGATCTCTAACTGACACAGTGTGTCTTTGAGTACAGTACACAAACTGCCCCCTAGAGCAGATCAGGCTACCTTTTCACTGTCCCTACTCTGATCACTTGCTCTAATTTCTCAAGGCTCACACAAAAGTCTTCCCTCCCTGCCTAAGATCTCTATAGCTCTTTCTCCCTAAAATGCACTTCTTTACACCACGCTGTCTAAACTCCAACTCCCCTCATTTGTCAAATAAGCCAGCCTTTTTTCCCTCTCAATCCTAACTCCACTCCTGACTAGACTAGCCAATCAGGAGTCGGCTGACTCCTCCCTCCTGCCTCTGGCTCTCTTGCCTAACCCAGAATATGTCAGCTACTGACTTCCAGGCTTCGGCCTTCCTGCCAAAAAGGTCAGTTTCATGACAACAGTCCATATCTAAAGACATTTCCCCTTTCCCATCTCAGAATCCAGCCTATGGTGATCTCATGGATATTTTGGGGGTTTTTTTCCCAAAATAATTTCATTTTTGCTCCCAGTGTCCTTGCAAATATATACATGTTCATGTGCATATGTTTATGTGTGTGCCATAAACTGTCCATATTGCTTGTGTAATTGACCAGTGCATTTGAAAGCCACATTTTCACACAACTGAAATATAAGTATGTGAAAAATGAAGAAACTGCAGGAGTGAACCTGAGCAAAATGTGCTTCATATATACTGTAGGTATAACTATAACAACTGATTTATTCCTGAGTAGAAATGCTGCATTTCCCCTTATTTATGGGATGATGCCAATGGCAGAAGGAACCCAAAATCTATTCTTCTCTCAAGCAGCCTTGAGCCTTTTGAACCCAGTTCCTGCTGTATCCGTCATGAGCAATGGTGGTAAGAAAGTATTTGTACAGCAATGAAAATGTTGGTCTTAGTCTGGGAAAATGCAAGTTCAAATCCTCCTTCAACCATGACATTCACTGTGTTACACGTTCTCCCTGTCTAGACTATCAAATGGGAGTGGGGGGGGGGGGAGAACTGTGTGTACAGTTCCAGATTTCTGGAAGGAAGGTCAGAAAAATGGCATGGAAATGAAACAGCCGCTCCTATACATACTTATGAGAGTAATAGTGGTCTGCCTTCTCAGCTTCTGAATGTTTTTGACATTCTTCCTAAGAAGATAATATCCAGGAGGACCCTCAGTCTCTGCAGTCTGTAACTTATAAGTAGAGACCCTGAATGCAGCAATTCTCCAAAGAGTAACACACTATTAGTATGTGCATATTAATTATCCATTACTCAGTCCTTCCTTCCTTTGGACCTGGCTTGATCTTCCCCTCCCTATGACCAGATGTTCTCAGCATGAGGCTGTCATTTAACTTAACCTTCATCTCCTCTTATTGACTTTTCCACACTGAGGCCTCTCACCTCTGGCTAACAGGTACATTAACTCTCACACTGGGACCCTTCTTCTCCTTTGATTTTTACAATGAAATGAAACAGTGACTGAGTTTATTAACTGGTGTACTGAGGGCTGATATTTTCCTTAATATATAAAATCAATCACACCTCTCACCCAGAAGAGCTCCCTCGGGGACTTTTTTAGAAATGGGAAGATGGGGAGAACAGATATACCAAGAAACAAAGCTACTATTGTGGAAACAAAAGCCACAGAGTAAATTTATTTCTCTTTCTTATAATTTTGCGGTTTCATAGCACAGCAGCAAGACGAAACAACACATGAATGAAAGCTTGTGACTTACGGAAGCCAAAATGCAGGTTGAGAAGAGGTAAGACAACATCGAGGAAAAGACCTAATGTTCTAACAGCATGGTATAGCAGATTATTCTTGGAAGAGATAAATCCAAAATGGGTGAGGAACATCATCATTAGTAGTAGTTTTACATGTTTTTTGGCATTTTTTCCAAAAGCGTGAACAAAACTACAAATTATAGGATTCCATAACATTGAGCCATGGCAGTTAAAATGGTGTCAAATTACATTAATTCTACAGTGTCGAGCAGTGGTTCTCAACCTGTGGGTCCACAGATGTTTTGGACTTCAACTTCCAGAAATAATAATAGCTGGTAAACTGGCTGGGATTTCTGGGAGTTGTAGGACAAAACACCTGGAGACCCACAGGTTGAGAGCCACAGGTGTAGAGCCACTCACAGCGCTGTATACATTTAACCACACTGTAAACATTCAGTCACACAGACCCTTAGTTGTTTTTAACTTCAGTAGCAATTTGCAAGGACCTGACAATGCAGTTTGGGATCTGATTCAATAATTCAGTGTAGGCTGTGATTTGATTTGGGCTGAATTGGAGATAATGTGACTTGCTTTAGATCTCAAATTAGAAATCTAAATCTTTGGAATTTTCAGCTGTTATACTAGGAAGGCAAAATATCTGTAATTTAAAAATATAAGGGAATGGACTTTGGATACATGGTAAATAACCCTCATTAAATTGCTTACAGGTAATCTAGATGGGCTTGTGGTGGTCACTTTTCATTTTTTTTAATTCTAAAAATAAAATGCATGTATGATCAGTTGGAAGTTCACTCTAGGGTCTGAGATTTATCCCAACTATTTGTCCAGAGAGACACAAGAAAAAAAGAAAGAATAAAAAATTAAACAGCAAGGTATGTTTTCTAAATTGGTATAGTCTCCCTAGTATTGAAAGCACCATATTAGAGCCCCTAAGAAAAAGGTGGGAGTTATGTAGTGATGAAAAGAAAACATGGTGAGTTTTTTTAGTGTTTTCCAATGATTCGCATGGGCCTACTCCAGTTGTGAATAACCAACAGGATTCCAAACATTTTTAGGGAAACACAAATTTCTTTGTTCCTTTGCTGGATTGGTTTAGCGTGGCCTCTTGTTTGGGAGATGAAATGCAAGAATTGTGGGGTTGTTTGGCAGATGAAATGCAAAAGGGAGAAATAGTTGTGTGCTTGTGTTCTCCATGAAATACTGATATAAAGACAAAAATAAATAAATTACATGGAATTTCATCTTGCAAACTTGTATCCCAACAGACAATACGAGTATATTTCTATGAGATAGTATAAACCAGAATGCTGTTATCAGCAAGATTTAAGGGGAAATAACATCTACTGTTATATTAATTTATCAACTACAACAAAATGGGACTGAGTATCAAAGTGTAGGCATATCTACCTAGACATACTTTCTAAGGTTTTTTCCATGGCAATTAGGTGATTACTGGAAAATAGTTTCAAATATACAAAAGTTATCCAAGGACCTGAACTCATTGTGGGGATAATATTAAGCATCTTGATAAGGTGCTTTAAAATAGGTATATACATAACAGTCAAGGTAGGTAGATATGCATATGTGTCTGTACCACAACATTTGTTGTTAGATGAAGTAGCCATTTGCAATGTCACTGGATTAGCTCTTGCTAGGTGAAGTGGCTCTCTGTGATGCCACTGGAAAAGATAAGTGCCATGTGTATGAGGAGAAAGGCGGAAGGAAGGAAAGAGAAAAAAGGAAAGGAAAGGAGAAGGGGAGGGAGAGGGAAAGAACAAAAAAGGAGGAAAGGAAGAGAAAGGAAAGGGGGAAAGATATGAGGGGAGGAAGTGAAAAGAAAGAGAAAGGGATGAAAGCAGAGGGGCAGCAGCACCTCCAGCACCCAAGCAATGCCGAGTATATGCACTAGTGAAATATATAATGGAGTGGATTTGCCATTCCACTGACACGGAAGTCACTACTTCCCAAATAGTTCATCCTGTTGATGCTTATATGAACATTGCCCCTATGTAAGTGTGCCATTCATTTCAGCCTATGTCAGGGATTAATGTTCAACATATTCATTTGGTCTGTCTATTTGAAAGCTGTATTCTTTACTTGTATATAACAAAGAAAACTTGCGCTTCATTCGAACGAATACTGTTGCCATTTGAAAAAAAAAGGGGGGGAGAGATAATGTTGATGATTATCAGTAGCTCCACATCTCACAGAGCATGCTACCAGAATGTCTGCTTTATCCAAATCCCGATCTGGAGATTAAAAGATGCTGCTTTGTCACCGCTAAGGGAGAAAGAAGGGGGAAATCAATCACAGAGGCCTTTCCCTGTCTATTGAGTGTCGCTGTTCATTGAGATGCAGGTAGCGCTCTGATCATAAGGGCTGCGGTCCTGTGAAGACAAACAGCACCCAACTTGCATACCAAGTGGCATTGCATTTAACTGATTCATTTTATTACAACATATATAACCACAATCCGGGGGCTGCCATACTGCGAATCTCTGCAGGGAAAATGTGCCAACAAAAAAATGGATCTCAGCTCATTATACCACATGCATATTTTACAACTCTCCTGACAGGCACAGGAAGGTGATTTCACAGGAAGACTTCAGAAGCAGCTTTCATTTGCAACTGGAAGTAAATTCCTCATATTATTCTCATTCTTATTTCCATTGGTAGCATTATGGATGCTGTTATTGCTGTCATTATTGCTGCTTTAGGCTGTGGTTGGGCTTTTGTGATTAAGCATGTCACACTGCAAAGTTAGAAGATGTAGTATCTATGAGATGAGGGATAACCATGCATCACTAATTCGGGAAAGTTAAAGGTGAACCACATTCTTTAGTGGGGCTGTCCATAATGTTCAGCAGAGTGACAACTGCCTCAAATGGCCAATACTTACAGGCAGTAGCCACAATTGCCTTGTTTTTCATCTTTACTCTGCATACTCCACACTTGGATGATGGAGTCATGGAGTCACATAACCTATTTCCCTAAATAGGCTTGTTGTTCAGTATGGCAGAGCCTGAATCCAGAAGTAGGATCCAACAGGTAGTCCAGTCATCTTCTAAATGTGACATGGAGGGATGCCTCTTTGTCATTTGCTCTGGTAACAAAGCACCTTGGAGAAACCCTCCTCTTCACATGCACATTGTCAGTCTTTGAAGAGAGGATGGGGTTAGGCCATAATTGCCCCGGCATACAGTTATATAAAGACACACATAATATAGTTGTGCTGGCCCCAACCAGCCTATGGATTTCCTTCCCCTAAACTCCATACAATGAACAGAATGTATGAAAAGATGTAGTGGAAACTTTATATAACTGCATGCACACTGAGTATTTCTTTTTGTTGAGCAAGTAGCAGTCATAGACGACTCTAAACAGTTTTGGGGAAGAGGGTGTGAGAATTCCTCCAACTTCTACGTTTCTAACAAAAACAACCTAGTTCTATTTTTACTCCAAGGCAATTCTCCTCTGCTATTAATTGATGTTCCTCTAAAATGCATGTAGAGGCCTGTAGAGAGGCCATTTCCATTCAACAGTGGAGGAGAAAGAATGAGTTAAACCCGCTACACATTCTAAAGCTGCTGTGGCTTCCCTGAAGATCCGATTTTTCTAACAAAAATGCATACTAATAAGATCCAGAGAGTCACAGTCAAGTCTCACTTGGCTGCTGTTTTATCATACACCTCAGCAAACTTCACACATATCAAACAGACTATTGAGTCACAAGCTGGGATATCACTTTGATCATGTTTTCCATATGTGAATCCATATCAAGAATACACAGTAGTTATGTCACATCAGTCAGAGTTATTTACTGTTGAGAGGATATGGGAGAAAGCATTATGTGAAGTGGCACTCACTTTCGGGATATTCTTCCCTCAAACACTGATTGGACCCATGTGCTCTTATTAGGACAAACAAACCAACGGGGATTCTACTAAAACTGCACATGTGAATTACTATAACTGCTTTCAAACTGTCTCTTTTAAATATTAAATGATTTAATGGAGTTTTGACCTTTAAATATTTTATTTTGTTTTCAATTGTTTTAAACTGTTCAAATTGATTTTATTGTATGTTGACCTGAAGCCCATACATATTGGGATATAAATATTTTAATACAATAAATGAATAATAAATGAACAAAAACAATTTTTAAAGGGTTACTGACTGTTTTGGTTAGCTCAAAATAGAATAGTGACTCCTCAGTGTAACACCGTTCTTTAATGATTTCATAGCCCAATAAGAACTTAAGGGTGCTACTGGATCAGATATAAGGTGTATCAGAGCAGGTGAATCAGACATAAGGTCTATCTCTAGATTGGGTATGGGTAAACCCAGGCCCCAGGGGCTGGATGTGGCCTCTTGGGCTCTCATTAAAATCATTTTTCCGTCGCATCAAACAATCATTCCGTGGATCTCAATTATTGTTGGGAATCAGCCTGTGTTTGTGTTCCAGGATCATGATGCTTATGATGAGAGTAATGATGGTACCGAGGCTGAGGCACAAGATGGAGATGGTTTGGTCAATGATTTTCATACAGACAATGACAGAGAGGCCCTGGTGCAAAGGGCAGTTTCTCATGAGAATATTCCTCCTGAGCCTAGGGATGGTGGTTTACTCCCTCTTTCTGTGAGCTCTCAAGATTTGGGTTTGGAAAACAATCTGACACCTGGAAATTTTAATGAGCAGTCAGATAGGAAGTTGAAGGATAGGCGGCTGGAGATCAGCCAGGATCGACAGCAAACTCAGTGTTTACGTTGCTCTGAAAGCCAGCACTTTGAATTGTGCCCGGTAGCAAACTGGCAGCCAGTGGAGCTGGCACAACAGAGGAGTTGTGTGCTCCCTGAGTGCCACTCCTGTTAACAATGTAGCCCCACGTAGAGCCCATTGCCATAGTCTATACGGGATGTAACCAGAGCATGGACTACCATGGCCAAGTCAGACTTCCCAAGGTATGGGCGCAGCTGGCGCACGAGCTTTAACTGTGCAAATGCTCCCCTGGTCACCACCTGGGGTCCCAGGCTCAGCAATGAGTCCAGGATCACACCAAAGCTGCAAACGTGCATCTTCAGGGGGAGTGTAACCCCATCCAACACAGGCTGTAACCCTATGCCTTGTTCGGCCTTTTGACTGACCAGGAGTACCTCTGTCTTGTTTGGATTCAGTTTCAATTTGTTCGCCCTCATCCAGTCTGACACAGCGGCCAAGCACATTCTTGAAAAGTCACAGTGCGCATAATTCTTTGCAAGAAACCCACAGCAGTTTATAATTTATAATAGCCCATTACTACCTTGTTGTTGTTCATTCGTTCAGTTGTCTCCGACTCTTCGTGACCTCACGGACCAGCCCACGCCAGAGCTCCCTGTCGGCCGTCACCACCCCCAGCTCCTTCAAGGTCAGTCCAGTCACTTCAAGGATGCCATCCATCCATCTTGCCCTTGGTCGGCCCCTCTTCCTTTTGCCTTCCACTTTCCCCAGCATCATTGTCTTCTCTAGGCTTTGCTGTCTCCTCATGATGTGGCCAAAGTACTTCAACTTTGTCTCTAGTATCCTTCCCTCCAATGAGCAGTCGGGCTTTATTTCCTGGAGGATGGACTGGTTGGATCTTCTCGCAGTCCAAGGCACTCTCAGAACTTTCCTCCAACACCACAGCTCAAAAGCATCTATCTTCCTTCGCACAGCCTTCCCTAAGGTCCAGCTCTCACATCCGTAGGTTACTACATTACTACCTACTCACATGAAATAAAATTCCCTTTCCAAATGCAATAATCTCCTGAGATTTGTTTTGCTTTCACATTTGAGAAAAATACATTCAAGAAATGCACAATGAAAGATTCAAACTGCATGTCTGACAAATATAGGAAATGGTTTCTTTCTTTTTTGTTTTGTTTACCTGCTTAAAAACAGAGTTGTAAAGAATGCAAGTCACTGGTTTCCTGTGACTCCTGACTCTCCTCTTGCCAGATTCCTGCTCCATTTCCAATAATGTAAGTTGGTTGTTCAATGAGATAAAAAGCCGTCCATGGGGTTCATCAAAGTACAGCACGGAATGGAAGTCTATGCTTTTGGGGAAGGAACCAGCAATCCTTTGGACACAAAGTTGGTGCTGAATGTCCCAAATTCTTAATACCTGAACACAATGGCAAACACAGAAGAAATCAGAAGCAACCTTTTAAATAAACAGGATCTCCAAAAATGCCAGCAGCGCTTTAGTTCAGTTTATTTTTAATGTAGTTCATTTAAAGATGGCATAGGATTTTATCATCTTGAAATACCAGAATGATGCAAAAGAACAGTAAGACAACAGACAGGGCAATATCCTGTTGGTATCTTACAATTTTGTAAATTTCCCTACAGTGGCTGAAGGAGATGGGAGCATATCCTTATGTTGTTGCTGCCATTGTGACTTTCATATGCAGATGTCATTTCACATTTGTTTGTACATTCAGATTTTGCAGTTTGCTTATGCACAATAATCACATCACTCTGCCAGTGTAAAGTTACACTCTGGCTCCTTGATATAGGATGACAGTAAAATTAAGCTGCTGTCATTGGCCTGGATGTGCGTGGCTGAACAGAGTTTACGGACTAGACTGTATCATCATAGAATCATGGAGTTGGAAGAGACCACCTGGGCCATCTAGTCCAACCCCCTGCCATGCAGAAAGAGCACAATCAAAGTACCCCTGACAGATGGCCATCTAGCCTCTGTTTAAAAGCCTCCAAAAAAGAAGCTTCCATCACACTCCATGGCAGTGAGTTCCACTGTTGAACAGTTCTTATAATCAAGTTTGTTCAGATGGAATATCTTTTTCTCTAATTTGAACCCATTGCTCTTAGTCCTACCACCACATCACATGGGGCTTTTTTTTGCCCCTTACCATGCTGAGGTTTCTCTTCAACCACAGTTCCAAATGGACCCCATCAGATGGTGCAGGCTGAGGCCCCGCCTGATCAGTGAGTGAAGCAGTGAATAAAGGTTGCAAGAAGCTTCTTCACCACTATGGTGAGTCATTTGTCTTTTTGGTAGTTCTGATAGAGCTACACGCTCTTACTCTGCTTTTCCCCTGTCTGATGTGGGAAGCAACAGGGTGCCAATGCGCCTTGGCCCAATACACTACCCTTTCCCCATGTGATAGCGGAAGGAGGGATATTTTTTGCTTTGGATAGCATAGGGAAGGGCTAACACCCCTGTGGTGTTTGTTTTGCTGTGTGAGCCCGTGTTCTGAAGATTTCACTTCAGTTTC
Source organism: Anolis sagrei (assembly GCF_037176765.1). Lineage (NCBI taxonomy): Eukaryota > Metazoa > Chordata > Lepidosauria > Squamata > Anolidae > Anolis > Anolis sagrei. The sequence continues at coordinate 250,279,095 of NC_090023.1, forward strand.
TGAGATAAATGGATTTTGAAAATTTTGGCCTGTTGTGGAAACAAGGATTGGTGATAAAGCTTCAGTGGATACACCTTTTCCCCGTGTTAACTTTTTCGGGAGTGAATTTCCCTTCTGAGGGGTAGATTTCTCTCGCTTCCCATTGTCTCACTCCCGTTCTTAACTATGAGTTGTTCATAAGTCCAATGTTTGCAGCTCGGGGACTGCCTGTACATGCCTTACACTCTCAAGCATTATCAGGAGAGACATCAGGAACAGGATTACTTAGGACAAGGGAGCTAATGTTGCTGATAGGATTTATAGGTCCAGTATTCCAATATGTAGAAATAAGTGTCCAATGTAATGTTTGATTTTCAGGGGAATGTTCATAGTTTTACAAATGTGTTGCACCATGGCAGAAACAGATCTTTTTTCTGCAAGCTGTTGCTCATACAAAACTACCAGCATTCTACTACAGACACATGCCACTCATCTATTCTCAAAAATGAAATTTGAGGAATTTTTTTGCAGTGAAAAATACCAGGAAAAAAAGTTTAAAAGTTCGTGTTCCCATTTATAAGATATTTACAGTCATGTTGGCCAATATGATTTTTTAAAAACTAAAATCAAAGCACCAACTAGGACATTATAAAATTATTGGCAACTATTGATTCCGCATGTAAACTATTTAAAAATTCTCATTGTTTGGTCCTTAAAAGTATGTATGTATTTATTTATTTTTATCTCGCTTTTCCCCGATGGATGGGACTCAAAGTGGTGGTAATGTGGATGTAGTGAATTTAAAACAAATGCTGGTAGTTGTTATTTTCCTATATCAAGGCTTTAAACAATGTGAAAAAGTGCCCATAGCTTCAATGTTTCTACTTTTATGGAAGTGTCAAACCAAAGTGTTTGTCCACACACGCATGGCCACCCAGAAGCTTTTCACCTTATTTGATTATCTTGTACTATAAGGCATTGTGTAGCAGATATCTGATTTGGGTTGGCTGGCAGATTGCTCTAGCAGAGCAGAAGGTTTTGTATGTAAATAGCTGCCAACTTGGATGCCCATTCATCCATCAAAGTGAAATGAATTCATGCTAATGCCAAGAAAGGCACAAGGCTATTTGTAAAATAATGGCTGAGCAACCACAGGGAAAGCAGTGTTAACTAACATTGAGAAGCTTAGTGGGCAGGTTAATAGAAACTTTCAAAATGTTGGAATCAGGCTATGTTCTCTGGATATTAATCTAAGTTGCAATCTCAGGTTTGCATTAGAAACAACTAACAAGTGCTCACACAGTGTAGTGATTTGAACATTGGACTACAACTCTGGAAATGAGGATTTGAATCTCCGCTAATCCACAGAAATCTATCGGGTGGCCTTAGACAAGTCATACTCTCTCAGCCTCACCAGAAGGCAAAGGCGACCACCTCTGAACAAATCCTGACAAGAATACTCTGTGATGGGTTTGTCTTTGGGTCAGCATAAATCAGAAATGGATGAGAAAGCACACAACAACAAGCAAGTGTACTGGAGGAGATTGGGTTGTCAGCTTTTGCAGTTGCTCATTTCTTCTGCATTTAACAGCAGTCTAAAAAACACAGCAGGGAACCATTTTTTTAAAAACAGGCACACTTCTTATGATAGCGTAGGGACTACTAGACATGCTACTAAAAACGATGTAATTTTGCCTACCCCTCAAGTGGTCCTTCATCTTGTGATCCCACTCAATGATACCTCCATGCATGATCATTCTCAAATTTCATTGATTTTCTACAATATTTTGTGGCATGCCTACTCTACACCATTGTATCATATTTTATGGAAGAGTGCTCTCATTCACTCCTTTGAAGTGCCATTCCTAAGGTACTCTGAGCAGATAAGAGACAGACAGTTTGAGGATGAAATAATTTTAATTCTATAGTTCAGACAGACACTCATGGTACCCCAACTGTAGTTCAGAAAAGCAGACTAGATCACTCTAGTAAAAAAAAAATCTAAATATCTCACCAAATTGCAGCATACAGTATGTGGACGCGAAGAATATCAGAATGGTATGAAATTAGTGTAACAACATAAGACAGGTATAGACATGTATGCCTCACAAGCCACATGTAATGCCTGGAATCTGCTTTTGTAACCCCTGAGAACCACCACCAATCACTAAAGTCCCCCAACCCATTGAAAAACACATCATTTCTTCTTGCCATTTTGAACTGCAGAGGAAAATGGAGATCTTGAAATTTATGGTAGTGATGGGGAGGGGGATGCTATGGAGCAATATGGGAGAAAACTACCCCCCCCCCAAATGCCACGTCTTGTATAACAAGACAATTGCACCCATAGATCATCACAGTGTGTCATAGATGGGGCTGCCATAAAGCTGGAGATATCAATCTATGTATGTGTCAGAGGTTTTATACAATAATAAAACAACTGTTAGTGCAGAAGGGACACTAATGACTCCATTTATGGAACCAGATGCCCACAGATGGGTATAGTGGACTTCTGCATGAACAAGAACATACAGACACAGTTGTTCTTTACAAAAATATGCAGGAAGGCATTTCTCTTCTTATTTGTAGCAATATATACAGAGTATACAATATATACAAACTTTACAATCTCTCCCCTCCAATTCCCTCCAACAACCACCATCCATCCCTCATCAACTTCCATTAGGGAGAACACAACTGTAATACCTCTTTCATTGCATCAGCCTCCACACCCTAACTACAGTGCCACAGCACTTTTACCTATGGTTAGCCCTAAGATATTAACCCTGTTATTACTTAAGAAATGCCAGGTAATTTGCAAATCCTGACAGCATGTGTTCTAGAGCCACATGAGTGAGGAAAGCCAAGCTTCAAATAGGGTGACAGAAACAATAACAAGCCAAACACTTGCACATAGAAAACATAAACAGGAGCAGTTTCCAAAGGCAAACGGAATAGATTATCACACCCAGATTCTGGCTTTAATTTTCATTGTGCTGAAGAATCATTAATGGGTTTTTAAAAAAAGAAAACAAAAACAATAATGCCCATTTTGCAAGAGAGGGGTGGAGAAAGGAGCAAAATATACCTTGGCTATAATTGAAAGTCCAAAAGGTATTTATTCTGTCCCAATTGCAAACTAAGATAAGCTTCGCTTGCATTGTTGAGATTTCAGAGCAGGTAAACAATCATTTAAAGAGAAGGCATCTCTCTGCATGTCTGTTTTTAAAGTGTCAGAACAGTGTAGCTGTCACTGTATTCTCTCTGGACCAGCACTCCCAGTCACAAAGAGACCAGAGTGAGATGGAAGGAGGGCAAAGGTGCCGCCTCCAACAGTGAAAGAAGAGGTTGTCAAAGTTGAAAGGGACTTGCCATAGCTCTGGGAATGGAAGTTAAGAGAAGACAAAAAGGAGAGGAAAAGATGAAATGAAAGAAGCGAGTAGCACTAGGTAGGTGTTCCTGGAGTACATTTTTTAAGCATACAGTGAATGGAGTGCTCTAGCCACTCACCATCAATTTGCTCACATGAAAGTGACAACTCTGAAGAGAATGCCTTTTAGTCCATGGAGGTTCTCCACCAAAGCAAAAACTGAAGAGAACTCATGTCCTCTGATGAATAGCTTATGTAGAGAGCCCTCATGGGTAGAAGGAGCTCTCCTCTTCATATGTGCTGCTTTCCCATGAAAAGAGAAACAATAATAAAGAAATACAAATGGGTGTATTTAGAGCAGGGGTTCTCTAACTTCTAAAGCCACAGAGTCCTTTTCGAAGGAAAAGTTTCTTGTAGAAGCTTTTGGATAGTGTTCACATATCATTTTAAAATTTTGACAGATGGGCCAGACCAGTAGCAGATAGATGGAAAATGTTGTGTGAACTAATTGAAGAAAACATGTACAAATGCCTGTGCACACTATACATATTTTTGTAGTTTTGTAGTTTGTAGTGCAAAATAAACAAAGAAAGAAGGCACATTACAATATTTAAAATAAAGAACAATTTTAACTAACATAAACATAACAGTATTTCAGTAGAAGATCCCAGGGGCCATCCAGCCTTTGTAATAATAATAATAATAATGATAATAATAATAACAATAATAATAATAACAACAACAACTCACAGTGATGTTGACCGGCGCTATCTGCCTAGAAAGTCTGGGGGCAGAGGACTTTTACAAGTAAAACAAGAAGTTGAAGAAGAAAAACACACTCTGTCAAGGAAAGCCAAGAACCTGCTTTAATTGAAGTCAATAATCGGAAACTTCTCAAAGCATAGCAGACAAAGAGTCAGTACAAGAAAACTGCACTCCAAACCAGAGCTGACAGCTGGCACAACAAAGCCTTACATGGGCAGTTCCTTGAGAAGATTGAAGGAAAAGTTGACAAGGAGAAGACCAGATTATGGCTCATGAATGGAATCCTGAAGAAGGAGACAGAAGGCCTGATTCTTGTAGCCCAGAGGCAAGCCATCAGAACCAATGCAATTAAGGCCAGGTTTGAAAAATCAACGGATGACCCAAAATGCAGACTGTGCAAGGAAGCTGATGAAACCATGGATCATCTCCTCAGCTGTTGCAAGAAAATCGCAAAGACGGACTACAAACACAACTCTGTGTCCCAGATGATTCACTGGAACCTATGTCACAAGTACCACCTGCCAGCAATAAAGAATTGGTGGGATCATAAACCCGCAAAGGTAGTGGAACATGAACATACTGTGGGACTTTCAAATCCAGACTGACAAAGTTTTGGAAACAATACACCAGACATCACGATTGTGGAAAAGAAAAAAGTCTGGATTACTGATGTCGCCATACCAGGTGACAGTCGCATTGAGGAAAAACAACAGAAAAAGCTCAGCCACTATCAAGACCTCAAAATTGAACTGCAAAGGCTCTGGCATAAGCCAGTACAGGTGGTCCCAGTGGTCATTGGCGCACTGGGTGCCATGCCAAAAGATTTCAGCTGGCATTTGGAAACAATAAACATCGACAAAATCACAATCTGTCAACTGCAAAAGGCCACCTAAATGTTAGAAACACTTCTCTGTTGTAAGAGTTATTTGATCGCAGAATTGATGCCTTCAGCTGGTTGACATTCTACATTTGGAAGTAGACTGGGTAGACATATTTCAAAATTTTAACTTCACAGCAGGGGTTGGACTGAATGGATCACGGAGTCACACTGGAGGACCTAGAGATCCCTAAAGAGACCATGTTAATCAAATCTGTGAGTAATCAAATCTGCAAAAACTAAACCTACAAATTTAAAGGGCTGATTGCAGTTCTAAGGCTCTAGCTAAGCAGGGTCAATCCTGGAGAGTACTTGGATGGGAGATTGTCAACAAAAATTAGATGCTGCAAGCTATATTTCTGAGGAAGGAGCTGGCAAAACCACCTCTGAGTATTCATTGCCTAAGAAAACCCTATTTAATTCATTGAGGCACTGTAGTCAACATCTGCTCTACTTCATAACATTTATGGCATGTAGACTTAATCAAAAATGTTAGGAAGTGGAGCAATTAGTTCCCCCCCCCCCTACCTAAAAGAGAACTAATGATATCTTTGTTGCAAGTTCATCCAGTACTCACCTTATCTTTGGCGAAGCTGAAAAGCAGTTTGCGTTCCAGAATGAATTGGACCGCTATTACACTGTCTGAATGACCCTCCAAGATTCCAGTGGGTTTTGATGTGACATAAGGGTTCCAAAGGCACACCCGGCAGTTGATTCCTGCAGTTGCTGATCAAAATCACAAAGTACAGCCACTTTAGAAACAATATTTCCAAATACAAGTGATGAATGCCCCATGGTTGCTGCAGCTGAAAATTGATGGGATTTGATTCCAAACTCTAGATTTGATTACTTGAAGGTGTCTCCTCATAGCCCTGAACATTTCTTTCCTTCTTTAAAAAAAAAGTAATATATTTTTACAATGCCTTGCCTTTATTTAGAATCAATATGATCTAGAGAAGGAAATATGATCTGCACCTGGAACTTAGGTTATGCAATTTTCAGATTTAATTTCCATTTTCTAAGAAGGAGGAAAAGCCCTGACCCCTCTCACAGGGTTAGTACTTGCAAGTTAAAAGAGCCTTAGTGAATAATAAGAAATATTTAATTGATCTATTTAAACGCACTAGTCTTATTTATTAAATGCCTTTCCATCTCACCTTTCTTTCCATTCAAGATATCCAAGGTGACTCATCACTTGTAAATATAATAAATACCAAGCAGCACTAGTATATATATGTTCAACTAAGAGAATATCTTCACGGTCGAATTAATGCAATTTGACACCCTTGTAATTGCCATGATTCAGTGCTATGGAATCTGGCCCAAAGTTTCTCATGAACAGATTGCTTCTCCTCTAAATTCTCAAGGCCAAATTCCTGAAAGGGGCCCACAGGAACCTTTCTCTGAGAAACTGTCTTCTGAGGATGATTTGTCAGGTGCAGAAGTTAATGAGATTGGAGATATAAGATAAGACTTTTGTAAACTAAGGGAAAGTTCTCAAGCTCCCTGAAGGTCAGCCTGTCTGTGGGAAAAGAGGGATGAGAAATCCTTATCTGGTGTGGAGGCAAACACAATGTTTTTCTTTCATCTCGTGAGACAGGAAAGGCTTTATATGAGATAGGGAAAGGGTTTTAGCTCAGTCTGGTCAATGTTGAATTTTCATGACCATCTTGTTTCCAAGTGGATTTGTAGATTCATATTTCAAGGTGTGACAGGGTCCTGTTCTGGTTATTGGATCTCTGTGCTGTCTTGTTTTTGTTTTGTGTGTGTGTGTGTGGGGGGGGGGGTTGTTGTTGTTTTGGATTTTGCCTCCTTGAATCTTACATTTTTACCTTTGTAACTTGAAGCTCATGGACTATTTGTTACCTTTGGAATATACTGTTTTGGACTGTATTGTTTCTATCATTTTTATTGCTTTGCTTACATATATTCTTCAATAAATTGCTTGTTGGTTTTACTATACTGGTGTGGTGTTTAAGGACTGAGGTAACCCTGCTCTGGGATACAACAGTACTGTACTAAACTCCAGGTGAATTTTGGAGGGCTTCTCCTCATCCCCCCTGAAAGATAAAACAACCAACACCCCCCCCCACCCCCAATACACCTCTATGCCATCTAGAGATGTGCTAAATATTTCCTCATCCCTTTCTCCCTCTTTGGACCATTTTAGACTCAGAAGGATAGAACAGGAAATTACCTTGACATGACCAGGTGCTGGGAACCACGAGCAAAAAGATATTGCTGCACTCATAGCGTACTAGTGTAGGGCTTCAATGTAAGCAGAATGTAAGACTAAGGCCCCATCTAGACTGTCATATAATATAGTTTGAAACTGGATTGTATGATCAGCGTAGACACATTTGAACTGCATTATATGAGTCTACACCGACTGCAATTCAATTCAGTGAGTGAAGGGACCTCTGTTAGGATTTTCACCTGATCCAGCATGGCTTTTCTTATGTTCTTCTGCATTTCTAACATGTATAATCCTGATTGAAAATGTACTCTCCCTAATATTGCCAAAAGAATGTATCCCTGTTGAACTGGCAAATTTCCAGGAGAAGTAGTTTGCCTGCTGGAAAACAGCCAGCATGATATTCTTGTCTCCAGGAGAATATCTTCATCACAAACCTATCCTGGTTTCGTACTCATTCCCTTTCATCAGGGAACCATTGATCTGTCAAAAATCCTTGCTGTCTCTGGGCAGGACTGTTCCCTATGTTAAACAATTTACAATTATCTGGATTTACAGCACTTTAACTGGTATGAACTGATATAATTAGCCATATATCTACTCTTCTGAGTTCTTAATAGTTTTTAAAGAGGTGAAATCTCTAAAGGCATCAGATTCAGACTGATTTGAAAGCCAAACAAGGTCAGCTCTGGTTAATACTAGGGTGGGAAACTAGGTGCTGTAGGCTATATTCCAGAGGAAGAGAAATCGCTAAGTTATTTGTCTACTGACCTAAGGAAATTATGGGGTCAGGTGAATTTGACAGGTGAATTGAAAGCTTGTGCACACAAAGCCTTAGCATTTCAGTTTGTAGACTGGTTTCTGACAACCTTGTACTTTTACACATTTTTGCCCAAAAAGCATCATATATCTTTTATTTAGGCTTTTCTGCTACTTGCTTCAGCCTCACTCTTTTTTTCTTATAGTTTTCTGTCAATTATAACGCAATCTGTTGCTTACTAATATACCTCGTCTACACTAGACTAGGCTGACACTGTGATTTCCATGTTAGTTGGGCTGTGAATTAGCTCTCAATTGTAGTCCGATTTTTTTTAAAAAAAACACACACATATTTTAAACAGCTTCTATAAAGATTGAACTAAACTCAGATTCACTGTCCCATTGGCAATGGAAACTACCAGCTGCCCATGGCCAGATTGACCTTTAGGTCTCATTTTATACTAATCCATGCAAATCTACAACATAGTATTTTCATTGTTTCTTCTGGCTTACCCAGTTCATTCAAAAAATCTCAGCCTCCCTGTATCTTATTTTATCTCTTGCTTCATATCCATCTGAGCTGGAGCCCACCAGTACACTTTAAAACAAGGGTTCTCAAACTTTTTCAGCTATGGAGCCCTTTTTGAAGCAAAGGTTTCTCATGGAGCCCCAAGAAATGTTTCTATATTATATATGATATTATATTTTATATTAAGTATACATATCAGGCATGGGCAAACTTTTAGACCAACATAAACTTAACAGTATTTCAGTGGAAGACTCATGGAGCCATCAAGTCCAACCCCCCTTCTGCCATGCAGAAAAAGCACAATCAAAGCAGCCCAAGAGATGGTCACCCAGCCTTTGTAATAATATCTATATAAATAAAAATGTAATGTATGTTTGTGGGATTGACATAACTCAAAAACCACTGGACAAATTGCCACCAAATTTGGCCACAAGACACCTACTAACCCAAAAAGTGACCATCACTAAAACAAATTCATTTGGGAGTTTAGTTGCTGGGATTTATAGTTCACCTACAATCAAAGAGCATTCTGAACTCCACCAATGATGGAATTGAACCAAATGTGGCACACAGGACTCTCAAGATCAACAGAAAACACTAGAAGGGTTTGGTGGGCATTGACCTTGAGTTTGGGAGAGCACTGTGGACTCAAACAGAGAGCACTGTGGCCTCAAACAATGATGGATTTGGACCAAACTTGGCATGAATATGGATCTGGACCAAACTTAGCACAAATATTCCATATGCCCAAATATGCACACACATGGAATTTGGGGGAAATAGACCTTGACATTTGGGAGTTGTAGTTACTGGGATTTATAGTTCACCAACAATCAAAGAACATTCTGAACCACACCAATGACAGAATTGGGGCAAACTTCCCACACAGAACCTCCATGACCAACAGAAAATACTTAAGGCCATCAAGTCCAACTCCCTTCACCAGGGCAAGAAAACGTAATCAAAGCCCTCCTGTCAAAGAGCCATCTAGCCATAGATATAGATAGATAGATAGATAGATAGATAGATATGATTCACACGAGCACAGATACAGTATCATAGATTTGAAAGGGACCCCTAAAGAAGGACAATTATATGTTGCATGTTCCAGAGTAGGCAAACCAGACAATCTCCACATCAACACTGACAAAGAAACAGCAACATAGTGTTTACCCACAAACATAAATTACATATATTAGAAACTAATACTTTCTCATTACTTTATTTTCCAGATCACCAGACTGGGCCACAGCAATGCATGGCACAGGATGGTTAGATAATAATAATAATAATAATAATAATAATAATAATAATAATAATAGCAGAAATCCCAGGGGCCATCCAGTCCAACTCCCTTCTGTCATGCAGGAAATGCACAGTCAAAGCACCTCTGAACAGTGGGCAAGAAAGATGAGGGGGGAAGGATCTGGGTAGTGATGGAGATGAGGAACCCCTGGTTATTTGACAATTTAGGGACAAATAGTAGTAGTCGTATTATAACTAGGAAAAAAAGTATTTGTGGGGAGAGGGAGATGAGGATGGGGGAGAGCAGGAAGGAGGAGGGAAACCCTGAGTCCTCTCAGGGAGGAAGGGTGGAATATAAATAAAGTTCATCATTGTTTATTAAAGCCCAGAGAAGGGAGACAGGAGGAGGAAAGCGCAGAGCCCCTCAGTATGCTTCCCCAAGGGCTCCACGGAGCACACTTTGAGAACCACTGCTTTAAAAGATGTATTCTCCAGTGCTAACTCTGTATTCCTTCCAGCTGCAAATATTGCTCCTGTTATACTCCTTATTTGCACTTGACTTATGCGGAAACAGTAAAAAAAAAAGGCAATCCTCTGAGCTCTTATGGGCTGCAGTGCTAGAGATGATGGCGTTCTACACCTGCTTAAATTGGCTGAACCTTTATGACTTCTTCTCCAGCTTCTGTTTTACAAGAGGATTAAAAAAGCTGAATTCTCACAACCCTCATAAAAATATGGTATGCTGGGCTCCTCGAGGGAACTTGTGCTGCTTATATTTATCTCAAATCAGTTTGCATTTGTCATGCAGAACTATCCTGATATATAGGACCCAGAGCATTCAGGAGTGCTAAGATACAACCATCGCTAGGCAAATACCATGTTTTACAGCATTGCTACGATTTACTGCGCATTTTCTGTATGGAATTCTGCCCAGAAAAAAAGATGTCCTCATTTTATCACACTTCCTTGATAACCATGGCTGTCTTATTACCAGCCAAAAGGAAAAGAGATGATACACACTTCCCTTTTATGCAGAACTTAGAAAGTTACTTTTTAAAAAGTAATTTGTTTCTCTTATTTATTATTATGCTTGAAGACTAATCAGTTGCCAGTAGTCATGAGAAAGTGTTGTTATGTTGTGCATTGTTTTCATTACTTGTTTTTTTTAATGATAAGCAATGTTCAAAGGGCACGAGATACATTGCTCATTATTCTAAGCACCCAAAAAGGTCATTGTTTCTTGCTGTTTTTCCAATCAATGAAGCAAATCTTATGTTGCCACTGCTGCTACCCCTATTTGTGACCATCTTAATTCTGAGTGGACCTCTCCTGGATTCCCCATTCCACAATGACACCAGACTTCATTGCACTGGACTTTTTCCACAGCAGCACCTCTGTCACCAACAGTGGCTACATACCAGCAAGAGCCTTTTGCTATTACATGTTGCTTTGTTCACACAACTGCACTGATTCGCCAATCCATTATTCTGCACTAATACTTTCCCACAATCTTGTAAGAGTGTCAATAGAATGGCAATGGCCCTGCTTCAATTCCAGTTTTATCACACAATACCTTTGTGTGATAAAGTCCAAAGGTATATTGTAGCAGATCTCATGGCTATTACATGTCCTGCACACAGAAGTTGTGAGCATGTACACAAAAACTATCATTCAGTCTATCTTCTTTCCTATCTAACTTGTGTCCAAACAATTGCTCTAAATGTCATCCCTGAGATGACTGCAAACATGGAGAAAAACAACCTCTGTCTAAAATCTGTGTCACTGCTGATATCAACCCAGTTAATCTAAGTGTACACCCAGCACCAATGTTTGGAGCAGCCACATTAGCAGCATTGCCCTCTCCTTACCTCACCTGACACACCAAGGCAGTGTTATCTCTGTCCCATTCTCTGTTTGGATACTAGCCAGTGCGCCACTGACTTAAATCAAGAAATAGCTTCCTAAGATCTACAGAAATACTCACAGGAACACCTCAGCAAGCAAGAGTCCAAAAGTGGCAGGCTAAAACCCAGAACCTCAATCAGTGGCTGATACCAAATGAGAGACTCTCTTCTGGGCACACAGAAGACTGGGTTACTTAGAAGGCACTGAACAGACTGCACTCTGGACCACAAGATGCAGAGCCAACCTTAAGAAATGGGGCTACAAAGTGGAGTCCACAACATGCATGTGCAGAGAAGAGCAAACCACAGACCACTTACTACAATGTAGTTTGAGCCCTGCCACATGCACAATGGAGGACTTTCTTATAGCAACATCAGAGGCACTCCAAGTGTCCAGGTACTGGTCCAAGGAAATTTAGTATAATGGTAAGTTTTTAACTTTGTGTTTTTAAATACATTACAACTGTACTCTTGATTTGCTTCTGACACGGGTCTGAACACACTCAGTAACAAGTAACAGTCAGAAAAGTAATTAATGTAGCGCTTTATAGCCAAATCATTTAAGCTCATGAATGCTTAAAGTAACTTTTTTCTAAGTAAATAATTGTGTGCAATTTGTATCTTCTTACAATTGTAAAAGAATGGCACAAAACCTAAAAACTGCTACACAAAATGCAACTCCATGCAATTTAAAAGATACATTTTGCAAGTGTGAAAAAAAGTATGACTCAAGCCAAGAAAAAACTATGTAATGACATTCATACTCCTCTCAATATTTTTGAAGTGCACTATTGTTGTGTTTACATTACCACCCAAAGTAATTCATTACTGGTAACTTCATTATTTCTAATGTATTGCTTCCAAGTTCTACAGCAGGAAAAATCAACCTGTTCCCTACTTTGAATGATTCTCCCTTTGTTCTCTCCCCTGCCCTTGTGTATAGTCCACAAAAGTGTGCACCTACAGAAAATAAAGCTATTTTAATTGAAGAGCCACATTTAATTATCATGGTTTCCCCCAATGAATCCTGCCCAATGTCGATTAATTCATATTCTCTTTGAGATTCCTAAGCCACTTCACGCATTTTCATAGTCTCTTGAGATGAGAAAAGGCTTGGCCAACTTGATTTGCAGTATAGAATCTTTTTACCTGAATTACACAATGACATCAGCTCACTTCCACTTCAGCTGTTATGGTGCCATTCTAAGGGATCTTGAGAACTGCCATTTAGAAAGGTAGAACCACTTCTAGACTTTTGATTAACCTATTAAAATTTACAATAAAAGATAAATTTAAAGTGTTACATACCTATCAAGTTGAGTCTGGGATGGAAATCAAAAGCATTGACTCCTTGGTTTATGTGGAAAGTTGTCATTCTAAGACGATGACTTAATTTTTCTCTCCAAGCTAGCACCAAAGTGTTTGTGCTACTGGTTGAAATAGAAATAAATACATCTAAAGATGAGCTGTATGCAACTGAAAAAGAAAGGAGATTATAAACTAATTAAATTCTTCATCAAATCCATCTTTAAGCTAGGACTGAATCAATTGTGATAGATACATTTCTATTCTGGGATGAAAACTGGATGTCTCAAGTACATTTTTCAAACTCGAATTGTGGATGTGTGTGAGAGAGCGCGAGGGAGGGATAGCAGCAGATGAACTTGTCAGAGTCTTGCTTTACAGTTGCTGAATGAGAAACTTTGGAACTTCACCATATCTTTAGACTACTCAAAATACAGATATTAAAATCATCTTCATTGTAACTATAATTCTGCAATGCTTTGAAGATGGCGATTTGTAAAACAAGGTTTCATCAACCTCTGGTCTGATTATGGGTAGCAAGAGAATATGGAACAGCAGCTCTGCAATGCAGCTTGTGATGAAATTATGCAACTTCTGAGCCACATTTAAGGTGATTGCACAATATTTGTGCACATTGATGAGCAATTATGCACTCCTCGAGTCAGAAGCATTTTCCTTGAGCAATCTAATTTGAAGATTTCCAGAGGGGCAGAGAATGTACCAGAGAGAGATAAAGCTTTGAGGGACTGACCTCCACTGAACTCGGAGGAAGTAGATGCTCACAGAGATGTCCAAAACTGTTTTCCTACCTGTTAAAATGGTGTGTTTCCCCTCCTCAGTTCCATCTACAGAAGACAGCTAGACTATTAGCTGAATTTTCCCATCCACATGGGATGCCTGTACAGCAACTGAGAGCAGTATAGTAATCTAGAAGTACCACATGTATTGTTGGAAAGACCTCCAATACCTCACCATCACTCTATATTCCCTAAGATCTGCTAGCTGAGGTGATCACCATACCATGCCAAACAGTAGGGCCTGTCTTTGATTATGCATAATAATAGGTCTCTGTTGTCAAAGTAACTATGCTGAAAGTCATTGTCCTAGATCCATATTTTTCATTATTAGTTGTATCCTCTATCACAAAGTCCTAATTTGCTGTGCCATTGTGAAAGGGAGATGACGTTGAACCCTGGAAGCCAATCTCTGGCAGATGCTATCAAGCTGAGAGATTTCCGGTACATTTTTTGAAGCAGCTCAAGTAGTATAACTTCCAATTCAGAGCCGGACTAGCTAACAACTAAGAATTTTATTGCCTGGACAACTTCCGGTGGAGGCAAAGATGGAGGCTGCAGCAGCTTAGAGAGCTCCTGGAGCTACTGGCTGTAAACCTCTCCTGAGGGGCCGGGGGATCAGTATTTCTCCCCCTAACGACGACGGATGAAGTCGTGTTGGCATTCCCCAGGGCATAGCAACCTCACGATTGCGAAAGAGCCTGGAGATAAGGCCTGGGACGAGGACGCCGTCCTAAAGGACGGTAAGCAGCCTACCGCCTCCATTATGCTGTACAAGCTCCATGTGGAAAAAAGAAAGAGGACTTAAAAGAGATAAAGGAAGCGGAGGGAATAAGGAGAGGTAAAACCTATTGAGAAGACACCCGTAGAAAGAATTGTGGAACCACCTGAGACCCTATTGGGCATACTGGGTCCGCAGACTAACTGAGAGAAGCTCAAAGGACTAGAGAGAGTACCTGCTCCGAGGACGGAGGTATTGAAGGGCGGAATGGTCGGAGCGGCGGCGGCGGAGACGAGACGAGAACGGCGGAGAGGCTGAGAGGCGGTGTAGACGAGAAGACGGCGGGACGGGCAAGTGCTGAGGAAGACGAAGGACTAGAGAGGGGCGGGAGGGAATAGACCCCCCTAGCATACCCCCTGGTGTCTAACAGCCCCAGCCCCAGCCCCGACGGAGGAGAAGGAGAAGGACGAGGAAGCGGGAGGAAAAACGTGGTGGCGAACGAGGAGGCCCACAAGACGAAAAGCAACTGGAGCCGCAAAGCAAACCCGACGGAGACGCTGCAAAGACCACAAACGCTGTAAAACGCTGTAAAAGGCTGTGAAAGGCGGAAAAGGGAAAAACAGAGTTGGGAAAGCCGGAGAAGCGGAGAAGTAACTGGAAGGAGGAAAGAAGAGGAAAGAACAGAAAAGAAATAATTGGAACTGGTAAATAAACACCCCACCCCGGCTACTCACTACTTACTACTAAGCTTTCGGGAAGAGTAAAGGGCGGAAGGTGAAATGGTGAGCTAACCTTGGTGAAGACAGAAGAGAAGAGAAGAAAGCAGCAAAGGTAAACAACGGAACCCAATACATAGATTCAAAATTAACATTTAAATTTAAATTTATTAAGACTGAAATTACTTATATATATAATTGTATTTAATAGATTGAAATTGCTTTATATATGTAATTGTATTTAATAGTACCTATATTTAATTATTCAATATATTTATTCAATTAAATTAAATTTATAATATACAATATCAAATTATATGGAGTAAAGTGACTTTTTCTGATATATAAGATATTTCATAGGTAGGCTGTGTAATTAAGATATGCAATTGTGATACCACATAATAGGAAATAGTGTAATTTAATAACTGGAATAATTGGAACAAGCACTCTAAAGCACTTTAAAGTATAGCAGCATTTGATAAAATTGTTGATGATTGTAATTATGGGAAATAGATTATTGTAAAAGTAGTTGGAGGAACACACTCTGGTCGTAAATAAAGAAGAAAGAAGAGAAGCAGAACCAGACAGAAAACAAATTATACAAAGTAACAGAGCTAGAAGGCGAAACAGAAGGTCTGGAAACCAGGATAACCGAATAAGAGGAACATAAGCATGATGAAGAGTGGAAGGAATAGTTAACTAATTAAATAATTAAGAAATAAATAAGGAAATAAGGATTGACAATAAAAACTGACTTGGAAGATATTGTTGATCACTAAGGACTTGGAAAATAAAGAAGGGAAAAAAGATGGAACAAACACCGACAACGAAAGGCAATAAATTGCCACAGGGAAGAAGACACTCCCTGCAGGGAGACAGATTACAGAAAATAGTAGGTGAAAAAATCGAAAAACCCCAAGAAGACTCCCCCACTGCAGCCATAATGGCAGAGCTAGCTAAAATACAAGAGGCACAAGGGAAACTACAAGAGACACAAGAAAAAATACAAGCAACCCAAAAGAAGATGGAATCCAAATTTGAGAAGATGATAAAAGACGAAATGGGAAAGCTTGGGGAGGAAATTAAAGAGGAAATACAGGCGGTTAAAACAGAGATGAATGTAATGCAAAAAGAAATCAATGACATAAAAAAGGAGAATGTGGTCCAGAAGAAATATGTGGAAAAAACTAATAAAAGAGTAGATAAACTGGAAGAGCTAACAGAAAGAATAAATAAGGTGCAAGAAAGAACAAACAGGAACGAAGCAGAATATCAAATTAGAATTAGGAATATCGAAGAAAATGAACAGGATAACTTAAGAAACACAGTAATTGAAATTACAGCAAAGATCCTAGATGTGCCAACTCAAGAGATGGATAAAAACATAGACAGAGTTTATAGAGTACAAACAATGTATGCCAAAAAGAAAGGGACGGCAAGAGACATAGTGGCCCATCTAGCAAGGAAACACTTAAGAGACCAAATTATTAAAAGTAGCACCAGAGAACCTATAAACTATAAGGGCAAGAAAGTGATCATCTTGAAGGAGGTATCTTCCTCAGATTTGAGTAAAAGAAAACAATATTATTTTTTAACAGATGAGTTAAAAAAGTTACACATTAAATTTAGATGGGAAAAGATGGAGGGTATAATGGCTACCTATAACGATGAAAGACATTGGATAACATCGGTAGAAAAAGCCAAAATCTTTTACCAAAAAATTAAGGAGGATCAGGAGGAAAAAAAAAAGAAAGCGGGGAGATACCCAGATAGGGAAGAAGAGAGAGAATCAGACAGAGAAGAGATGGAAACAACAAACATACTGGACCCAACTAGAAGAAACAAAGGGGAAAAGAGGGCCAGAGAAACCTCCCCAGAGGACTATGGAATGAAGGATATAGTAACAAAGGACTTGTTAGATATAAAATTGATTGATGGCGTTTAAAATCATATCGAACAATGTTAACGGGCTGAACAGCCCGAATAAAAGGAAATTGATAAGCAATATGTTTAAGAGTTTAAAATGTGATGTAGTGGCGATGCAAGAAACGCACATCATGCAAAAACATTCTGCTCACTTACAAAATAAATATTTAGGAAAACTATTCCACTCATCAGCACCCCAAAAAAAGAGAGGGGTAGCACTATACATTAAAGAGAGTTTGGAACCTGAATTGGCTTTTAAAGATGACGATGGGAGGATGGTAGGTGTGAATTGCAAAGTAAATGGGTTAAACGTACTTATATGTAATATCTACGCCCCCAACGGAGCTAAAACCAACTTTGTTAAAGCCCTTAAGAAAGAGCTAACAGAACATAGGATGGAAAATATTATAATCATAGGGGACTTTAATGGAGTATTGGACAACAACATAGACAAATCCAGAAAGAGAATGAGAGGGGGGGACCCGAAAGGAGGGAGACTACCGGTGGCTTTCACACAGTTACAAGAAGAGTTCCATCTCCGAGATATATGGCGAACATTAAACCCAGATGTAAGGGACTATACTTATTTTTCCAACAGACATGAGACATGGTCTCGTATAGACATGTGCTGGGTAACAAAATCCTTAGTTATAAAAACCAAAAAAATGACAATAATGCCCAGAACACTTACGGACCACTGTCCATTAAAATTAGAAATGGTAATCAGCCATAAAGAGAAAAGATGGAGACTAAATGATTGGTTAATAAAGTCAGAGGAAGACATCAAATATAATAAAAACATACTAAAAGAATATTTTGAGAATAATATAGGCAAAGGAACAAAGTTAGGAATAGTGTGGGATGCCAGCAAGGCGGTTATCCGGGGGCATCTAATCCAACAAGGAGCCATCAAAAACAAAAAAAGGAAAGAGGAACAGGAAAAATTGATAGAGAAATTAAAAGCTAAGGAAGACATGTTGAAGAAAAGAGCAGGAAATAAAAAACTCCAATTAGAAATAGAACTGCTGAGGAAGGAAGTGAACGAGGCACAAATATCTCAAATGGCTAGAAAATTGAAATATTTAAAAGCCCAGTTTTTTGTTCAGGCCAATAAGCCGGGTAAGTTCCTGGCAAGTAAGCTGGCGAAGAGAAGACAACAAAATTTCATAACAAAAATAATGGAAGAAGGCAAGATCTACACGAAAGAAAGAGATATAGCAAACCAATTTAGGGAATACTATCAAAAATTATATAAAAGAGATGAAGTAACAAAAGAGGATATTATGGAGTATATATCAGACCAAAAAGTCTCCAAAATATCAGATATAGAAAGAGAATCACTAAACAGGCCTATAGAAGAGGATGAAATAGTAAGAGCAATAAAGAAGATGGCCAATAATAAGGCCCCGGGCCCGGACGGGCTGACAGCTTTGTATTACAAAACATTTAGAGAAGAGCTAATTAACTGCTTAAAAGACATAATGAATGGCATCCTGAGTGGGGAAGAAACACCAGAGACCTGGCACGAAGGCTATATATCGATAATACACAAAGAAAATACAGAGGCAACCCAACTTAAAAATTACAGGCCCATCACTCTGTTGAATTGCGATTGCAAGCTATTCACGGGTATATTAGCCGATAGATTTAAGCTATTGTTAAATGAGAAAATTAAAGAAGATCAGCGAGGTTTCCTACCGGGTAGATTAATGAGAGACAACGCAAGGATAATACTTAATATCATAGAGTATTATGAGAAAAATCGCCAAGAGGAAGTCGGACTGCTTTTTCTGGATGCAGAAAAAGCTTTCGACCAAACAAATTGGGACTTCCTACATCTGATGTTAAAGGAGATGGACATTGGCCACTCGATATTAAGTGCAGTAAAGGCAATCTACTCAAGACAAACAGCAAAAGCACTAGTAAATGGTTTACGTACGGAAGACATCAAAATAGAAAGAGGGGTGCGACAGGGGTGTCCCCTGTCCCCCTTACTGTTTATCCTAGTGCTAGAAGTCCTGTTAGAAGACCTAAGAAACAACAAAGAGCTAAAGGGCCTTACCATTAGGACAGAAGAATACAAAACCTTAGCCTTCGCAGATGACGTGGTCTGTATCATGGAAAATCCGGCGGAATCTATTCAAAAATGGATACTAAAGATCGAAAAATTTGGAAAAGTGGCTGGATTGAAGATAAATAGGAATAAAACAAAAATTATTACAAAAAACGTCAAATTAGAGAAAAAAGAGGAAATCTTTAAGATCTCAGGGATAGAAGTTGTAAATAAAGTCAGGTACCTGGGCATTATAATCTCAGCCTCCAATATACATCTGTTTAGGGATAACTATGAGAGGGTATGGAGCAGCGCACAAAAGAAGTTCAAAAACTGGAAATACCTAAACTTGTCAACACTTGGAAAGATCGCAGCCATTAAGATGAGCATACTGCCTCAGATGCTATATCTCTTCCAGATGATCCCAGTCATCAAAACGACATCTTGCTTCCAAAAATGGAATAAAGACATTCGGAGTTTCATATGGGATGGAAGAAAGGCTAGGGTGAAATTAAAAAACCTTACGGATGCTAAAGACAGGGGAGGATGGGGACTGCCAGATATACAGTTATACTTTGAAGCCTGCGCATTATCGTGGGTCAAAATTTGGGCCACCTTAGAGCAAAAGAAAATACTGACGTTGGAAGGCCACGATATAAGAAGAGGGTGGCACGCTTACCTCTGCTATGGGAAAGCTAGAATAGAATATAACTTCACTAATCATTACGTCAGAGGTGCCCTGTTAAAAGTTTGGAACAAATATAAAACTGTTATGTATCCCCAAATGCCCATGTGGGCATCGCCAGTGGAGGCCCACCACAAAAGAGAAATACCCAAAAGTAGGTGGCTCAGTTATAGACAATTGTTGACAAAAACTAATAACGAATGGCAGCTGAGACCAATGGAAGAACTAAAGGGAGATGATAAAGAAATAAATTGGTTACAATATATGCAAATTAAACAATGTTTCAAGGAAGACCTCAAGGTTGGATTCAGTGAAACAGAAAGCTGCTGGGACATAATCATGAAAAAAGAGAAAAAACTGATTAGAATATTATACAAAAATTTACTTAAGTGGAACACTGAGAAAGAGGTGGTAAAAGAAAACATGGTCAAGTGGGCTAGGGATGTCGGTCACTCCATTTTACTAACTGAATGGGAGCAAATATGGAAAACCAAACTAAAGTACACCAAATCCATTAACATCATCGAGAATTGGTTGAAGGTTTTCTATAGATGGCATCTGACCCCAGACCAACTAGCCAAGTTTAATAAAAATTCCAACAATCGATGCTGGAGGTGCGGAAAAGAAGTTGGCACTTACTTCCATATGTATTGGAGTTGCAAAAAAATAAAAACTTTCTGGAGAATGATACATGAGCATACACAGAGTATTATCAAAACAAAATTTGACATTAAACCTGAATATTATTTATTAAATATAATGGAGATTGGACTGGGAAAAAATGAAGAGAAAATCTTTTTCTATTTATCATCTGCTGCTAGAATATTAATAGCTCAAAAATGGAAAAGTAAGGAGATCCCCTCCAGGGAGGATTGGTTAAAAAAGATAATAGACTATAAGGACTGTGACAGCCTATCCTGCTTAATAGAGGAGCAAAGTAAGCATAAACAAATAAATTGGAAATATTTAAAAGAATATCTAAAAGAGAAAATCAAGCTAGACATATAAATTTCTATGGGGAAAGGAAATAAGAATTACAAAGAAAAAAGCAAGAGAATGAAAGAAGAAAAAACAGCGACCCTCTGTGGACTGAACGGAAGTTGTATATGTATGTGTATTTACCCCATCCCCATTAACCCCTTCCCCTACCTCTCCCAACCCCTCTCTCCACCTACCCATACCCACCTCTTATACTATACCTCACAATCTGTCTAAACTTTCTATCACAATGATTGTTCCCCCTCTTTCACTGTAAATGAAAAACCACACAAAAATATTAATAAAAAAAAAAAAAGAATTTTATTGCCTGAAGGCTTGCTATCTCATGATGACTTGGCCATAAAAATGATGTTATGGAGTAGTTGTGATTTTCATAAGATGAAGGGACTACTTGTACAAATACAAAGACAGATCCACAGGATATTTTGTGTCGTTATGTAACCTGCTCCATGAAACAATCATCACCCACAAATCTAGCATAACTAAAGTTAATAGACACATTACATATACATAAATATGCATGCATGGATGCTAAAGCATCACACAGTGTACACATTTCACATGCTGTTTCTATCAGGGATCAGTGAGTACTGCCTTTAGGAATGTAAATTAGTGCAGAATTACTGCTCAAAGATTAGCTAATGATCTCTAGTATTGGAATTGGTGTGTTAATAATAATGGGGACAATGCTGGTTTACTAATTCAGACAAATGCAGACACAATGCAAAGTCTACTGATGTTGTAATTTTGGACTCCTAGAATTAGTTTTCTTTTTTGCAGCTGTACAATTAGGTTGTACAAATATTACTTTCAAAAAGAGCATTTCATGCACAGAGAAAGAGAAAATGCTGAAATAAATTTTCCCTCAACTTTATTATCATCCACTCAGAGACCATTTTCCTACATCTTATTTTCCAAAGCATATATTTTTGGAAGGAGCTGTGGTCAAGTCCAGTTTTTAGAAAAATGTGTGCATATTTTGGGTGTGATTATTCATACAATGCACAAGTTAATACATTCTTTGAGCACACCTTAATTGGTGATCTAGAACTGGTTTCACTGAAAGGAATTTTCAGAAATACAAAGCTGTTATTTTTCAGCAAACCCATGATGAGATTTAACAGCAAGCATAATTATAACACAAAATGTAACTGGCTGGAAAATTGGTTTGTTATATGCTGTCATAATCTTTACTTCACATTTCATTTGTAAAGACACACAGGGTTTCCTTTTTCTTAAAAAGTGTGCATGTCTGCGTGTGCATACGTACGTACACACATTACTTCAAATTCTTATTTTAGGGAAAAAGAGATGGTGGCATTGGACTGTGTAGATGTTGGACTGGTTCATATTACAGCCACTCAAGCTCTCCACACTAACCCTAAAATGCTGCTCCAGAGTTTCACCAAAATTCTGACGCATTCCCCAAATTCTTATAAAGCAGAAGAAAACCAGGTTGATTGGATTTACCCCCATGATATGAACTAAAAATCCCTGAATATCATCTGGATGTCCAAGAGTGACTTCTCATCAAACATGGGGTTTGGGGTCAGTGTAAACAAGGAATCTCTAGCATGACTTTTGCCATAAGATGACCATAGAATCATGCTAGAGGAGCTATAAATGTCTGAAGACCAACTTTTTTAGGAATCTCTAGATCCTCCAATGTGACTCTACAGATGGTTTCCATCAGTAGTTGAGCACAGAGCAGTGCTGGAGAAACCAAAGATCCCTTAAAAGAACATATTAATCAAATCCGTGAGTAATAAAATCCACAAATGTTAAACCTGCAGTTGTGGAGAGCCAACTGTATAGTAGAAAATAAGCCAGGGAGGGATACTATGATAAGAGATTTTTCACTTCCCATCCATTGATTAAAGCAACCTGGCCTCACCCTTACTTGTACCAGTTCAAATGTCATATTTAAATTGCTAACTGATGAGATAAAGTGCAGCTTGCTTGCTCTTGTATAATTAAGACATCAGTGAATGATATCCTTCATAGGATGAATGTAGGCATTATAAATTCCCGATACACACAAACTGCTATTAAAGGTGTTAGAAGAGCCTGTTCCAAAACAGTTGGCAACTCAACCACTTCAATAATCATCTTCTTTGCCCTTAAACTGTAAGGATATTTAAAAGTTCTGTTTTTAAGAAATTGCTTCATTTAAAAACAAGTCCTTCTTTACTTTCTTTCATCTCCATAATCCTCACACTTCTAGAATCTTTCTTTCATCTTCATAATGGTTGGATTTGTAGAATCTACCCACAAGGTACTTTTTGAATCTTTATTTCATTTCAGTACACCTATCTTCTGTACATCTCTGACACCCCCACATTAGTTTCACTCGCTTATTTAATGGCCTTTCAAGAGGCATAATTGTTCATCAGTTTCTACCCGAGTAATCTTTTTTAAAAATAAAGCACTTGACAATATGTGTAAGATCAAAATACAAAGATTATATGCCTTAAACTAAAGAGAGAAATAACAATTCTGTTTTATTATTTAAAGGGCTCTGGATGAGTTTGTCTGTTGGAAGGAAGGAAGGACGACCTCCCAACCGGTTATTCCCAATTAGTGTAGATTCATATATTCAATAAATATATCTCTTGGGTTTATTCTGCTCAGAACTAATAAGTTACAGGTCAAAGAATGACATAAATCTTTACAGACTGGCACTCACTTCATCCAAAATAGATAATCCTTTTTACATTGATTTCCATTGGTTCTGAATTTCACCATTTGATTGATTGATTATCCCAAAGTCCTGGCTTCAAGAATGAGCACCCTCTTGGGGTACATAGTTTTTTCCCCAAAAATGTATCTGAGGTAAAGTGTATGATTGTGTATGTTGGCCTTTTTCTCACAAAGTGACACATGTTTTATCATGTCTAGATTCACATTTAGCCTTTGGGTATCAATGATTGTAGGTATTACAGTAAAATTACTTCATGCATGATTACAATCTATGAGGGTGCCATTTGACCAATAATTAAAGCACCACATCACACTGGTTAATGGGAGACAGAATATGAAACATTTAATGTAACCTTCTTGCTTCTATCCTGAAGGTGAATGCTGAGCAGATTGGAGGTTGAGCTCTCATCCAGCAATGACCCTGAATACCCATTCAGTCACCGATCATGGCTCCTCATTTATGGAGCCTTGATCAGTGACTGGATGGGAGACTAGCATGTCTTATCAGGTACATCAAGGTAGAACAAGGTAAGAATCCTGGAGAGTAATTGCCTGTCAGAGCTGACAGTACTGGGATATAATATTATTGCTAGCAGCCTTCTGTTTTCTATCACACCTCAAATAGCAAGCTCATTTAGGATCCCAGCACTAGTTTAATCAAATTAGATCCTACAGGGTAAAAGCCCCTGTGCTTTCTGATTAAGAGGCATCATCAGCCATACCCTTTGCTTTCCTTTGCTCCTTCTCATTTCTCTTGCAATTCACAATAGTTTTGGCAAGGAAGTAGAGTTTCCAAGCCAATCAAAAGGTTGGCTTGGAAAATTACATAATCATAAAAAACATAGTTGGAAAAGAACAACAAGGGTCATCCAGTTCAACCCCCTTTGATGCAGGAATACACAAAATGGCAGCGGTCCCCATAGATGGCCATCCAGCCTCTGTTTAAAAACCTTAAGAGACTCTAATGTGCATGACTCATCCTTGCTATCATCTCAAGTACTTTGAATGGTGACTTCAGCTTAAATGGACAAGGTCGCTTTTCCAATGATTTGCTAAACACTGATAGAATTCTTTTAGAAAGATGAATACAGTGATTTGCATTTGTGGGGCACTCCTTAAGAATGTTGCTAAAGAAACTGTCATGATGAGTACACACATTTCAAAATTTACCACAAAACCTACTTTGAGTCTATTTTAAGAGAGAAAAGTGGCATATAAATAAATACAATATAAATAACACCTAGGGGTTCCAGAGGAATAACCAAGGAATATTTATTTATTTATTTATTTATTTATTGCATTTATATACTGCTTTTCTCACCCCTGAGGGGACTCAAACTGGTTTCTAACATAATAGTGGCAAAATTCAATGCCGTATACATACATGAGGAAACCAAAACATAATTTCTGGACAATAACATATACTATAAATTAAGAACTTTAACCATATTATACATATCACTATAAAACAACATATACATTAAAATCACATCACTAAAACATATCAATTAAAACAATTATCTAAAATCACACAATCCGGAAGCATAAGCCAGGAGCCATTCCAATTGTGATCTGTAATTGTACATTATTGCATTGAGATATCAATTGTTGCACTATCACTGTGCAAATGCTTGGTCCTACAACCAGGTTTTAACTTTCTGAAGGACGGGGGGGGGGGGGCTAATAAATTTTCCCTGGGTATGGAGCTCCACAGCTGAGGGGCCACGACCCTGTCTCTCATCCCTGCCAGTCACACCTGCGAAGGGGGAAGGACCAAGAGCAGGGCCTCCCTGGATTATATTTATCACTGAAGTGGTTCATAGGAGGAGATGCATTTGGACAGATAAGCTGGGCCATAACCTTTTAGAGCTTTATAGGCTTGAGCTAGCACTGTGAATTATGCTCAGTAGCAGTGAATGGAGCTGTTGCGGCAAGGGACTTGTGTGCTCCCTGTGCCCCTCTCCAGTTAGAAACCTGGTTGCTGCCCATTGGACTACTTGAAGCTTCTGAACAGTCTTCAAAGGCAATGTAGAATGCGTGGGATTGCCTTTGGGATTTTTCAAAAGTATGGACCACTGTGGCCAAATCTGACTTCTCAGGTAGGGGCACAGCTGGCGCGTAAGTTTTAATTGTGCAAAAGCCCCCAGCCACCGCCGAGACCTGGGGTTCCAGGCTCAGCGATGAATACTATTTCTTTTCCACAAAATTTTCTGGCTGAGACAGATGCCCTCAGTCAGTCTAATACTTAAGATTAACTAGATGGATTTTCTTCCTAGGTAAATATACTTAGGATTTGGAGCTGGAGGACCTAGATTCACCATATTGTTTTCCCCCTAAAACCAAAGTTTATGCAAAACTTGAAAGGGACCTCCTTGTATTTGTTCTTCAGTACCAACCTTGTCTGACCCATTCTTCACCATGGAAGTTGTGCCTTAATGTACTGCAACATTTGTGACACCCAGATGCTAGTTCCTGCCAATTAATAGTCCTCATCACATTTTCATCTTCAGAAGAACTGGAAGGTCGCTCAAATAATGAAATCTGGGCTGTGTTGAAGGCAATTGCTTGAACCTAGGAGGGATAGAAATATACCTTCTTTTAAAAAAAGTTAAACTATTCTCAACATTTCAAAGCAATCCATTACTGAAGGAGATAACCTGGATATCACACAAAGCCTCTGCTTTGTTATAAATTCATGACTTGCAGGAATTTAAATTTCATGGCCACAGCTGGGGCTATTTTTTCTTAATGAGACTGCAGGGATTTGCTTAGAAGAGGACAAAGGAAATAACTTAAAATATGTACAGCTTGGAAACACATATAGCATGACTCAAGAAAAGGGGAGGGTGACCCAATCTAAAGGCAAATGAAGGGAACAAAGCCCTGGACAGATTAGCAGCAATTCTATTAGTATGAATATGAGGGATGAGAAACAATTGAGATGAACTGAATTTCAGCAAAACAGAAGAGGAATGCCTGGAATATATATAGGATCAAAGAACTAGGAAAGCATTTCAAATGTCAGCTAGACAAATCTACAGCCAATTAAAAAATCCACTGCTACAGTATTTTAACATGTGACTTGCTAAAAACTGGAGGTTGGATCCTTAAAAACCCAGGATGTAGCTTTAGATTCAAAACAAATACTGGCGGTTTTGGACAGAGACAAGATAACTCAAATCTGGACAGAAAGCAAAGGGGTTTTTTCTCTCTGTTGATTGCTAATCATAGCCATTGGGAGGAGCAATGACTTGGATGCCTGAATCACAAATAGGTCTGAATTGAATCACCAAATCTGGATTCAAACCAAATCTTGTACTCAATGCACATCTCTGGTTGAAAGCATTAAAGGGGAAGATGACCTAAAGCAATCTGTTCCACTGTTGAACAACTTACACCATTAGAAAGTTCTCCACATTTACTCAAAATGTTTTTAATTTTAATTTGAGCCTATTGGTTTGGATCTGACACTCCAGAACAACAGAAAACAAGTTTGCCCTTTCATCTATGATAGCCCTTCAAATATTTGGTGAGGGCTACTGCAAAATTTGACTTTACTCGCCTGTCCACAGACATCCCCCATGGTCAGAATGGCATCATTTTCATCATGGTGGTTGTACCAGTAGTCCATACATATCACAGTTCCTTTGAGTCCTTGAAGCTTATAGTGACACGAGAATCCTTGTTTGGAATTCAGCTCAGCAAAATAAATTTCCTTGCTTGTGAATGCAACTGCTACCTATGTAGGAAAGTGGCAAAAGGGAAAGAAAAGAAGGGAAAAGAATGTTGTATATAGAGTGACCAAAGTGTCAAATAATTTCTTAAGAGGCTTACATTTTATCACAATTTGTTATTGAGCCTCAGTGTTGTGACATCAAATGATTACTGTGAGTCTCATCCAGTCAGTTGCCTTCCAGGTGTGTTAGGCCAGTGATTCTCAGTCTTTGGTCCTCCAGGTGTTTTGGACTTCAACTCCTAGAAATCCCAACCAGCTTGCCAGTTATTAGGAACTGTGGGATCTGAAGTCCAAAACACCTGGAGGATCAAAGGTTGAGAATCACTGTTTTAGGCTATAATGCTGTTTTTCCCCCAAAGGACAGAAACTATATTTCTCCATATCTGATTATCATTAGGATCCTTGTGGAGAAAAAAAGCAGGGTATAAATAAACATAATAACAACAATAGCAAAAACAACAATAATACATTTTGGGCAAGCAGGCCTATTATCTGAGATATATGCTGTTATATTAACATCTTCTACTGCACCTCACCCCACCTCTCCCAAGAGTAGGATGTTGTCAATCACTCGTGAGCCCTGGACCGCGGAGTCAACAGTAGGGGTGTGGAAAGCTTTGGAGCTCTCGTTCATAATTTGGAAAGTCGGATGAGTCATAAATATGAATCTCTGAATTACTAATTGGAAAGGACCAATTTTTACAAATATTTTAATTGAAAAAGTTTTTAATTCATTCATTTTTTAAAAGATGAACTAATATTTCTGAAACTTTGGAGGAATTATACCATTTATGTTGCCTAATTATATAGAATCCAAGGGGATGTCTCTTGCAGTGTTTTTTAAATTATTTGTAAAAAAATTTAAAATTCCCTAAAAATCAGTGGATGCCGAAATGTTCTGAAATTTGGCAGACTAAAGTAATAAATGTTGCCTACAAACATTCCAAGTTTTATCCTGATAGCCATAAAAATGTTTTATTGTATTTTTATTGAATTGTTTAATTGCTTGTTTAATTGGTATGTCATCAGCCCACTTCGGTTGGGATTCAATGTTTACTTTTAAGCTTTTATTGTATTTATATTTGAATTCTTCAATTGATATGTCATGTAGAATCATAGAATCATAGAATCAAAGAGTTGGAAGAGACCGCATGGGCCATCCAGTCCAACCCCCTGCCAAGAAGCAGGAATATTGCATTCAAATCACCCCTGACAGATGGCCATCCAGCCTCTATTTAAAAGCTTCCAGAGAAGGAGCCTCCACCACACTCCAGGGTAGAGTGTTTATTACTATATTTTTAAATTGATATGCTAATTGTTTAAATTGATATATCATGTTTATTATTATATGTGTAGTGCGGCATTGAATGCCATGGTCTGTAAGCTGCCCTGAGTCCCCCGTTGGGGTGAGAAGGGTGGGGTATAAATCTAGTATAATAAGAATAATGACAGAGAAACAAGCCTCAAAATTTTTTCCCATTGCAGCTAACTGAACAAATCTTAATGAAGCAATTTCAAAGCTTCGGGGATTTGGATTATGAATCAAAATGGGACACGCACACCCCTTTGAATCTTTACTAATCAAAGTGGGGGCCATCCAAATCTCTGAAACAAATTTCTATTCAGATTTCAGCCATTTCTTACACCTCTAGTTAGCAGTGAGGGATCATGGAAATGGAAGTTTAGATGTATCTGAAGAGCTACAGTTGACCATCTACCAACTTGTTTTCCTCCAAATGATCTGGATTAGAATTCTCATGATCCTTGACCATTAATCCTGCTGATTGAAGCTTAGCAAGACAGAGGTCCTCCTGATCAGTTGCAAGGCTGAACAGGGCATAGGCTTGCAGTGTATATTGAATGGGGTTGCACTCCCCCTAAAAATGCAGGTTCGCAGCTTGGGAGTGATCCTGGATTCTTCTCTGATCCTGGAACCCCAGGTTTCAGTGGTGGCCAGGGAACAATTAAAACTTGTGTGCCAGCTGCACCCGTACCTTGGGAAGTCAGACTTGGCCACGGTGGTCCACCCTCTTGTTACATTCCATATAGACTACTGCATGGGGATGCCATTGAAGACTGTTCGGAAGCTTCAATTGATCCAGCAGGCAGGAGCCAGGTTGATCACCAGAGCAGCATACAGGGTGAGGACATCCCTCCTGTTGCGCCAGCTTGCCAGTCTGCTACCGAGCACAATTCAAATGCGGACTTCAGCCTATAAAGCCCTAAACGGTTCTGGCCCAGCTTTCCTGTCCAAACATATCTCCCCTTATGAGCCACCTCAGAGATTAAGATCATCTGGAGAGGACCTGTTCTCGGTCTTCCTCGCAAGCACGATTGGTGGGGATGAGAGACAGGGCCTTCTTAGTGGTGGCCCTGCAGCTGTGGATCTCCCTCCCCAGCAATATTAGATCACCCCCTCCCTCCTAGCCTTCAGAAGGTAAGTAAAAAACTTGGCTCTGGGATCGGGTTTTCAAAGAATAGTGCAGTGCAATGACAAATTTGGAATCTGTGCCATGACTATGGAATGGTTTGGACTATGATTATGGATGGCATGATTTTAGTATTGAATGAAATGTTTTTAAATGCTTAATATGTATTAATTTTAATTTAATTTAATCTTAATGTTATTGGAATTGTATGTATTTTAAGGCATTGAATCATTGCCTATATGTAAGCCACCTTGAGTCCTCTTCGGGGTAGAGAAAGGTGGGGTATAATAGGGTAAATTAATTAAGGTAACTTTCGTGTAAAAAATGTAGGTGGTGGTTCTATTTACTTGCCTCACCTTATTCCTTTATCTTTCCTACTTAACAGAACCGTAGTCTAAGCATGTCTTCACTGTTGCTCACTCCTTGTTACATTTTCCTCTCTATCTCTTTCCCTAAAGAAATTTAAATCACTATAAGCTCTTTATAACGGAGGGCTTGTATTTTGACAAGTGCAGGTAATGTGCTTTTTAAAGTGCTACATTTCATTGTATTTTAAAACAGATTTTATGTCTTTATTGGCCTTACAGTTTATAACTTTCTCAATGTATAGGGAGAAGCAGGCAAGAACTACATTGTGCTTCCAATGCAAAATGAAATAAAATAGAAATCTTTGGTATAATAAAATAGAATAATAGGTATATTTTAAAGCACTGGTCAAAGATTAACACCGCAATTTCATCAGCCCTCCCATTAATGTAAGAATTGCATTCGGCGGCCATTAACCTGGGAAGATGGCTGCTAGGTGGTTAAGGAAGGAGCTAGCTGATGTCACATGAGAAAGAAAATGAGCAAGATGTGCTTGAACTGTCAGAATTCACAGATATCCATGTTTTGATAGGCATAGTGGATACATGATTCATCTTTCCCCCCGGCCTGGTAGTATTTCCTAGTGCACTGTTTCTGAATCACTGGTATAAGAGGCTTAAGGAAGGAGGCTCCACAGTATGCTGATAGAGAATTTTTTTTTTCCTGCAGAAATGCCTTGATTCAGTTCCCAGCCTCTTGAGGTAAAGCAGGGAAATAATTCTATGATAAACTTTGGAGAGTCTCTTTTCAATCAGAGTTGACAATATTGGGCAGGGATTTATGGTCTGATTCAGTGTAATGCAGCTTCCTACGTTCACTGCCTATAGTAAGATGAAAACAAGCAATTAAAATTAATCGCATAGGGAAGCTGATGAGGAAACACAACATACAAACTACCTACAAACCCACCAAGAAGATCCAACAAATGCTACGTTCAGCAAAGGACAAGAGGGATCCTCTCACCTCTGCAGGAGTCTACCGTATACCATGCAGCTGTGGACAAGTCTACATAGGGACCACCAAACACAGCGCCCAGACACGCATCAAGGAACATGAAAGGCACTGCAGACTACTTCAACCAGAGAAGTCAGCCATAGCAGAGCACCTGATGAACCAGCCTGGACACAGCATATTATTTGAGAACACAGAAATGCTGGACCACACCAACAACCACCATGTCAGACTACACAGAGAAGCCATTGAAATCCACAAGCATGTGGACAATTTCAACAGAAAGGAGGAGACCATGAAAATGAACAAAATCTGGCTACCAGTATTTAAAAACTCTAAAATTATAACAGCTAAACAACAGAGAGGAAAAAACCAGGCACAGATTAACACCTCCCAGCAACAGATTTTCCCAGGCTCAGGCAGGCCTTCAAATGCTAATGAAGGTGATCAGCTAAACATTCACACCTAACTGCAGCAGGGAAGAGCTCCTTGCCCCACCCCAGCCATTCCACAGATATATAAACCCATTGTCCTAATTCCAACAGACCTCACTACCTCCAAGGATGCTTGCCATAGATGCAGGCGAAACGTCAGGAGAAATGCCTCTAGAACATGGCTCTATAGCCCAAAAAAACCCACAAGAACCTAGTGATTCCAGCCATGAAAGCCTTCAACAATAAATTAAAATTAATTTCTTGCCATAATACATAAAATCTTTAACAGTAATTTTTAACAGTAAGGGGCAGGGTTCTCAAACTTTTTCAGCTGCAGAGCCCTTTTTGAAGCAAAAGTTTCTTGTGGAGCCCCACAAAATATTTATATATTGTATTATATATTTTATTATTTATTATATATAATGTGTGTGTGTGGATAGATAGATAGATAGATAGATAGATAGATAGATGATAGATAGATAGAAAGATAGCATGGGAAAACCTTTTGACCAACAAAAACTTAACAGTATTTCAGTGGAAGACCCCAAGGGCCATCCAGTCCAACCCCCTTCTACCATGTAAGAAAGCACAATCAAAGCACCCTCAACAGACATCCACCCAGACTCTGTAATAATAATAATAATAATAATAATAATAATAATAGCAGAAACCCCAGGGGCCATCCAATTAAACTTCCTTCTGCCATGTATGAAAAACACAATCAAAGCACACCCTGAGCAGTGGGAGGGAAATAAGGTTTTGGAAGCAAACAAGCCAAGGGGGAAGGGATCTGGGCAGCAAGGAAGGTGAGGAACCCCTGATTATTTGACAATTTAGGGACAAATGGTAATAGTATTACTACTACTACTACTACTACTCCTACTGCAAAGGCTGGGTGGCCATCTGTTAAGGGTGCTTTGATTGTACTTCTGCATTGCAGAAGGGGGTTGGACTGGATAACCTTAGAGATCTTACACTGAAATACTGTTACGTTTATGTTGGTTAAAATTGTTCTTCAGTTTAAATACTGCATTGTTCTTTTTTTCCTTTTTCCTTTTACACTACAAATGGGATATGTGCAATGTGCATAGGAATTTGTTCGGGGGTTTTTTTCCCAGTTAGTTCACACAAATACTTTCCATCCATCTGTCACTGCCCAGCCCATTCGTCAAATTTTAAAACACAATGCCTCCAAAGGTTTTTCTATGCCTGATATATATACATTATATATAATAGAATATATAATAAAATATATAAACATTTCTTGGGGCCCCATGAAAAAGTTTTGCTTCATAAAGATCTCTTTAATAGAGAATTCCAGCCCATGATTCTAATCAACTAATAAAAATGACAACAGTTTAAGAAACAGTTAACATTTTATACTATTTGATTTTGTTGTGTTGTATTAAAAGTAATTTTCTATTTTTTAAAAAAATTCAGTATTATAGAACATTAGTGTACTAGTATCAACAAATAATATACGGTAACTCATTTTATAGCTTTAGAGAAAACATTAACAAAGTAAGTTTTGATTTTTTAATTGTTTACTCATATGTTTTGTTTAGCACTTCTTGTATTTTGGATGTCACACCTTGAGTGTATTATCAGCTGTCCCAAGTCCCTCTGGGAGATGGTGGTGAGTTATAAATAAAAGATTATTGTTATTATTATTATTATTATTATTATTATTATTATTATTTCATGTCAATGAATAAACATTCATGTCAAAACTACCAATACTAATAATAAAAAATGTATTTGTTACCAGCCTCTCCTCACAGCTTGAAGTGAGGTACAAAATAGATAAAACACAATACCATAAAATGCATATAGTAAAATGCATATTATAAAGATTAAAATACAGTACTAACAGAAATTAAATTTAAAACTCATAGTTTAAAATTGACTGGGTAGACCTCTCAGAAGGGATTGGTCTTTAATTAAATTCTGTAAACTCATTAAGCTGTCAGATATTTTCTAGTAGGTCATTCCACAGTCTAGGGACAGTGGATGAAAAGGTCCTCTAGGTTACCATTGCCAGTCAGTTTCAGGTTGGTTAAAGTAAACATTCCCTAAGAGACCCAAGTATATGAGGCAGATTATATGGCTGAGGGTGATCCTGAAGGTAACCTGGACCCAAGCCATGTAGGGCTTTAAAGATCAAAACCAACAGTTTCCTCAGAAATTAATTTGAAACCAGTGGAATGACTTTAGTAGGATGTAACATGCTCACTCTTAAATGTTTCTGTAACCAATCTGGTTGCTATGTTTCAAACCAATTGGAGTTTCCAAACTTAGTGCAGAGGTAGTTCAATGTAGAGAACATTGCAGAAGTGCAACCTTGATGTTACCAGCACATGCACTACCATCTTTAGGATCTCCAATTCTAGGAAAGGGTACAGCTAGCATATCAGCTAAAGCTAGTAGTTACTTTCCAAACTGTGTTTTCATCCTAACTTTGCCTACTAACCGCTGTCCAAAACCCACCCATCAGAATAAGGTAGGCTTACTCTTTTTGAAACATGGAAAGCCAAAATGCTTCCCTCTGAAAGATACATCTTCAAAGGAAGGCATTATGAAAAAGGTGGTTGTTGAGATAAATTGTCTATTCAAATTGAGAGAGAGGCAGAAAGCTGTTCTGGAAAGCATGGGTAAAAGAGTAGCACTGGTGGATCTCTCAAAGCTGCTGCCATGGTATCTCCACATGCTTTGAAAGTGTAACTCTGTGAGTGATATGCACAGTTGTGTTAGAGAAGTGATCTCAAGCTGTGGAAATTTATCTGCCCTGGGTTCATTTGGGAAGTATGATTCCACTTCCATCAGCACATTTACATACCTTGTTAACATTTGGTAGTGCTACCAGAGAGGTCACCCAGAGGTCTTTCAGCTTGACAACTTCTGTAGTGATCTGAAGTGTCTTCTGTAATTTTAAACTCTCTCCCCAGAGACCGAGCAATCCACTCCTGCTCACAGTCAAATAGCTGGCATGGCTTTTCAAAAATAGCACATTTTGAATCACATCTTTATGGATCAGTGGGAGAAGCTGGAGGTCCTTCCACTGGGGGATGACAGATAATTTGGTTCGTTCATCTCTCTCATACAGTTCAAGCAGCACAAAGGAGGTCAGTTTCTCCCAGTCAATGACTCCATCTCGATTCAAATCTACCTTACTAAATAGTTCACCATATTCTTCCTTTGTGCCTCGCTTAATATTGGTGGACATTTTATCGATGAACTCTTCTCTAGTCATCATTCCCTTGCTCTCCTTTGATCCTGGGGACTTGAAAGAAAAACACAAAACTTTCAGAATCAAAAATGGCAGACATGGAAAATTACTCAGTGTCCTTATCTTTCTCAGCAAAACAAGTGAACACTCTCTATTGAAAAGTATCGCCCACAGGTATACATACTCAACTTGCTTCACCACCATCACATCCTCTGAAGATTACAGCCACAGATGCAGGTGAAACGTCAGGAGAAAATGCTGCTAGAAAATGGCCATATAACCCAGAAATCACACAAAACTCCAATATCATACCAGACAGTGGCATGAGGTAGTACAAAAGCTCTGTCTGTGGGACTTTATCTGATGGTATCATTAGAGATTAGCATCACTGAAAAGATACCAAGGCCCACATTCTAACAGAGAAGCACTGTTCAACATTGAGCCCCATTACTTTGCTCCTCTTCATTTTGATCCTTACGATTATCTGTTTACTTGCCTTTTTTCAATGAATAAGCAGGAGATTTTACATTTGAAGTTAGGGAAAATACTTTTTGGAACTACAACTTTTAGAATAGTGTAGTTTTGTGAGCTATAGCTGAAAATGGTAACTCTAGTTTTGACACGCTTTGCCCTTTCTTTTTAGGCTGTTGGTTGGGACAAAGAAGGCAGTGAACAGGTAGTGATGTTGTGATAGCTCTATTGTTAAGTCTGCCAGACCAAAAACAGGAGACAGCTGTGTAGAAGAGTTGTGTTACCAAATAACAAGCTACACCTGCTCGAATTCTGTCGTCTATACAACCATTAAAGATGGAGGAGCCCTCTCTAGTTTTGTTTCTGGCAACCCTGGTTTGAGGACCAGCATGGTGTAGTTATTTTAGCATTAGACTACAGCTCTGGAGGCTAGGATTCAAATCTCTGTTCAATCATGGAAACCCACTGGTTGATCTTGGGCAAGTCACACTCTCTTAGCCTCAGAGTATGGCAAAGGCAAATCCTTCTGAACAAGTCTTCCCATGAAAAACCTGTGATAGCTCTGATTATGGTTACTCCAAGATGCACAACAACAATAACAACCAATTCTAGTTTGGTGTTGGCAGTAGGGCCCATCCATGCATCTTACACAATACCATTCTAAAACATATTCAGTCACTCCTGTTTCACTTGCAAGCTCTTGCTTGATTCTTTAGTCAATTGATATGTTCATTTATGAGTTCTGTTCTATCAATTCACCTTCAAAGTCAACATCTAAGAGACCTAAGCTTGCTAAATATATAAAAAATAAACTCTGAAAACCCTAATCCACAGCACAGCACCAAAAACAGTTCTATAAGAATGTCTGCTCTCTGCTTTTACAACATCAGAGGTTTGCATATCATGTTGAACTAGAACAGAGAAGACCAGAATTGGTAGCGTCCAGTCAAATAGATTTCATTAGGACTCACATTCTGATAAGTATTACAAGAGTATGTTATCCTACCCATGTACACTTTTACTTGTCTACAAACCCCACTGTTGAACTTCCTGAGACTTAAGTCGCATGATTCCTACCCCTGCTTTAAAGGACATCATAAGCTTCCAATATAACCCTATAGCAATCAATGAAAAAAAGTTTCAATACTCATTTCTAAATTGGGGGGGGGGGGGTGTGGATAATTTTTAAGGTGTTTCTAAAATATTGTAAGGAGTTCATATTGTAACTATTATGATATAACAAAATTGTAATCACTATTTCGTTATATAAATATTATGAATTAAATCAGACATACAACACTGATATGACTTTCTGCGCAGCCCTAGTAATCATTCATGGGAGGACACAGTTGAGTATTTTGAGATGTCCTTTTTATACTATTCAACAGGTTCACGAAACAAAGCAAAACAATTCAAAATTCCCCATAGTGCTTTTATGTGTATTAGAGGCATAGTTCCTCATGTATGAATTATACCTAAAAGCAACGGACTGATAAAAATTCAAAATCTTGCTTTTGCATCTCCATAAAATAACTGCTGATATATTCGAGCAAAACAAGCTAAATGGCTGAGCTTCTTTTAAGTTACAGATTGTAAAGGACATTTCTTTTCTTTTCTTTTTTTCAAATACTTGAGGCCACAAACTCATTTCATATGCTTAGTTGAAAAGCTGTCAGAATAATGATTTCAGATCACTCAGTAAGAAGGAAGCTTCTTTATCCTATTTAATAATCACCAATCCTGTCTTCCCTTGGGGGCATTTTTTATTTTACTTTTTAAAAAGACTTCCTTGAATTTTCTAATATCCATAAATGAAAATATGGTAGGAGGGACTGAGAGAAACTGTCAAGAAATGTTATGTATAAAAAGCTTCTTTCTAATTCACTCTTGTAATTAGTTAACAAAATAGGAGACTTGGAGAGAGAGAGAGAGAGAGAGAGAGAGAGAGAGACAAAGCCACTTCAGTTTTTACAACTAATATTCAGAGAAAGGAGAGACTTCTAAAGTGCAACACATAATAACTTTGTGGAAAATCAAGTTTAATTAATTTTCACATAAAAATTCCATTAATATTTCAGCACTATCTCTCACTGTGCTATATAGTACATTAATGAAATAGTATTTTAGAATGTAAATGACACTCCATTTGCTCCCTTAATTCTTTTTTTCTGGACAGCAAACAGGTTTATGCACCGAAGTAACATGCTTGTAGTTTCGCTTTTGGTTTAAAATGAAATTGGTTGATGTTGTTGTGTGCCTTTATGTCATTTCTGGTTTATGACAGCCCTAAGGCAAATCTATTG
The DNA here is from genome assembly GCF_037176765.1 of Anolis sagrei. Classification (NCBI taxonomy): domain Eukaryota; kingdom Metazoa; phylum Chordata; class Lepidosauria; order Squamata; family Anolidae; genus Anolis; species Anolis sagrei. Next base: position 250,316,532 of record NC_090023.1, read on the forward strand.
TGAGGTAGGGTTTTTTGTTTGTTTCTTTGTTTGTTTGTTTTTTGTTTTGTTTTGCAGAATTTATTCAGTGGGTGTTATCCTTGCCTTCCTCTGAGGCTGAGGGGCCCATGGTCGCCCAGTTTCCATGGCTGATTCAAATCTTGGTCTTCCTGGTCCTAGTCCAACACTCAAACCACTATTCTACTATTCTACTCAAAGTTAGCTTTACACTCTGACTTTTGAAAACAATGAATTCATGGATCCAGTTCACTCTTTTGCTATGCAGTGAATGTCATTAGGGTTATGCTCAATTAGTAGCCACCCAAGTTAGTCCATCTAAAGAGCAAGCATCATAAGCATTACCTTATGAAGTTGAATATGTTTTAAAAACAATCTATCCTGCAAGCCCTAGAAGCCAAGAGAATATGGTTAACAGGCAGGAAACAGGAATGGAAGCCACCAAAGAAGGTACCAAAGAGGGCAGGATTATTGAACCTGATCAAAATGGCTCCATTACATATGAGAGAAAGGAATCCTAGGCATGAGAAGGCTTGCCAGAAGTGATTCTAAGCATGTTCACAGAACTAGTGGAGAGGAATAAGACCAGGGCCACTTGCACTAAAGGTGCGCTTGCACTGCGGAATTAATGCAGTTTGGCACCACTTTAATGGCAATTTTATTCCTCTTTGCCTTAAAGCTCTGGTGACACAACAAACTAGGGACCATATCACATTTGCCACTGAAATCGCCACGGATCATGGTGAATCTGGTGGTGTCTGCTGGGGTGCGTGGGGAACCTGTTGTCCGATGCCCCACATCGCCCAGCTTCCCCCTTACCTCATCCCATGGAGGAAGCATCTGCAACCCGGCTTCCCTCCATTGATCTCTATGCAACACAGAAAGTGTCCTGTGTTGCCGCCATGGCAATGTACACTGCTCCCACTTCAGTTTTGCCATGGACCCCCGCTGGAAGTAAATGTACATCGTGGAATAGGAGACGGTGGGCTCTGTGGCAAAACTAAAGAAAACCTGCATTTTCTGCCACATGTTAGCCCATCTGATGAGGCTGCAAAACATCTCAGGATCACATGTGATGGAGCTGTGGCACAAAGTTGTGTCTAACTGCTATAGGTCTACAGTGTGGGTAGAAGGTAAGCTTAATATTCCTGTTTTGAAAGGAAGCAGAGCGACAAAAAAAAAACCCTACTCAAAGAACTCACCATGACCATGTTATTTATTTAACCTTTCATGTCCTGCATTTTTGGACTATAGCATTTTTGGACTATAGAGTATCTTAGCCAACACTGGCAGTGGTCGTGAAGGTTGGGGGAATTTGGGAGCTGTATCTTTAAAAAAAAAGTCACACATTTTCCACACAAAGATCCATTAACAATCAGGAATTTTGGTCAGCATAGCAGCCATGCTGAAAAGCAATTGCTTCTGAACTAAATGGTTAACATCAAGTAAGATCCTGGCTGACTTTTCAGCTCATATAATGTGTAATATATATTGCACATTAGTGAAAACCTTTCATAGCTCTAGCCATCAACAGCACTAACTAAACATGCCAACACAAAGTAGTCGATGTTGAATTTCTCAAAGCAAAGAAATTTTATTAGAGCAAGGATCCTGAGTGACATGTACGAGTAGCATGTTTGCATTTTTGGTCGCCAACCTATGATTTAGAAAATGCCTGACCAGCAGATTGGTCCAAGATTAAATGAGTAAGTGAAGTAGAGAGCTACTGCATGGGATTTAGGCTGCTTTGGTGATGGAATAATTTGGAGTTAGGACAAGATCTGCAAGTCCTTAATACATAGGTAAGTGGCAGATTCTCACAGAGTAAAAGAGGAAAAAATATGAAAGTGTTGCAACCCAAAGCAGGAAACGATAACAATCCACCACACTTGACTGTGGGGAAAAAAATCCCTTTTTATTGATGAAAAATGGTTACAAAAGAGAAGAAAATGCAAAGTCATAAAGCCACAGTAAAATTCAGATGTCAAGAATATCCATGAACTAGATCCAAAATCCAAAAGCAACACTGTAAAAACCTGGAACCTGTTAGCAATTCACTAACCGTACTTGGAGCACTAGAAGCCTCTTGGGATGTAGGCCATGGGAAACGGAAAATCTGCCAAGGTAATGCTTCAGTCTAAACGATGCCTGATCTAGCGAGACAACCCGACGAGAGGCACTTAAAACTGAAGAAGCTGTTTCGTGACACGCCTCCAGGCTTTGAAGCATGTGTTTCCTTCTCCCTTAATCTGCTTGACCTTCGCAGACTGCGATTCACTCCTGTTTTTCCAAATCTGTCCTTTTCTATCCTCATTAAGGAACCCAGGTGCTAACTCCTCTGAAGAGCTATCACCGCTTGGCTCTGCAACATTCTCGTCAGAATGTGTAGTTTCACTTTCCAAGCCACAGAATCAGCATTTTCATTATCATCAGGGAAAAAATACATTTTCATTAGCATCAGGAAATACAATCAGAAAATCAGGTTCAGGTTCAGCAATCAGAGAATGAGGTTCAGGTTCACACGCAAGCTGAACCCCAACAGAAAGGCCAGTTCAAAATACGAGTTGAGTCTGTCTTACAATAATTTTTTCAGATGCCATCCCCCAGATTTTTAAAAATAGCTATGCTTGCAATACACTGTGAATAAGGTTTGGGGAAAAGTTATCCATCCAGCACCTGCTGAGTTTTTCTTCTAGGAACCCAATAGAAAAAAGAGAAAAGGGTAAAATAATGGGAAGACTCTGCTTACACAAGCTCCCTGTAAAAATCAGGCATCACAGATCCTCCCCAGGTATCAACACACTTTGCCACTTTGCACTTTTTAACAAAGTAGCTGGGAAGTGAGGGGAAATAACTGTCATGAGTCTTTTCCATTCTCTCTTGGCTAGATACAGGTGATGACCAAGGCGATTGCTCTACACTTGCCCCTGAGTCCATTTCCAGAGCATGTTGCTGTTGGCCACATGGAAGCATTTGGAAAGTTTGGTTTTTACAGGCACCTTCTGGACAGTTGGTTATTGGTATTTTGCATGGTTTTAATAATGTGTTTTAATCTTTTTATGGTTTTTAAATTCATATTTTAATGTATGTGTTTATTCTATGTCTATTGTGTATATGGCATCAAATTGTTGCCATATGTAAGTGCTCTCTGAGTCCACTTCGGGGTTGAGAAGGGTGGGGTATAAATACTGTAAATAAAAAATAAATAAATGTTGGATTTCTCCATAAGAAATCCCTGTAGCTAGTGAAGTCAACAACATACTGCTATAAATCAGAAAAATGCTCAAATAAATTCAACAGGAAATGACAATAACAAATATAGCCAGCATGGTGTAGTGGTTTGAAAGTTGGACTATCGACTTCATCACATTGAGTTTCTGAATCTGGGGGAAAGTGGAGGCATCCATGGGGCAGCTGGGCAAATCCAGCAAGCAGTGTGGGAATTCGCCACTCCACCTCCCACATCGTCCGCATTGCCCCCTTCCCCATCTCACAAGAGGGAAATATTGCCACCTGGTTTCTCCCTGTGCTATCCCCATTCTATCAAATGAGAACATTGGGAAGCCTCTTGTGTTCTCAGGGCTCTGTCGTAGGACACTTCCAGCACAGGTCATGGACAGAGCCCCATCGGAAGTAGCTGTGTGTAGTCTGATGAGATCTGGTGGATTCTGTTCAGGAACTGTGCTTGAGGTGATCTACAACGGGTAAGAAAGCTGATGTGATAGAGTCATATGACTCTAGATGCCACAGTTTTACTCCCTCTTTCTGTGAGCTCTCAAGATTTGGGTTTGGAAAACAATCTGACACCTGGAAATTTTAATGAGCAGCCAGATGGGGAGTTGAAGGATAGGCTACTGGAGATCAGCCAGGATCGACAGCAAACTCAGTGTTTACGTCACTCCGAAAGGCTTTGTCAGATAAGGGGCAAGTGTGGGGGAAAGCAAAACCAGTTTGTGGGATTTGGGATATAAGGTTTGCTTCACGGGGAAAACTGTTAGATCAGGCATCGTTTGGAAATCAAGTTCATGTGCCATGGAAATCCTGTTCATGGGGTCTTGTTCCTGTGGATAATTTTAGCCTTTTGGATTGTCTTTGCTTCCTGTTGATTCCTGCTTGGATAAACACTGCCTTGGAACTGCTTTTATATTTTGTGTGTACATTACTTTTTGTTACTTCTTTTTATTGACTTATTACCTTTTTAAACCTTCTTATGTCCTTACAAGCATTTATTTTTACTGGCTATTTACTAAGCTTCAATACAAGAGGATTTTTTTCTTCACTCATCATGTAGTGTGTTTTAAAGTCAGAGGGCTTTTTCCTGACCTGGAGTGCAACAGAATCCCTGGTCAGTGATGGAAACCCAAATCATACTTTATCAACCCTAGAGGAAGGCAAGGCTAAACCTCCTCTGAACAAACATTGCCGCAAAAAAAAAAACAAGTGAAAGATTGGCCTTAGGGTTGACATAAGTAAGAAACAATATTGAGGCACACAATGGCAATAGTTCAAATAGAGTTCCTAATAATCAGGGCCTGGTATCTCTTCTTCAGCCTCCAGGGCAAGGGGAAGAAATCATCAGATGAAAGCAGTACCCTGAAAAGTATATGTCTGAACTGCAGATTCCTCGAGCAATCTGCATTGCCCATTTCTCTCTTCTTGCCTTCCCCTCCAAAACATCACTTGGCCCTGAAATCAGTTTCATCTATGTTCTAGACCTGGCAACTCTAAAATTAAATGGACAGGAAAACATATGATCCATTTTGCAGACTCTCCCAACAATGCTGGCTGAAAATTTTTGAGAGTGGTTAGTTCCAACAGGCTACTTTTCCAAACTCAGGGATTTTTTTAAAAAAGGGCATTGATAGATGGCGAAAGTTTCTATCTATTCCTTGCAGTTCTTAGCATCTTGCATCAGAGGTTAAGACAACTTTTAGGGGCCTGCAGCAAACATGGGGTCTATCACTATAAGACAGTGTTAGACTACAAGCAGTTGCGTGGCTCTTGGCCCAGATCTTTCACTACTTATTTCAACCCTCCAAACATCAGAAGGAATTCAACGTACAGGCAGAGACCTGAGAGATTTTTCTCACTTTGTTATCAATCCCTTTGAAATTTCAAGCTAGCTATTCATCTTCCAAGTTCCTCAAAGAGCCTTTTTTATGGTTTTTACCATCCACCTGTTTAAAGCCTCCAACTTGACACATTTCATAGAATCAGTCATGACACACACATACCCAACACTACAGTTTCCATTATTCAAGCGAGCCCAAAGAGATCTGCCATTTAAAATTCAAAGGCTTCCTATTAGATAAATTCAAGACCGAGGTTTCATTTAAACAAATCATGTTTCTGTCTGCGTTCACTGCAGTGGTTGGCAGTTTGGGGAAAAATAAGGAGCGATTTTTGAGCCCTGTGATGTTTTTTAAAAGTACAGTTCACATCCTATATCTAAAGGGCATACACTCCTGAAACCTACTGAAATGAAACCTATTGAAATGAACAAGTAAGAGTATTAATTATATATTTTACTAGCTTAAGCAGCCAGCAGTGCTCAGGTTATTTGACAAAGGCATTGTTTGTTTTGGGGTGTTAGATGTTATAATTTTGTTAATTAGTAACACTATATATTAGAAAAAACCAATTTTTAATTTTGTTGCCTATGAATGCTCCCATTAGAAAATACATAATGAGGTAGTTGAGCTACAATTCCCAGAATCGTGAGTCAATCCTCCCCAAACCAGGCCTGTATGCACAGCTGGCCACGTGGGGTCTGTGTGCCAAGTGTGGTCCAGATCCAACACTGGCTGGGTTCCGTGCTCTCTGGATGAGGGTGAACTACAACTCCCAAAATCAAGGTGAATTCCCACAAGCCCTTGCAGTATGCTCAGTTGGTCATGGGGCTTCTCTCTGCCATGTGTGGTCCTGTTCCATTGTCAGAGGGGGTCACAGTTTCTCTGGATGCAGGGTGAACTACAACTTCTCTCCTGTTGCGTCAGTCCCCCAAACCCCACCAGTATGTTCAGTTGCTGATCAATTCCTCTCTGTTTACTGTGTGCCAAATGAAAGAGTAGGAAAGCATTAAGGGAGAGGCTGTGGACGGGGCCATGCAAATTCCACATACGAAACCCTGGGATGACTGCCTGTGGTGGAGGAAACACGTCAAATCTGGGATGAAATTGTCCCAGAATGAAAGCATTCCTTGGGTGGTGGGCCATAGTGTTTGGGGAGGACATTGGCAGCATTTGGGCTACATGTTCATGGCACTTGCTATAACCTGCAATGTTCGTTGAGGGAGTGCCTTTGGAGGTTTCTCAACACTTGGAACTATAGCCTGTTTGTGAGGGCCAGAGGCTGTCTATATAAGTGGACACCTCCACCACATACATACATACATACACATTTTCACTTTTATAGTATAGCATATATATTGTATAGCACTGACTACTTATTAACTAAAGTTACATAATGGGAGAAGGATAGATCAGTATAGAGGGAAACTCACGTTCATCTGTTTGTTTGTTCAGGTCATTTATTCCTCCTTTCCTTCAATGAACGGAGGACTCTGGGCAGGCCCGTAGCCAGAATTTCATTTCTGGGGGGCTGAATTTTTTTCAGGGGGGGTTTCGGGGGGCTGAGTTTCGGGGGGGGGGGCTGAGTCTGAGTGAAAGAAGGTCTACCCTAGCAAAGCTTTTGTATCATTACCCCAATACCCCCATGCATATGGGATATATTGAGTATGGTGATCAGATCATGATATGAATAAACATAACAGTTTAAGTAATGCACCAGTAAGGCCTTTTCACGAACCACGATGAGAATTTCGGGGGGGGGGGGGGATAGGGGAGC